>NC_138769.1:729346594-729816594 GCF_965119305.1 Pelophylax lessonae | reverse complement strand
TTATCTTTATTGGGGAGGGAGGGGTTAAGTGTGTCCCTAGGGGCGTGCTTTCTACTGTGATTGGCTGTGGCTACTAGTGTAGGAACAGTGATCAACGGTCCTACATAGTAGAACCGTCTGAACACTGTTTCTACACAGGGGAGAATGACAGGCGGCTTGTTTACATCAGCCGCCTGACTTTCTCCCTCTGTACCAACGATCGGCGAGTGACACGCACTAACTTCCCTGTGAACGAGCCGCGGCGGGCGCGCGCCTCCGCGGGCGCGCGCCCGCCCGCTATTGGCTCACAAGGAAGTGACAGGCAAGTGACGTACCGATACGTCACTCTGCCTGGCCGGGGCTGACCGCCGCAGTATATAGTCGTGCGGCGGTCGGCAACCGGTTAAAGATCCCTGCTCATCTGTGTTCCGGAAAGTCTGAGCTCCTACCCGGAACACACTGCGGTATACTGCCACACATGCAGGGAGTGACACAGTCCTTTTGGCCAGCTTGGCCCGAACAAACTAAGTAAATTAGTTCAAAAGCTGGACTTCTCTTTTAAATAAAAAATTCCCGGGCCTGAAAGTTCAGCTTTACAATTTACTTTCCACCTTTTTGTGGCCTGGATAACCTGTGGAAGGGTTGAAACCATTGTCAGGTTTTTAATTCAGTATTCGGCTCACTTCATGTTCCTAAACCATGACAGGAACTGAAGAGAAATTTCCCAGCAAGGAAACAGACAAAGGAAAAGGAATTGGCAGCACTCCAGGTTGAGTCAAAATCCAGATTTATCTCAATAAATCTGGATTTTGACTCAACCTGGAGTGCTGCCAATTCCTTTTCCTTTATCAAGTTTCCACGGAGGCGAGCCGGGCATGCACTGGTGTGAGTCATCAGGCAATTACACCACCTTGAGCAGTGAGTTCTTGTCTCTTCAAGGACACAGACAGCAATAATAACCAGAGAGGGGTTCTAACCCATCCCTTCTCCTTCCCAAAGGAATAAAACAAAATGCGGTTAGGGCAACTGTGATTGTTTCTCGGCCTTTTGGCAAAGATCAAGTGCAGTATCTGTTCTTACCAGTGATCTAGTGGGGGGGCTGTGCTGTCATCTGACCTGACCAAGGTTGGGTGGAGGCTATGCAAACCTGCTGGAGTGATGGGGGCTTGGAAGGTTAATATTGGTTGGAACAGGAACCGGGGAGCTCACAGACAGTTGAGGCATGGGAGTAATTCCCCTGGGAAAGCTGGAAGGGCCCATTACCTCCTGATTTGAACGATCTACCTTGTCTGGCCATGGGCCGTGAGGGCAGAAGGTCTGCGGTGTCTGTGCCCCCTGGGAGTGGTCGCCCTAGGGGTGCTCTTGGTATCACTTGGGAGTGGGACCCCACTGTGTGAAAAGGCACATGGTCACAGCAATCAAGTTGCTTTGTTTCTGCACTGCGCCTTTTGGCTAAGTCCGGGGGCAATTTTTGTCTACCAAGCCTCAGGGCCTAAGCCAATGCACATTATTCGGCATGGCCACTTTTCTAATTCATATTTATTTTCTCCCACGTTTGTCACTCCTTCACTTGTGTGTGTTTTTCTCATGGATGAAGGGTGTGAGTCCTTGGGCTTGCCCTGACTTCTAGGGGGAGGATGTGTGACCCTCAGGTTCCTTCCTCCCCTGCCTCTGGGGGGTCGCTCTTCGGGAGAGCTCCTCGACCAAGTATTCGGGGTCTCCTTTGGCTGGCCTAGAAGAACGGGGTCTGCCAGGCCTTCTGGCTACGCAGACCATGTAAAGCCTTTGTCCCTGTGAGGAGCCTTGCGCCCCGGGGGATCAGGGTAGAAGTCCTACTCCTTTGGGGGTGGACTAAAAGCACACCCTTAAAGTGGAGTTCCACCCATTTTTGTGACTTTAGATTTATGTAATCCCCTTTAAAACGACTTTTACCAATGGAAAGTTTTTTTTTTTTTTTGTTGCTAGTAAATACCTTATTTTCTGCTTTATTTATCCTCACTTCCGGGTCCGGTCGGCGATTACGTCATTCGGCGATTCGCAGTGTGTGCTGGGATGTATTTCAGTGCATGAAATCTCGCAGTATTACACAGGAGATGAGCTGTACTGCGTGCTCTGCCCGCCTCCGCCCTGCCTCCGCCCCGCCTCCGCCCCGCCTCCTCTCAGTGAGCTGTATGTATGTATTGTATTGAGGCCGTGCTTCCGCCCCGCCTCCTCTCAGTGAGCGAGGACTGAAAGCATTATATCCTCACTGAGCTCACTGAGAGGAGGCGGGGCGGAAGCACGGCCTCAATACAATACATACATACAGCTCACTGAGAGAAGGCGGGGCGGAGGCAGGGTGGAGGCGGGGCAGAGCACGCAGTACAGCTCATCTCCTGTGTAATAATGCGAGATTTCATGGCCTGAGATACATCCCAGCACACACTGCGAATCGCCGAATGACGTAATCGCCGACCGGACCCGGAAGTGAGAAGAGGATAAATAAAGAAGAAAATAAGGTATTTACTAGCAAAAAAAAAACCCAAAACCTTTCCATTGGTAAAAGTCGTTTTAAAGGGGATTACATACATCTATGTAATCCAATTTATTAACCGCTTGCCGACCGCCGCAAGTAGATTTACTGCGGCGGTCAGCCCCTGCCAGGCAGAGTGACGTTAATTAACGTCACTAGCCTGGGAGGGTCTGGGTAGCGAGCGCGCGCCCGCGGAGGCGCGCTCCCGCGCGGTCATGGACCCCCCCGCGCGTGTGACCAGCGGACCCGATGTCCGCCGGTCACTCGGCGATCGGCGGGGGAGAGGGAGAATGTCAGGCAGCTTGTGTAAACAAGCCACCTGTCATTCTCCTCGGTGTAAAGACACTGATCACACGGATCTGCTATGTAGATCCGTTGATCAGTGTCCTTACAGCTCAAGCCACAGCCAATCACAGTAGAAAGCACGCCCCTAGGGACACACACAGCCCCTCCCTCCCAAATAAAGTTAACCCCTTCACTACCAGTGTATTTTTACAGTAACAGTGCATATGTATAGCACTGATTACTGTAGTAATGTCACTGGTAACCCCAAAAGTGTCAAAAATGTCAGTCAGGGGTCCGATCTGTCCGCCACAATGTCGCAGTACCGCAAAAAAAATCGCAGATCGCCGCCATTACGCGTTAAAAAAAAAAAAACAACAAAAATGACAAAAATCTTTCCCTTTGTTAGTAAACGCGATAACTTTTGCGCAAACCAATAAAAATACGCTTTTTGCGATTTTTTTTACCAAAACATCCGTAGGATAAAACAAATTGGCCGAAAATGTTAAAAAATTTTGATTTTTACATTTTTTTTTGGGGAATTTCATATAAAAAAATGTGAAAAATATTGTTATTTTTGCAAAATTATCGCTCTTTTTTTGTTTATAGTGCGTGATCAAAAAATCGCACAGGTGATCAAATACCACCAAAAGTAAGTTCTGTTTGTGGGAAAAAAAGGACGCCAAATTCGTTTAGGTACAGCGTCGCACGACCGCGCAATTGTCCGTTAAAGTCACGCAGTGCCGAATCGCAAAATACCCCCTGGTCTTTTAGCAGGAAAATCCTCCGGGGCTTAAGTGGTTAAAAATGGATGGAACTCCACTTTAAGTGCACTTTTTTAGTGTGTGTTCACGTGCATGTTTTTTGTTCTAGGTTTTTGCACCACTGCGGACTAAAAAAAAAACAAAAAATTGTGCTCTCTTAGGCCCTGTTCACACCGGAGCGTTTTTCAGCATCTATGAAGTCTAAAAACGCCCAACATGCAAAATCCCATTCATTTCAATGGCCCCTGTTCACATATGAGAGTTTTGTTTCCTGAAGCAAAATGCCTGGAGCTCAAAAAAGTACATGAGCTTCTTTTTTGGCAGATTACAGGCGTTTTTGTTAGATGTCGATGCCGGCCTCCAAACACCTGCAAAAAACGCCTGAAAAAATGCCTGAAAATTATACGCTCAGGTGTGAATGGAAAAGTGATTGTAAAGTTGTTTTTCTAAATAACAAACATGTTACACTTCCCTCCTCTGTGCAGTTGGTTTTGCACAGCGCAGCCCCTCATAATGGGCACAGCAGGTGTACAAATCCAGGAACTCAGCACAGAGATGTGGGGGCCCTTCATAATGAGCCTAACAGGTGTACAGACCTGGGAACTCAGCACTTGGAGGTCCACAAGTACAGTGTGGGTTGAAGTTCCATTACAGTGTGAACCCCTCATAATGGACACAGCGGGTGTACAGACCAAGGAACTCAGCACAGGGATGGTGGGAACCCCTCATAATGGGCACAGCAGGTGTACAGACCCAGGAACTCAGCACAGGGATGGTGGGAACCCCTCATAATGGGCACAGCAGGTGTACAGACCCAGGAACTCAGCTCAGGGATGGTGGGAACTCCTCATAATGGACACAGCGGGTGTACAGACCTGGGATCATAGCACAGGGATGGTGGGGACCTCTCATAATGGGCACAGCAGGTGTAAGGATCCGAGATCTCAGCACAGGAATGGTGGGAACCCCTCATAATGGACACAGCGGGTGTACAGACCTGGGATCATAGCACAGGGATGGTGGGGACCTCTCATAATGGGCACAGCAGGTGTAAGGATCCGAGATCTCAGCACAGGGATGGTGGGAACTCCTCATAATGGACACAGCGGGTGTACAGACCTGGGATCATAGCACAGGGATGGTGGGGACCTCTCATAATGGGCACAGCAGGTGTACAGAGCTCAGCACAGGGATGGTGGGAACCCCTCATAATGGGCACAGCAGGTGTACAGAGCTCAGCACAGGGATGGTGGGAACCCCTCATAATGGGCACAGCAGGTGTACAGAGCTCAGCACAGGGATGGTGGGAACCCCTCATAATGGGCACAGCAGGTGTACAGAGCTCAGCACAGGGATGGAGGGAACCCCTCATAATGGGCACAGCAGGTGTACAGACCCGGGAACTCAGCACAGGGATGGTGGGAACCCCTCACAATGGGCACAGCAGGTGTACAGAGCTCAGCACAGGGATGGTGGGAACCCCTCATAATGGGCACAGCAGGTGTACAGAGCTCAGCACAGGGATGGTGAGAACCTCTCATAATGGGCACAGCAGGTGTACAGACCCGGGAACTCAGCACAGGGATGGTGGGAACCCCTCATAATGGGCACAGCAGGTGTACAGAGCTCAGCACAGGGATGGTGAGAATCCTTCATAATGGGCACAGCAGGTGTACAAACCCAGGAACTCAGCACAGGGATGGTGAGAACCTCTCATAATGGGCACAGCAGGTGTACAGACCCGGGAACTCAGCACAGGGATGGTGAGAACCCCCTCATAATGGGCACAGCAGGTGTACAGACCCGGGAACTCAGCACAGGGATGGTGGGAACCCCTCATAATGGGCACAGCAGGTGAGCAAACCCGGAAAAAAAACTTCTGTGGGTGTTGAGTGTCCTCCCTTCTGCAGGACTTAAATAATTTCTATGCCCATTGTGACCATTTAAATAAAGAGGTTGTGGCCAATCTTCTTTTGCTCTCACGGCGAGAGGTGGTGATTTCCCCCTCTCCCATGGGAAGCTGAGGATTTGATTGGGAGGCTTCAGTCACCATATACATTTACCATCTTGTTTGTGGTGGCATCAGTGATTATTCGGTGAAAAGGTTTCACTTTGCGGTCCTGTTGGGATGTGGTGGTGTTTTTCGGGGGTCGTATCCCTCTTCTATCTCTCTCTCTAGCAGAATTGGACTTTTTAGATCTGCTGGACCGAGGGGATTTTTCCTTCTATACTGCCAATGGACACACTTATGTTATGTGAGGTGGGACAATATTTTTCCCTGAAGAAGAATCGAACTGCAAGTTCATATGATATTCGAAACGCGTTGGACATTCCCTCCATTTGGAGACGTACTGGGTCTCTTTCAAGTTATTCTGGGCACACGTGTGCCCTTGATTGTGATCAAATTTGTGTTATTGTATTGATTTTATCTATGTGATTTTGTAATTTTTAAGTATCTTTTTCAAATAAATGTATAACTTTCTATTTTATGTGTAATAATTGCCCTTAAAATCCCAATTTAGAGGAGAAATTTTCTTATATGTTCTTATTATCTAACCCAGGTACTTACAGGCAGATATAATACTTCGCCCCAACGGCAGACTGTCAAAAAGTGTCCCCATGCCAAGAAATCTATTGTTCCTTATATGAACGATTACCATTCTGTCCCACTGCCATCCATTATAATGAAGTGCTTTGAAAACTGGTCTTGCAGCAAATGAAAGAACATTTACCAGTAAGGTCAGATTCTTTCCCAGTCTTCATCTCAGCCAAATAAGTATTTGAGAAAACGATCGTCTTCATACGACCCGTACCCACTTCAAAGAGTTTAACCACTTGCCGACCGCTCACATTGGTGCTACTGCGGCAAAGTGGTTTGATTCCGTCCAGCGACGTAGACCTACGTCGCTGGACTCCTCCCCATGTGGGCGGCGCGCGCGCGCCGCCGGAGGCTCGCTCCCGCTGTATTCAGTTACAGTGGGAGTCGGGCCAGGGGAGGAGCAGCGGTAATCACCGCCGCTCTTCCCCGATCGTCGGGGAATCGAGTGTGGAGATCCGCCCGCTTGTGTAAACACAAGCGGGCGGATCTCCTAAGTGACAGGCAGGGTCAGATTGCAGGGTTCAGCATAGCTGAACATACGATCTGTCCCTGTGTCACTCAGTCACCCCCCCCCCCCCACACGTTAGTAAGCACCAGGCATAATTAACCCCTCCCTCTCCAATAAAAATTAACCCCTTCCCTGCCAGTGTCATTTTTACAGTAACAGTGCATATGTATAGCACTGATTACTGTAGTAATGTCACTGGTACCCCCAAAAGTGTCAAACATGTCAGTCAAGGGTCCGATCTGTCCGCCGCAATGTCGCAGTCCCGCAAAAAAAATCGCAGATTGCCGCCATTACTTGTTAAAAAAAAAAAACACCAAAAATTACAGAATTCTTTCCCTTAGTTAGTAAACGCAATAACTTTTGCGCAAACCAATCAAAATACGCTTATTGCAATTTTTTTTACCAAAAATATGTAGCAGAAAAATTGGCCTAAAATGATAAAAAATTTAGATTTTTACATTTTTTTGGGGGGAATTTCATATAAAAAAAAATGTGAAAAATATTGTTATTTTTTCAAAATTGTCGCTCTTTTTTTGTTTATAGCGCAAAAAGTAAAAATCGCACAGGTGATCAAATACCACCAAAAGAAAGCTCTGTTTGTGGGAAAAAAAGGACGTAAATTTTGTTTGGGTACAGCGTTGCATGACCGCGCAATTGTCAGTTAAAGTCGCACAGTGCCGAATCGCAAAAAGTGGCCTGGACGTAAGACAGCAAAATCCTCCGGTGGTAAAGTGGTTAATAACCCTTTGTGCCATTACTAGGGATGAGCTTCGAGTTCGAGTCGAAGCTAAGTTTGACTAGAACATCGGTCGTTCGAGAGTTAGTCGAATGACGAACAAATGTGCTTCTTCACGGGAAATTTAAGCGCCCGTCCATAATGCACTGCGCGCGCTACACGTTATGTGATTGGCCAAAGCATGTACCCTGATCTCATGCTTTGGCCAATCAAATGATCTCTGCCATGATTGGACTAAAGGCAGGCTGTACTTGGCCCTTCTTGGCTCTGGGGCCAAGTACACGCCCCACACTACATAAAGGCTGTGCGCGCAGCCGCAGAGTGTAGTGTGATTGAGGAGACAGGAAGAGGAACACATGTGAGGCAGGGCGAGAGTAGCTTTTTTGCAGTTTGTCAGACAGTGCAGCCAGAGAGACATTCCTAGCAGTGTAGGGAGGGCCAGGAACATGTTTGAGGCAGGGAGTGAATGGTTTCTTTGCAGTTTGTCAGACAGTGCAGCTAGAGAGACATTCCTAGCAGTGTAGGGAGGGCCAGGAACATGTGTGAGGCAGGGAGTGAATTGTTTCTTTGCAGTTTGTCAGACAGTGCAGCTAGAGAGACATTCCTAGCAGTGTAGGGAGGGCCAGGAACATGTTTGAGGCAGGGAGTGAATCGTTTCTTTGCAGTTTGTCAGACAGTGCAGCTAGAGAGACATTCCTAGCAGTGTAGGGAGGGCCAGGAACATGTTTGAGGCAGGGAGTGAATCGTTTCTTTGCAGTTTGTCAGACAGTGCAGCTAGAGAGACATTCCTAGCAGTGTAGGGAGGGCCAGGAACATGTGTGAGGCAGGGAGTGAATCGTTTCTTTGCAGTTTGTCAGACAGTGCAGCCAGAGAGACATTCCTAGCAGTGTAGGGAGGGCCAGGAACATGTTTGAGGCAGGGAGTGAATCGTTTCTTTGCAGTTTGTCAGACAGTGCAGCTAGAGAGACATTCCTAGCAGTGTAGGGAGGGCCAGGAACATGTTTGAGGCAGGGAGTGAATTGTTTCTTTGCAGTTTGTCAGACAGTGCAGCCAGAGAGACATTCCTAGCAGTGTAGGGAGGGCCAGGAACATGTGTGAGGCAGGGAGTGAATTGTTTCTTTGCAGTTTGTCAGACAGTGCAGCTAGAGAGACATTCCTAGCAGTGTAGGGAGGGCCAGGAACATGTTTGAGGCAGGGAGTGAATCGTTTCTTTGCAGTTTGTCAGACAGTGCAGCTAGAGAGACATTCCTAGCAGTGTAGGGAGGGCCAGGAACATGTTTGAGGCAGGGAGTGAATCGTTTCTTTGCAGTTTGTCAGACAGTGCAGCTAGAGAGACATTCCTAGCAGTGTAGGGAGGGCCAGGAACATGTTTGAGGCAGGGAGTGAATCGTTTCTTTGCAGTTTGTCAGACAGTGCAGCTAGAGAGACATTCCTAGCAGTGTAGGGAGGGCCAGGAACATGTTTGAGGCAGGGAGTGAATCGTTTCTTTGCAGTTTGTCAGACAGTGCAGCTAGAGAGACATTCCTAGCAGTGTAGGGAGGGCCAGGAACATGTGTGAGGCAGGGAGTGAATCGTTTCTTTGCAGTTTGTCAGACAGTGCAGCCAGAGAGACATTCCTAGCAGTGTAGGGAGGGCCAGGAACATGTTTGAGGCAGGGAGTGAATCGTTTCTTTGCAGTTTGTCAGACAGTGCAGCTAGAGAGACATTCCTAGCAGTGTAGGGAGGGCCAGGAACATGTTTGAGGCAGGGAGTGAATTGTTTCTTTGCAGTTTGTCAGACAGTGCAGCCAGAGAGACATTCCTAGCAGTGTAGGGAGGGCCAGGAACATGTGTGAGGCAGGGAGTGAATTGTTTCTTTGCAGTTTGTCAGACAGTGCAGCTAGAGAGACATTCCTAGCAGTGTAGGGAGGGCCAGGAACATGTTTGAGGCAGGGAGTGAATCGTTTCTTTGCAGTTTGTCAGACAGTGCAGCTAGAGAGACATTCCTAGCAGTGTAGGGAGGGCCAGGAACATGTTTGAGGCAGGGAGTGAATCGTTTCTTTGCAGTTTGTCAGACAGTGCAGCTAGAGAGACATTCCTAGCAGTGTAGGGAGGGCCAGGAACATGTTTGAGGCAGGGAGTGAATCGTTTCTTTGCAGTTTGTCAGACAGTGCAGCTAGAGAGACATTCCTAGCAGTGTAGGGAGGGCCAGGAACATGTTTGAGGCAGGGAGTGAATCGTTTCTTTGCAGTTTGTCAGACAGTGCAGCTAGAGAGACATTCCTAGCAGTGTAGGGAGGGCCAGGAACATGTGTGAGGCAGGGAGAGAATTGTTTCTTTGCAGTTTGTCAGACAGTGCAGCCCAAGTGAGACATTCCTAGCAGGGAGGGATAGAGATTTCTCATCTATACAGGATTATAGATTACATCACATCAGTGAGAGTATTGATAATCAGTCACTTGCGTACATCTATAAGCACTACAGCTCATCTATAGGGCTATAGATTACATCATATCAGGTGATAGTTTGAGTATTTTAATTGGTAACTGTGAGGGGTTACAGTGTTCAGGCACCACCAACAACCAAGGCCCAATTTTTCTGCACCTGTATGACAAGTACATGCGATTTGAAATTTGTATGTATATTTGTAGATGACATTTTTTGCTTTAGAAATGTCAGCATTGCTGCAGCAGGCTACATACATCATAGAGATGCACTACTTTACAGGCACATTCAGGGGACCCCCCCAGGCACAATATTTGAAGGAATTGTTCATTTTTATAGTTTCACTGTAAGCCTCATTAAAATCAGTAAATCACTGCTTCTTTAAAAACGATTGTTTTTTTTCATTTTCATTGCCACATGTTCCCCAGATCAGGACTTGGACCCCCATACACTTTTTTGGGGCAATAACTTGCATTTAAGCCTTCAAATTGAGGCAGTTTGATTTTCGAGGTTCGAGTCCCATAGACTTCAATGGGGTTTGTTTGTCCGAACAAACTTTTCCTCTGTTCGCGGTGTTCTGGTGCGAACCGAACCGGGGGGGGGGGGGTGTTTGGCTCATCACTAGCCATTACTATTTGAGGCTTTAGTTTTGCTTTAATGCAGTTTCTCTGATGAAACTCCTTTATAAGCTCAGAGGTTTTGGGATGGAGGGAACCCCTGATAATGGGCACAGCAGATGTACAGAACCAGGAACACAGCACATGGATAGTGGGAACTCCTCATAATGGGCACAGCAGATGTACAGAACCAGGAACACAGCACATGGATAGTGGGAACCCCTCATAATGGGCACAGCAGGTGTATATACCAGGGGACTCAGAACAGGGATGGTGGGAACCCCTCATAATGGGATCAGCAGGTGTGTAGACCCGGAAACTTAGCACAGAGATGTGGCAATCCCTCTTAATGGCACATCAGGTGGACAGACCCGGGAACTCAGCACAGAGATGGTGAGAACCCCTAATAATGGGCACAACGGGTGTACAGACCTGGGAACTCAGCACAGGGATGGTGGGAACCCTTTATAATGGGCACAGTAGGTGTATATACCAGGGGACTCAGAACAGGGATGCTGGGAACCCCTCATAATTGGCACAGCAGGTGTATATACCAGGGGACTCAGAACAGGGATGGTGGGAACCCCTCATAATGGGCACAGCAGGTGTATATACCAGGGGAATCAGAACAGGGATGGTGGGAACCCCTCATAATTGGCACAGCAGCTGTGTAGACCCGGGAAGTCAGCACAGAGATGTGGCAATCCCTCTTAATGGCACAGCAGGTGTACAGACCTGGGAACTCAGCACAGCGATGGTGAGAACCCCTAATAATGGGCACAGCGGGTGCACAGACCTGGGAACTCAGCACAGGGATGGTGGGAACCCTTTATAATGGGCACAGTAGGTGTATATACCAGGGGACTCAGAACAGGGATGGTGGGAACCCCTCATAATGGGCACAGCAGGTGTATATACCAGGGGAATCAGAACAGGGATGGTGGGAACCCCTCATAATTGGCACAGCAGCTGTGTAGACCCGGGAAGTCAGCACAGAGATGTGGCAATCCCTCTTAATGGCACAGCAGGTGTACAGACCTGGGAACTCAGCACAGCGATGGTGAGAACTCCTAATAATGGGCACAGCAGGTGTACAGACCTGGGAACTCAGCACAGGGATGGTGGGAACCCCTCATAATGGGCACAACTGATGTACAGACCCAGGGACTCAACACAGGGGTGGTGGGAATCCCTCATAGTGGGCACAGCAGGTTTACAGATCCAGGAACTCAGCATAGAGATGATAGGAACCCTAATAATGGGCACAGCAGGTATCCAGACCTGAGACCATAGCACATAGATGGTGGGAACCCACCACAACAGGTGAGCAAACGTGGGAAAAAAAAACTTCTGTGGGGGGTGAGTATCCTCCCTTCTGCATGACTTAAATCATTTCTATGCCCATTGTGACCATTTAAATAAAGAGGTTGTGGTCACCTTGTCCCTGTCTCAGGGAGGGGTGTCTCTTGCAGTATGTGTCCTGAATATGAGGTGGATTCTGCATGGAATAAATATGAGAAAAGTAGCCGGGGTTAATAATATTGCTGGACATGTTTTAAAGAGATATTTTTATTATCTAACCCAGGTACCTACAGGCAGATATAATACTTCGCCCCAACAGCAGACTGTCAAAAAGTGTCCCCATGCCAAGAAATCTATTGTTCCTTATATGAACGATTACCATCCCGTTCCACTGCCATCCATTATAATGAAGTGCTTTGAAAACTGGTCTTGCAGCAAATGAAAGAACATTTACCAGTAAGGTCAGATTCTTTCCCAGTCTTCATCTCAGCCAAATAAGTATTTGAGAAAACGATCGTCTTCATACGACCCGTACCCACTTCCATTAATAGGAATTAATAGCCTGTCGTGCCATTACTGTTTGAGGCTTTAGCTTTTCTTTAACCTCCCTGGTGGTCTGATTACAGTATTTCACAAAAGTGAGTACACCTCTCACATTTTTGTAAATATTTTATTCTATCTTTTCATGTGACAACACTGAAGAAATGAGACTTTGTTACAATGTAACGTAATGAGTGTACAGCTTGTATAACAGTGTAAATTTGCTGTCCCCCTCAAAAAAACTCAACACACAGCCATTAATGTCTAAACCACTGGCAACAAAAGTGAGTACACCCCCAAGTGAAAATGTCCAAACTGGGCCCAATTTGCTATTTTCCCTCCCCGGTGTCATGTGACTCATTAGTGTTACAAGGTCTCCGGTGTGAATGGGGAGCAGGTGTGTTAAATTTGGTGTTATCACTCTCACTCTCTCATACTGGTCACTGGAAGTTCAACATGGAACCTCATGGCAAAGAACTCTCTGAGGATCTGAAAAAAAAAGAATTGTTGCTCTACATAAAGATGGCCTAGGCTATAAGAAGATTGCCAAGACCCTGAAACTGGGCTGCAGCATGGTGGCCAAGACCATACAGCGGTTTAACAGGACAGGTTCCACTCAGAACAGGCCTCGCCATGGTCGACCAAAGAGGTTAAGTGCACATGCTCAGTATAAATATAGCGATAAACCTGCGGGTAGAAGGTGGCGATGTCCATCTTGGTACACCCCGCACTGCTCAGCGACAAATTGATTACATAGTGATATAGACTATTTAACTTGGTCGCGGCTAAATAGTCTAATTTAGTATAAAAGGTGAGTTTACCGCAAAAAATACGTCTGAAATTCAAGAGTTGCTTGGGTGTAAGAACATATCTACTGCTGCTTCTTTTTCTGTCACATTAGGAAAGCTATTGGAACACATAGCGGCCGTATTGGAACGCATGACGCATGCGCAGTAAGTTTTCTTGGCTGTCACATTGGGTGGCAGAATTTGATAGGTAGTGGTATTCGGATAAAACACCGGCATCGGCCAGAGGACATTGGAGGATCGTAGGGACCAGGTAATTTTTACTACAGGGTAATCCCGAGTGTTGCTCGGGGTTACCGCTTTTAGTACTGAAAATTAACCCCCGAGCCACACTCGGGAATACCGCCAGGGAGGTTAATGCAGTTTCTCTGATGAAACTCCTCAGAAGATTTGGTTTGGGCCATTCTGGATTTTTAAATAATTGGACTGCAGGTAGTCACAACTGGGGAGCAGTCCTCTTTTTTGTGTTTTTAAGTACAGGTACTCCATGGGGTGGGGAGGGGGTAGTATTAAAGGGATACTAAACACACACGGTTTAACCACTTTACCACCGGAGGATTTTGCTGTCTTACGTCCGGGCCACTTTTTGCAATTCGGCACTGTGCTACTTTAACTGACAATTGCGCGGTCGTGCGACGCCGTACCCAAACGAAATTTACGTTCTTTTTTTCCCACAAACAGAGCTTTCTTTTGGTGGTATTTGATCACCTGTGTGATTTTTACTTTTTGCGCTATAAACAAAAAAATAGCGTACATTTTGAAAAAATAACAATATTGTTCACATTTTTTTTTATATGAAATTCCCCCCCCAAAAAAATGTAAAAATCAAATTTTTTTTACATTTTTGGCCAATTTGTTTTCTGCTACCCATGTTTGGTAAAAAAAATCACAATAAGCGTATTTTGATTGGTTTGCGCAAAAGTTATTGCGTTTACTAACTAAGGGAAAGATTTCTGTCATTTTTGGTGTTTTTTTTTTTTAACGAGTAATGGCGGCGATCTGCGATTTTTTTTTTTTTTGCGGGACTGCGACATTGCGGCGGACAGATCGGACCCTTGACTGACATTTTTGACACTTTTGGGGGTACCAGTGACATTACTATAGTAATCAGTGCTATAAATATGCACTGTTACTGTAAAAATGACACTGGCAGGGGTTAATTTTATTGGAGAGGGAGGGGTTAATGTATGCCTGGTGCTTACTAACGTGTGTGGGGGGAGGTGACTGAGTGACACAGGGACAGATCGCATGTTGAGCTATGCTGAACCCTGCAATCTGACCCTGTCTGTCACTTAGGAGTTCCCCCCGCTTTGTTTACACAAGTGGGCGGATCTCCAAACTCGATTCCCCGATGATCGGGGAAGAGCAGTGGCCCGACTCCCGCTGTGACTGAATACAGCGGGAGCGAGCTTCCGGCGGCGCGCGAGCGCCGCCCACAAGGAGAGGAGTCCAGCGACGTAGTACTACGTCGCTGGACGATAACGAGCCACATTGCCGCAGTAGCAGCAATGTGAGCAGACGTAAAGTGGTTAAACAAATCACAATTGTCTCATGATTGGCTGCTCCTCCCCTGGCCCGACTCCCGCTGTGACTAAATACAGCGGGAGCGAGCTTCCGGCGGCGCGCGAGCGCCGCCCACAAGGGGAGGAGTCCAGCGACGTAGGTTTACGTCGCTGGACGGGAACGAGCCACTGTGCCGCAGTAGAGGCACAGTGAGCGGGGCTAAAGTGGTTAATTTACATTGTCCCTTTTGTTTCTGTATGTGGATGATGGCACTGTAATTATTTTACTAAAAAAAAAAAAGTACCTTTTTCCTATAGCACTACTCCTAAGGGAGCTGCTGGTTACGGGTTCCCCTGGGTTACCATTAGCAACAGTAGACCATTCAGACAAGGACCAGTCCAGTTTCTTTGGTTTTTATGTTTTATTAGGAACTTGGATAGGAGAAGGGATGAGTGGGATACTCCAATTCAACTGAACTATGCACAATTGGCTGGGACGATATATAGAAAACGCTGGTTAACGCTGGTTAACACTGACTGATGCCGGTTAACGCTGTTTGAGCTAGTCATGGCTAGGCCGCTTACTTTACTTTTCCTTTCACTGTAAAAGAGTCCTTTTAGCTTCCTAAAGGGCCATACACACTATAAGATTTTCTGAATACTTTTTCCTTCAGACTTACCAAAACCATATAATATGAGGTCAAACCTAAACACTTTCAATTTGTATGCAATCCGGCAGGCCCTTGCACTACATAGAAAAGGTGAATCTGAAGGAAAAAGTCTTCAGAAAATCTTATAGTGTGTATGGCCCTTAAGGCACTCCTTTCCTGAGGTAGCTGTCCTTTAGAGTAGACTGCACTGCTGAGCAACTTCAAAGCCCTTCCTGGCGCCCCCTTTACCCTCTAATCTTCAGGGTTTAACAAGTCGGCACCCCCTTTACCGTATCACTCTGGGTTAGCTGGCTCCTTGATCCCCTTGACCCCTCTGAAGTGGTCCTCTCTCTTAAGCAGACCCCTGGGCAGATGCTTAACCACTTAAGCCCCGGAAGATTTTACCCCCTTCCTGACCAGGGGGTTTTTTGCAATTTTTTACTGCGTGACTTTAACGGGGGGTTTTTTGCAATTTTTTACTGCGTGACTTTAACGGACAATTGCGCGGTCGTGCGACGCTGTACCTAAACGAATTTGGCGTCCTTTTTTTTCCCACAAACAGAGCTTTCTTTTGGTGGTATTTGATCACCTGTTGCGATTTTTTTGATCATGCGCTATAAACAAAAAAAGAGCGTCAATTTTGCAAAAATAACAATATTTTTCACATTTTTTTATATGAAATTCCCCAAAAAAATGTAAAAATCAAAATTTTTTAACATTTTCGGCCAATTTGTTTTATGCTACCTATGTTTGGTAAAAAAAAAAATCGCAAAAAGCGTATTTTGATTGGTTTGCGCAAAAGTTATCGCGTTTACTAACAAAGGGAAAGATTTTTGTAATTTTTGGTGTTTTTTTTTTTAAACGAGTAATGGCGGCGATCTGCGATTTGTTTTGCGGGACTGTGACATTGCGGGACAGATCGGACTCTTGACTGACATTTTTGACACTTTTGGGGTTTCCAGTGACATTACTGCAATAATCAGTGCTATACATATGCACTGTTACTGTAAAAATGACACTGGCAGGGACGGGGTTAACTGTATTGGAGAGGGAGGGGTTAAGTGTGTCCTAGGGGCGTGTTTCTAACTGTGATTGGACATGGCTACTGGTGTAAAAACAGAGATCAACGGTCCTACATAGTAGAACCGTGTGATCTCCATTTTTACACAGGGGAGAATGACAGGCGGCTTGTTTACATTAGCCGCCTGCCTTTATCCCTCTCTACCGACGATCGCAGTGTGACCGGCGGACATCGGGTCCGCTGATCACACGCACCGACTCCTTAGTGAACGAGCCGCTATTGGCTCACAAGCCAGTGACAGGCTAGTGACGTACCCATACGTCACTTTGCCTGGCCGGGGCTGACCGCCGCAATATATGTACTTGCGGCGGTCGGCAAGCGGTTGAATACTCATGATACTGTTTTTCCGGAAGTATTCTGCCCAGCAGCTCTACTTGGTCAGCACACTGGATCCTTGTGCAGCACAGCTAAACCCCTGGTTCCTAGGCCAACTGCCTGGACCACCTTCCTCAGCAACAGGAGGAGAGACAGCCGTCACCCTCCTCCTGGGACCTGGCTTCAAAGACACCCTGTCACATGCTCCCTCTGAATTTATTCCTAATCCCAGGATGCATTGCAGCAATGCCCACCCACTGGGAGAGTCATAAACCCTGGTGTGCTATTGGCTAGGTTTCCTCCTGTCCAACATTGGATACAGTGGGGAGACTCCCCAGACTCAACAGGTCACACCTGAAAGCATGTGACAGGCTAACTAACAGATCAGACCCTCCTATTAAGCAGAATGAGGTCACACATATGCTTTGCCTAGCACCTACCTAGGAGGGTGTTACATTCATAATCGATATACAGCTGCCACATGATCTAGCTCTTTCCCAGCCTGTCTGCAGGTAAACATGAGCAGCAGGAGCTTCTAGTCCTCTGCTGCTGGTCACATGTTCAAAACGAAAAAAAAAAAAAAAAAAAACAGCCCTTGGAATACAGAGTAAAAATAAATGATGAATATCAATAAACTGTTTTAAATTGTCATACACATATACAGTATATTTGAAATAGTGATTGACCGATATCGGTTTTTCATTGCCGATACCGATATTTTGGTCAATGCATATCGGTATCGGCCGATATGCGCCGATATTTTCGTGCATTTAAAAAAAATTTTTTTTTTCTTTGACAGGTACTCTGGTGGAGGGATCTGGGGGTCTAAAAGACCCCAAACCCCTCCTCTGCACTTAAAAACATTCAAAACGCCAAGTTTGGCTGTTTTGAATGCTGTCATTTTTTTAATCTGGCGCCGAATACCTGGAAGTGATGTCATGACATCACTTCCGGGTTTTTGCATGGAGACCCGATCAGAGCCAAATGAGGCTTTGACCCGGTGTTCCGTGAGAATTACCTACCCGTGAGAAAAACCTACCCCTCGTCACTTCCGGTTCACGGCACTGTATGGAATGCAGCGCTTACATTAAAACAGCGGGGCTGCAATACGAATCATCTCCGCTCCTGTGCCTGTCACTTCCCTGCTCTCGGCAAGTAAATATAAAAGCGGCGGCGGGTGTATGTAAACCTAAATCACTGAGACGCCAGCCGATTTTATATTTAGTTGCCGAGAGCAGGGAAGTGACCGGGACAGGAGCGGAGATGATTCGTATTGCAGCCCCGCTGTTTTATTTAACCGCCGCGTGGGTAGGTTTTTTCCACGGTACACCGTCCTATTTCCATACTAGTGCGCATGCCCACTAGTCTGCTCCTCTGTTGTCCCTTTAGGTATCCGGCCCTGTGAGCATGCGCACTGCTGTGCTGCTCAGCTGTTCCTGGCCGGAAGTGACGAGGGGTAGGTAATTCTCACGTTACACCGGTCTTCGGCGGCCGTGCAGACTGGTTGCGCGGGTCTCCGGCGGCAGGGGAAGGGGGGGCGTCCCCTTCCGCTCCTTGTAATGACAGCCGAGCGTCTTCTCAGCCACATTGGTTGTCAATACAAGACAGCCGACTGTCAGCTATGGACGCTGGTACCGGGGTGATGCCTCTAGCTGCAGTCATCACTCCGGTACAACACTTTCCCGAAATATCGGCAATATCGGTCACCTGGGTGGCCGATTTCTAAATATCGGGGAAAGTGCATATCGGTCCTCGGTATATCGGCTTTGCCGATAATCGGTCGATCCCTAATTTGGTATCAAATCCTTATTATTTTTTGGCAGTACCATGGTGTGGGTGGATTTGTGCCAGTCACAGGCTGTGTCACAGCCCTCCAACCTGTGTCTTAGAATAATAGATAGGGAGGTAAAGCCTTCATCAATCTACATGTAATATCCCGCCCCTATTGTGTTTAGCTGGTTAGTGGGCATGGAGGAGGAGGGAGGGAGGGAGTGGGCTGTCATTTATCACTGTGTATACAGTCACATGTGTGACTCTATAGTCACATGGGCTCTTCAGATGTGATAGGGAGGAAATGCTCAGCATAGAACACCCTGAAAACTGAGCATGTGCAGAGCTGCCAACACTGCTTTGCAAAATCCTTAGCTGAATTAGGGACATGGACAGAAGGGGGAGATAGAGACCAGCAGGATCAATGAGATTTTTGCAGAATGCAGAAAATAAATCTCATAGTGACTGAGTGAGTATGAACAGCATGTAATACACCATTTATTGATACTTTTATATGATGAGTTTAGTGACATTTTAGGTTGGTCATAAATATTACAATGACCTTTCATGATCAGTAATGGAATGAGTTAAGGTTCCGGCCAAACTCAATTACGCCTGAACCTGCAGAAAACTGACAGGTAATAGCAGGCAAAATAACAGCTGTGGAATTCCCAGTTCTGTAGCCACACACAGCAAGGGATTGGGGGAGCTGGTGGCATCATTGATCCAGTATGGTCATATAGCCATATTGAGTCAATGACATTGTCCAAATTTTGCTGTGTGTACATTTTAGGTCAGTGGTGTCAACAGCATCTGCACCTACAGCTGCACATAACAAAGGGGCAGAGATGCTGGTGGCATCATTGACCCAATATGGCCACCTAAGCCATATTGGGCCAATAACATTGTCCAAATATGGTCATGTGGCCATATTAGGTCAGTGGTGTCAACAGCATCTGCACTTCAATGCCATATTAAATCAATGACATTTTCCAAATTTGGTCATGTCGACATTTTTGGTCAGGGATGGTGAGAATACCTCATAATGGGCACAGCAGATGGACAGACCTGAGATCAGAGCACAGAGATGGTGGGAACCCCTCATAATGGGCACAACAGGTGTACAGACCAGGGAACCCAGCACAGTGTTGGTGGGAGCCCCTCATAATGGGCACAGCAGATGTACAGACCCGAGAACTCAGCACAGGGATGGTGGGAACCATCACAAAGTTCATATTGAAAGATCCAGGAACTTGGCACAGTAATGGCGGGGGCCCCTCATAATGGGCACAGCAGATGTACAGACACGGGAACTCAGCACAGGATGGTGGGAACCCTCATAATGGGCACAGCAGATGTACAGACACGGGAACTCAGCACAGGATGGTGGGAACCCTCATAATGGGCACAGCAGATGTACAGACACGGGAACTCAGCACAGGATGGTGGGAACCCTCATAATGGGCACAGCAGATGTACAGACACGGGAACTCAGCACAGGATGGTGGGAACCCTCATAATGGGCACAGCAGATGTACAGACCTGGAAACTTGGCACAGTAATGGCAGGAGCTCCTCATAATGGCCAAAGAAGGTATAGAGACCCTGGACCTCAGCACAGGGATGGAGGGAACCCCTCATAATGGGCACAGTAGGTGTAACAGACCCGAGAACTCAGCACAGGGATGGTGGGAACCTCTCATAATGGGCACAGTAGGTGTACAGACCCGAGAACTCAGCAAAGGGATGGTGGGAACATCACAAAGTTCATATTGAAAGATCCAGGAACTTGGCACAGTAATGGTAGGGGCCCCTCATAACGGGCACAGCAGATGTACAGACATGAGAACTCAGCACGGTAATGGTGGGAGCCCCTCATAATGGGCACGGCAGATGTACAGACCTGGCAACTTGGCACAGTAATGGCAGGAGCTCCTCATAATGGCCAAAGAAGGTATAGAGACCCTGGACCTCAGCACAGGGATGGAGGGAACCCCTCATAATGGGCACAGTAGGTGTACAGACCCAGGAACTCAGCACAGGGATGGCGTGAACCCCTTATAATGGGCACAGTAGGTGTACAGACTCGAGAACTCAGCACAGGGATGGTGGGATCCATCACAAAGTTCATATTGAAAGATCCAGGAACTTGGCACAGTAATGGCGGGGGCCCCTCATAATGGGCACAGCAGATGTACAGACATGAGAACTCAGCACAGGGATGGTGGGAACCCCTCATAATGGGCACAGCCAGTGTACAGACCCAGAAACCCAGCACAGTGATGGTGGGAGCCCCTCATAATGGGCACAGCAGATGTACAGACCTGGCAACTTGGCACAGTAATGGCAGGAGCTCCTCATAATGGCCAAAGAAGGTATAGAGACCCTGGACCTCAGCACAGGGATGGCAGAAACCCCTCATAATGGGCACAGTAGGTGTACAGACCTGGGAACTCAGCACAGGGATGGTGGGAACCATCGCAGAGTTCAGATTGAAAGACACTGTGAACACTGGAACACAAGAGGTGTACAAGGAAGGGGTTGGAGTGCACATGGGACACAGGATACAGTTGGGGGATGCTGGGGTCTCAGGAGCACTAAAGGTGCTAGCATTTACTAGAGATCGCACAGGAAACTGGGGGAGCCCAGCTGCTAGTGTACAAATATATTGCTCAACAGCCAAGCCATGCTCTGGCAGGTCCTTTAACACAATGCCTCCTCTGTTTTTGGCTGAAGTGCCAACAGGACCTGGAAGCCAGGGGCCGCTCACAAAGGGGGGAACCCAGAACTGGGAGGGCCCAGAACAAGGCTTCACTGCCGGTTTCCCTCAGCCGAGATGGTAGCAGCAGCACCCAAGAGCTGATTGAAAAATCGGCTAGGGTAAAGACACACCTGGATGCGTGGACAGGTAAGTGTCCGGATATTAAAAGTCAGCAGCTACAGTATTTTTTTTTCTAAAGAAGCCTGGAGCTCCACTTTAAGCCTTGGGTTTCCCACAGCATGTCTAAGGTCTCATTCACACTAGCCTTTGGGGGAGCGTTAACCACTTGCCGACTGCCTAACGCCGATCTACGTCGGCGGTCAGCCCCTCACAGGCAAAGTGACGTAGGGCTACGTCACTAGCTTGTGAGGGTCTAGGGAGCGAGCGCGCGCCCCCGGAGGCGCGTTTCCGCTCCCGCGTGGTCACGGACCCCCCCGCGCGTGTGACCAGCGGACCCGATGTCCGCCGGTCACTCGGCGATCGGCGGGGGAGAGGGAGAAAGTCAGGCGGCTTGTGTAAACAAGCCATCTGTCATTCTCCCCAGTGTATGAAGGCTGATCATACGGTTCTACTATGTAGAACCGTCGATCACTCTTCATACATCTGAAGCCACAGCCAATCACAGTAGAAAGCACGCCCCTAGGGACACACACAGCCCCTCCCTCTCTAATAAAGTTAACCCCTTCACTACCAGTGTATTTTTACAGTAACAGTGCATATGTATAGCACTGATTACTGTAGAAATGTCACTGGTAACCCCAAAAGTGTCAAAAATGTCAGTCAAGGGTCCGATCTGTCCGCCGCAATGTCGCAGTACCGCAAAAAAATCGCAGATCGCCGCCATTACGCATTAAAAAAAAACACAACAAAAATGACAAAAATCTTTCCCTTTGTTAGTAAACTCGATAACTTTTGCGCAAACCAATCAAAATACGCTTTTTGCGATTTTTTTTACCAAACATAGGTAGCATAAAACAAATTGGCCGAAAATGTTAAAAAATTTTGATTTTTACATATTTTTTGGGGGAATTTCATATAAAAAAATGTGAAAAATATTGCTATTTTTGCAAAATTTACGCTCTTTTTTTGTTTATAGCGCGTGATCAAAAAATCGCACAGGTGATAAAATACCACCAAAAGAAAGCTCTGTTTGTGGGAAAAAAAGGACGCCAAATTTGTTTAGGTACAGCGTCGCACGACCGCGCAATTGTCCGTTAAAGTCACGAATCGCAAAATACCCCCTGGTCGGAATGGGGGTAAAATCTTCCGGGGCTTAAGTGGTTAAGACCCCATGATTAAGCAGTGCTTTTACACCCCCCTTCCAACTGCTACCCCCTTAGCTGCAGAGGCAATAGCCAGGGGTGTACACATGTCGCAGCCGTGATGCTTTGCTATGCAGCCACGGCAGGAATGATGCCCTCTGTTGTATTATACTTCTGTCAATTGAACAGGGCTTTGCACTGTTGCCGGTTCAAAGAATAAAACAGGTTTGACTGTCAAATGCTCTCTGAAGCGTGATTCAAATGGGGATCACTCTTCAGGGACCAAAGCAAGTCAAAACTATTATTTTTTCAGTTTGAATGGAGCATAGAATGGTTTATAAATATATGATTTGTAAACTTCAAGCCAAGACCTGCATTTTGGTGTGAACTGTTGGGCGCAACCAGATAGCATGGATACCTTCTAGGATCACTCTTCAGAGACCAAACCAGTTGGGAGTCAAAAACATTTTTTTTTTAGTATGCATGGAGCATGGAAAGGTTAGATTCTCTGTTGTGTTTGTGTCATGTTTGAATTTGCACCCTTTCCGAGAGTCACAACTGGACTTTAGAGGAAATCCCCTTTTAGATAATTGTGACCCCATTGAAAGATTTCCTCTCACTTCCTGTGCTGGTGAGAATAGTGACCAGGACAAATAGAGAGGGTGAATCTCCCCAAGGAGAAGCTAAACAGGGAGTAGGGATGCCAACACGCAGAAATGAACCACAAATTGGACATACAGTACACCATTTTTTATGTTGTAGCACACTAGGACCATGGCAATGCACTTACTTGCACTATACAGTGTGCTGCAATGCATATGCACCATATGGGAGTTGCCTTGCGGTGCCAAAGATTGACACCACAATGGGAAGGTCTGAACGGGCTCCTGGATTTTCCAGCAAGTATGTAGTGTGAGGGCCTGTCTGAGTATGAACAGTATTTTTTAGCTAGGCCCTCATTACATATTTGTGGTTGATGTAAAGGAAACTGCGTATGATTTGTTCAATTTGGCTGTAATGTGGAGTGACCAACTTGAATCTGTGCTAAATCTGTCTTTTTTTTTAAATCTGCACAGGTTGCGAGTCTACGGGTCCAGCTGGGAATCTACCAGGACTCCTTCGATGACCAGTATGTTGGATGTGTGGATAAAATGGAATCCCGGGCACCAGATATACTCAAAAAAGAAAGACAGACAAACAAGGAGTTGGATGTGGCTTGGCTGGATGCCTCTGAAACATGGCCGACCAAAAAGACATTGATAAAATCTCTTCCAGCTGGGTTCAAAGATGAGTACGGGATTGCCTTGTTAGTCTACAGCAACATGACCCTCCCAGTGTACAAACAGTTAAATCGGGCAGTAAGGGAATATGGTGCCAATTCATCATCCTTTGCATTTCACGCATTACATTTTTACCTCACCCGAGCCCTGACGTTGCTCCGTCGTGGGTGTGCTGGGCAGCCATGGCTCACATATCGGGGTTCCGGCAGGATCGAGTTTGAGCCCCCTCCCAACCCCGGTGACCCCGTCAGACTAAGCCAATTCGCCTCTTCGTCTATGGACATCAAAGAGGCGCAGCAATTCGGCAATGCATCCTTCTTCAACATCACCACATGCTTTGGTGCCGACATACAGAACTTCTCTTACTTCCCGTCCCAGAAGGAGGTCCTGATCCCGGTGGATGAGGTCTTCCACGTCACCCGCTACATCGAGAGGGGCAACAAGTTTGTCTTGCAGTCGTCCAGCAGGAGATGCAGCTTCTACAATTGTGCCTATCTGGGAGGTGAGTAAAAGGGGAGGTCAGGTCAGGCTAAGACAATCTGGCAGATTTATTTGACATTGGCACTCTTAGCATTACACCACAGTGAGCTGCAAAGTTGCCTGCACTAAATGTTGTAAATACATTTGCGGCAAGACTGAAGAGCTGAAAATAATCAATAAACCCCTGGCCAAGAATATATTTTTGTCTCTCCCATTCAACTACAGTCGTAGTATAAACACTTATACTCTATGTCAGTGATGGCGAACCTTGGCACCCAAGATGTTTTGGAACTACATTTCCCATTATGCTCAACTACACTGCAGAGTGCATGAGCATCATGGGAAAAAGTTCGCCATCACTGCTCTATGTATACATTGTTGCAGATAAAAATATACTGAAAATGGTTCACAAGTCTCAGAGGGCTCTTGTAAAGCTGTAGTATTGGCAACAAATGTTCTTACAGCAGTTATTTAGTAAGCATGTTCAATGTATTGAAACTAGTGAAAGCACCAAAAAGCCTGTAAGTTAAAATACGGTATTTCTAATTGGAAATATAATATATATATAAGATGGATCCATGCAGAACATACTCAAAAACATCCTATATTTTTCTATTGGTATCAACTTCAAAGCTGAGATTCAGGCTTCTGAAAAAATTAAAAGTTAGCAGCTACAAATACTGTAGCTGCTGACTTTTAACCACTTAAGCCCCGGAGGATTTGGCTGCTCAAAGACCAGGGCCTATTCTGCGATTCGGCACTGCATGATTTTAACGGACAATTGCGCGGTCGTGCGACGCTGTACCCAAATGAAATTGACGTCCTTTTTTTCCCCACAAACAGAGCTTTCTTTTGGTGGTATTTGATCACCTGTGCGATTTTTACTTTTTGCACTCTAAACAAAAAAAAGCGTAAATTTTGAAAAAATAACAATATTTTTCAAATTTTTTTATATGAAATTCCACCCAAAAAAATGTAAAAATCAAAATTTTTTAACATTTTAGGCCAATTTGTTTTCTGCTACGTATGTTTGGTAGAAAAAAATCGCAATAAGCGTATTTTGATTGGTTTGCGCAAAAGTTATTGCGTCTACTAACTACGGGAAAGATTTATGTCCTTTTTATTGTTTTTTTTTTTTTTTTTACTAGTAATGGTGGCGATCTGCGATTTTTTTTTTTTTTGCGGGACTGCGACATTGCGGCGGACAGATCGGACCCTTGACTGACATTTTTTACACTTTTGGGGGTACCAGTGACATTACTACAGTAATCAGTGCTATAAATATGCACTGTTACTGTAAAAATTACACTGGCAGGGAAGGGGTTAACTTTATTGGTGATCAGTGAGTTAAATGTATCCCTAGGGGCGTGATTCTAACTGTGGGGGGCGTGGCTTCTGATGTAACCACAGAGACATATGATCCTACATAGCAGGATCGTATGATCTCTGCTGTTACACCAGGGAGAATGACAGGCGGCTTTGTTTACATTAGCCGCCTGCCTTTCTCCCTCTCCAGCGGTGGACATCGGGGAAGGCAGGGAAATAGCGGGGGCGGGAGCGCGCCTTCGGCGGCGCGCGCTCGCTCGACCTCTAGAGGCTCATGGGTGAGCGACGTAGCCCTACGTCACTTTGCCTGTACGGGGCTGACTGCCGCAGTAAATAGTCGTGCGGCGGTCGGCAAGCGGTTAATATAGGGACACCAGCAGTGTCTTCACCCCAGCCGATTTTTCAATCAGCTCTCAGGTGCTGCCGCCGCCATAGTTACATAGTTAGTCAGGTTGTAAAAAGACACAAGTCCATCTGGCTCAACCAATAAAAAACAAAAAACAGTAAAAAGAAAAAAACGGCCATCTTGGGTAAGGGAAACCGGCAGTACAGCCGGTTCCCTACTACACTTTGTGAATGGCCTGGTGGTCGGGGAAGGAGGAGGGGGTCTGAACTCCCGGGTATCAAGACCAGGTACCCATTACACCCCGGAAAGGTGGCAAATGTTGCAGTGGAAGGGAGGGGAGCAAACAAGCGGAGCTCCCCCTTTAAAAATACTGTCTTAATGCAATGCTAATTATACTTATCGGGGCCGCACTATACAATAAACCTTTGCAGGATATAGCAAATATAGAGACCTTTTTATACCAACACAGGCATCCAAATGCTGTGTGTCTTGAAAATCTGTTAGTAAAGAAGAACTCCAGGATGCCCGCACTGGATGGGTTAACTACTCCATTTTTGCCCAGGGGTGAGGAGAGCTGAGATATACTTACCTAATCCTCTGAGCGCAAAAATGGTCCCTGCTGCTCATGCCCCCCCCCCCTGCACACTAGAGGTCTTGCACATGGACTGTTCCTGATGTCCACATCAATCAGGATAAACTTCTCTTTCATTCAGAAGGTCGTGCCTGTTACTAAACACCTTGGAATGTATACTGGTATATACACTGAATACAAATATATACTGACTGTATACAGTTTACAATCCAAGGTGTTTAGTAACAGTATACATTTATTTAGTATACATTCCAAGGTGTGGTAATATAAGACCTCAGTTTATTAAAAACAGTGATTCTACACTCACATGGTATCCTGAAGAGACAGACATATTGGTAAAAGCAAATTAAATTGACTCTGGTAACCAGCCACGGCCGCTTGCGTGATGACGTCACGCATCACGTCAGCCTCTACCCTACACATTTCGTCAGCCGGAGTTACAGTTTTAGCATTGCTACTGGACCTTTCTTTTTGCACATGGACATTTAATTATGCAGCCGAGTCCTGCAGGACTGACTGTCACTGGCCTTTGTATGCGAGCTGTCTGTGGCATATGTGCATGTGAAGAACAGAGCCGGTGTTCTAAAATTTCATCGGACCCATGAAAATTCCAGACCTCGTCACTTCCGGTGACGCTACGTCAGAACCCAGCTGGTGCGAGCCCCGGTGCGCATGCGCAGAAGACATTTTCGAGGTCCGATGAAATTTTAAGACTTAGAGAACAGCTGACTGAGAGGAGGCGGGGCTGAGGTGGGACGGAGTTGCCGCCGCGTCATCGATTTCTTACAGGGAGGTGGTATGGAGCTATAGAGCTGACTTAGAGGGGGCGGGACGGAGGTGCGTAATGAATGCATTAAAAATGGCTCCTTCTGTTCTAAGTATGCTAAGTAATAATAATAAGAAATTAAGAAATACTAAATATAACAAAATACTGAAGATAAATATTAAAAAAACAATTATATTTAGTATTTCTTAATTTCTTATTATTATTACTTAGCATACTTAGAACAGAAGGAGCCGTTTTTAATGCATTCATTACGCACCTCAGTCCCGCCTCCTCTCAGTCAGCTGTTCTTAAAATTTAATCGGACCTCGAAAATGTCTTCTGCGCATGCGCACTGGGGCTCGCACCAGCTGTCGCACCAGCTGGGTTCTGACGTAGCGTCACCGGACGTGACCAGGTCCGGAATTTTCATGGGTCCGATGAAATTTTAGAACACCAGCACTAGAGGAAGCGGAGCCGATGCTTCCTGTATAGCGTCGGCTCCTGTTACAGGTGGAGTGATACCAAATGCACTGACAGGCGCGATACAGGAAGCATCGGCTCTGCTCTTTACTGCAGACGCATGATTCCTCCAGCGCCACTCCTGTCACAGATTTACACTGATGCTCAGGGATGGATGGTAGGTTGGGAACCTGCCAGCAGTACCCACCAGCAGTACCCGCCAGCAGTACAAGCCAGCATTACCCAACAGCACTACCCACCAGCAGTACCCACCAGTAAAACCAGCCAGCAGTATCAGTCAGTAAAACCAGCCAGCAGTACCAGCCAGTTGTACCCACCAGCAGTGCCAGCCAGTAGTATAAGCCAGCAGCACCTGCCAGCAGTACCAGCCAGCAGTACCTACCAGTAGTACCAGCCAGCAGTACCTGCCAATAGTACCTTCCAGCAGTACCCACCAGCAGTATCCACACGCAGTACCAGCCAGCATTACCCACCAACAGTACTAGTCAGCAGTACCCGCCAGAAGTACCCACCAGCAGTACCATCCAGCAGTACCCACCAGCAGTACCCACCAGCAGTACCAGCCAGTAGTACCAGCCAGCAGTACCAGTCAGCATTACCCACCAACACTACCAGTCAGCACTACCATCCAGCACTACCAGCCAGCAGTACCCACCAGCAGTACCAGCCAGCAGTACCCCCCAGCAGTACCCACCCGCAGTACCCCCCAGCAGTACCCACCCACAGTACCCCCCAGCAGTACCAGCCAGCAGTACCCACAAACAATACCCACCAGCAGTTCAAGCTAACAGTACCCGCCAGCACTAGAGGAAACAGAGCAGGTGCTTCCTCTATAGCGCGGCCTCCTGTCACAGAGTGATACCAAATGTGCTCCGGGTCACAGGAGTGATATAGGAAGCATCAGCTCTGCTCTCTACTGCAGCCATATGCTTCCTCCAGCACCACTCCTGTCACACTAATGCTCGGGAATGGTGGGTCAGGAACCAGCCAGAACCTGCTACCAGTACCCACCAGCAGTACCAGCCAGCAGTACCTGCCAGCAGTATATTCCAGCAGTACCAGTCAGCAGTACCAAACAGCAGTACCCACCAACAGTACCCACCAGCAGTACAAGCAAACAGTACCCACCAGCAGTACCAGCCAGCAGTACCCTCCAACATTACCTGCCAGCAGTACCCACCAGCAGTACCTGCCAGAAGTACCAGCCAGCAGTACCCACCAGCAGTACCAGCCAGCAGTACTTACCAACAGTACTAGCCAGCAGTACCAACCAGCAGTACCCACCAACAGTACTCACCAGCAGTACTAGCCAGCAGTACCCACCAGCAGTACCTGCCAGCAGTACCAGCCAGCAGTACCCACCAGCAGTACCAGTCAGAAGTTCCCCCACCAGTAGTACCAGCCAGCAGTACAAGCCAACAGTACCAGCCAGCAGTACCAGCCAGCAGTACCCACCAGCAGCCACCAGCCATACCTGCCTAAGGGACAGCAGCAATCAGCAATACCTGCAGGAATCCTGAGGAAGAAGCAAAGATTGAGGTCAGTTGAGGTGCAGGTAAACCACAATGCATCCATGTGAAAGCAGCCTTAGGCCCCTTTTCCACGATCAGTCCAATCAGGTCCGCCTGTCTGTTTTTCAGGTGGACCCAATCAGACCCTCCATTCACCTGTATGGAGTGGCAGATGCAAATGGACTTGTGTCTGTTTACACCTGCCCATCTCCAATCCAATCCACTTAAAAAAACAGAAGGGGATCTGTCTATGGTGAGCAGTAACAGTAAAAATAAAAGATTACAGTATAGCAGTATATTATAAAGTAGAGTAAAACAGTAAGAACAGAAAATTAACTTAATAAAACGACAACTATTTTTTTGTTTTTTTGTTTTTTTTATTTTTGTAATTTTTTTTTTTTACACTTTTTTTTGTAACTGTAAAAAAACTTCAAATGTTCCAGACTAGCGTCTGTCAAAATGCGATAGCCATCTAACATCTTTCGAGACCCTGTGTGAAAGTGTGCCCTAGACTAATACTCTACTAGTGTGTGGTAGTGCCGGAAACAGTCCCCGATGCAGAGACCAGGTTGGCCAGGACAGGAGGGACAAAAAAAGCGGGTGTCACACCTAAATCCGCGTATCTAGTCCTGGCCATGGCAGCAGAGAACACGGACATATGATGAATTGGGTGAGTGAACAAAAATATGACTGCAACTCACACTTTTCAGTAATGCCCATAGGGATAGGCCCAGAAAGGTTTCAAATTCAGTAACAGTGATACGTTTCCATGCAAATTCTCTTGCGAGGGTAGAATTTGGATTTGGGGAGATAAATTGATCAGCATATAAATTGCTTTGGTCCACAAAAATCTGTACAGATCTTCCGTGAAAAACAGCTCATAAAAATCAAGGGCAGTAAAATCGGCTGTTTCCACCTGAATTCCGGGTTGTCCAGTGAATGTGGTGAAAGTGGTGGGCCCCCAATCAGGATTTGCAAGCGCATCAGGAAGGACACTATGGGCTCTATGGGCCTGTCTTTGAATTCTTGGTGGCTGCGGGACACTACTTGTGCTAGCCACCGCACTAGCTTGAACTGCACTTATGGGACTCGCCACATCACTAAGTGTTACAGCAGTGCTGGTTTAAATATGACCAGGATGTACTAGGTCGCTGGTGCTTGCCAGTTCACCCTGCACCTCAGCAACCGAAGAACGGATTCGGGTACGCCTGACCTTGGCAGGGACCACTACTCTCGTCAGAGCTATCTGTCAGGGTGCCGCTGCTCTCTACAGGTTTGTATACTGAGCCTGATTCTCTGACCTTGAGCCTTCCCCATCGCTCATGCTCAGTATCCTGTAGGCCTCTTCACTAGTGTACCTCTGTTTGGACATTTTGGCCAATAAATTTATAGGTACCTAGTGTGACTCACAGGTAAAAAAAACACCTGGTTGTCAAGGACCGTTTGAACTGCTACCAAAAAATGTAACTGCTAGTGCTAGCAGAGATCAGGCCTGACTCTGCTAACGCTGCGGTTTAGTGTGCTGTGTATTGGAAGTGACAGTAATCTGCTGATACTGCACTTCTTGGGGGATGGGCCAAGGGGCTAAATGCAGGTGCTAGCAGGTGTTGGGGCTGATCCTGCTAATGCTTCATTTTGGGAACACTATACTAAACTATTGGGGACGCTAGTATTGTTCTGATCTGATCAAAGATATTGATCCGTTCAGACACTATACTAGTCAGAGCTTTTTTTCTCAGACAATAGGTGCAGGAACTCCCCTTTCTGAGTCACCACTTTTCTCCGCCCCCTTCCCACCTCCTGCACCATTCCTTGGTTCCACCCCCTACCTACCTCCTGCTCCTTTTAGAGAATACAGAACCATATAACAATTGTGGTACTACATAATTTGTATGGAATTTGTTAATAATAACAAGAAAAACAGTAAACTAGAGCACATGCAGCCAGCAAGACCCCCTCAGCAACAATGAACCACCCGGAACGAAATACCCCCTCCCCCAGCAACAAAAGTTCCCCAACAGCAATAATCGATCTCCCTGCAGCCAGCACCAGAGACTCTCTCCAACAGCCAGCAACAATAGACCCTCCCCCAGCAACAATGTATCACTGGCAACAAAATACCCCCTCCCCTAGCAACAATAGTCCCCCAGCAGCAACAACAGATTTTCCTGCAGCCAGCATCACTAGATCCCTCCCAGCAACAAAGGACCCACCCCAGCAACAGTAGATCCCCCCCACCAACAACAATAGACCTCCTAAGCAACAGTACACACCCCTCCCCACCCCACAAAAGTAGATTTCCAGCAACAATAGATCCCCCCAACACATAGCATCAATAGACCTTGAACCCCTTATCATTACATACAGTCAATGCTGGAGGTGCCGGAACTGCGTTCCCCCGCGTTTCTGCTGAAAAAAAGCCCTGATACTAGTAATGGGGGCCTTTAGTGTGTGTGTGTGTGTGTTTGTGTCACTGGCAATCAAAGGGTTAAAAATGTATTACTAAATATGCGGTGGGCAATCTAACGCTGTCCTGGATTGATGCAAACTAACGTTATTACTAACTGATGTCACCTGTGACACTAATACAGTGATCAGAAAAAAGATCTGTACACTACAATAGTGACACTGTGACAGGAAATTTAATGGGGTTAACTGGGGATGATCAGGGGGTTAAATCTTTATCAGGGGATATATACCTAAACCTATCTGGGACTGCTGCTTTACCAGCACTAACTGCCTCTCACACTAACTTGCGTCACAAGTGACACTAATACAGTGATCAGTAAATTATCTGTATACTGTATATAGTGACAATGTGACAGGGAGTGAAAGGGTTAACTGGGGGTGATCAGGGGGTGACAAATGTGCCTATGTGTACTGGTGTATGTGTAGTGCTTGTGTACTCACTGACTGATGTTCTCTCCTCTCACACTGGAACCAAAAAAGGGCTTCAGGACAGAAGATTGCATCATTTCCTGTGCCTGTGTTTACATTACACAGGCACAGGACATTTTGCAATCGGTCAAAAATGAACACCAGGTCCTTCTCAAGCTTGAGAAAGGAGAGCACGCTGGTATTCCATTGCAGTGTGCATGCTCCGAAACGCGTCATAAGCACGCCGGAAGATCTTAGACGGCAACGTTGCGGCTCACCTTGCGGTCCAGGCCGCGGACTCAGCCTCCCACGTTACATCACTTCCTGCCAGACAGGAACCGAAAAATCAGTGAGCACAGCCGACCCACAGCTAGTGGCCCCACACCAGGACACAGGTTGATCCATATAACTACTTTCACTTAACCCTATGTAAGTTTTTAAAGAACTTGGCCAAATAAATGTTTACAGTCTTTACTCAAGAGGCGCCTGTTTTCTTTCTGTTCCTTTACATTTCTGGAGATGGCTTCCACTCCCCACTAGGCTGGCTCTGAACACAAAGACTGTCTTCCCATACATCACAAGGACATTAAGGGTAGTCTACATGACCACCCTATGGACATTATTAGTTTCCTATGCCTGTTGCTTGCACCACCTTGTATATATTTTTTATTTTATGGCCAGGTATTGGCTACTCCTTCATTATTTCTTCATAAATAAAGCAGGTAAAAGGTCTGGAGTTGATTCTAAGCGTAGTATTTGCATTTGGAATCTATTGCTGTGAACCTACATCATGCATCAAAGGAGCTGTCCATGCAAGTGAAACAGGCCATTGTAAGGTTTCAAAAACAAAACAAATCTATCAGAGAGATAACAGCAACATTAGGAGTGGCCAAATCAACAATTTGGTACATTCTGAGGAAAGAAGAACGCACTGGGGAGCTCAGCAACATAAAAAGGCCTGGACATCCATGGAACACAACAGTGGTGGATGATCGCAGGATCCTATCTATGGTAAATTAAAAACCCATTCACAACATCCAGACAAGTGAAGGACACTCTCCAGGAGGTGGGCGTATCATTGTCAAAGACTACAATCAAGAGAAGGCTTCACGAGAGCAATGGGTTCACCACAAGGTGCAAACCATTCATAAGCCTGAAGGATTGAAAAGCCAAAAAACATCTGAAAAAGCCAGACTAGTTCTGGAAAAGCATTCTTTGGACAGATAAAACTAAGATTAATTTGTACCAGAATGACAAGAGGAAAGAAGTGTGGAGAAGGCTTGGAACAGCTCATGATCCAAAGCACACAATGTAATCTATTAAACATGGTGGAGGCAGTGTGAGTTGCACTAGGTCATTGGTGTTTATTGATGATGTGACAAAGAACAGAAGCAGCCGGATGAATTCTGCGGTGTTTAGAGATATGCCAAATTCAGCCAAATGCAACAAAGTTGATTTGACGGCGCTTAACAGTACAGATGGACATTGAACAATGATCCAAAACACACTGCAAAAGCAGCCCAGGAGCTTTTAAATAGAAAGTAAACCCTCCTCTGCAACTTTTACCTATAGGTAAGCCTATGATAAGACTTACAGTACCTATAGGTACTGTAAATATCTCATAAACATGTACCTTTTAGGAGATATTTACCTTAAATGCAGCCAGTGACATCACTGGCGCATGCGCTCTGAAGGAGAGGCCGCTGGTGCCGTTCCTTCAGAGCCCCGCGCCATGACCGTCGGCTCCCGCGCACATGCGCGGGAGTGACGTAATCGCAGGTCCGGCCAATCAGATGGCCGGATGCCGAGATCCCGGAAGACGGGTGACTGAACATGTCGCCCGTCATACAGGTAAGCGGCGGCACGGCTTGGGCTCGTTCTAAGGTAAGTATTTCATAATGAGCTATAGTACTAGCTCATTATGTGTTTCTCTTTCAGGTTGGAAAAAAAAATAATTTTAATGACTTTACAACCTCTTTAAAGGAAAAGAAGGGGAATATTCTGCATTATGGCCGAGTCAGTCACCTGAACTCAACCCAATTGAGCATACATTTAACTTGCTGAAGGCAAAACTAAAGGCAGAAAGACCCACAAACAAAGAACAACTGAAGATAGCTGCAGTTAGAGCCCGGAAAAGCATCAGAAAGGAGAAAACCCAGCCCATGGGTTTCAGACTTCAGGCAGTCATTGCCAGTAAAGGATTTTCAATAAAATATTAAAAATTAACATTTTATTTATGATTATATTCATTTGTTCAATTACATTTGAGCCCCTGAAAATGGGGGGGACTGTGTATATAAATGGTTGCAGTTCCTAAAACTTGTACTTGATATGTTCAACCCCTTGAATTAAAGCTGAAAGTCTGCACTTCAAATAAATTTGGATTATTTAATTTTAATTTTTTTCGGGTGTCTTAGAGCCCATTCACACTAGTGCGACTTGTGAGGCGACTTGTGTGCCCTCAAGTCGTCCCAAGTCGCTTGACATAACAAAAGCAATGTTAATCAATCAGTGCCATCTTAATTGGCACTACTGAAGTCGCTCCGACTTCAGAAAAGGGTCCTGTACTACTTTGAGGCGACTTGTGATCCAACTTGTCCCATATACTTCAATGGGAGTCGCCTCCTTATCTAAATTGAAGCGACTTGTGATCCGACTTTCCATAAAAATGGTCCTGAACAAGAAAAAAAGAACATTTTCCTTATAATTTTTATTAGAACAGGAATATGGCTCCTCTCCACCTGGCCGTTTTTCTTGCAGGCATTTATCGGGCATTTTTGGAGGCAGGCATGACTTTTTTTGGATTTAGTGTCTGGGGGGTCCAAAAAGTGTCCCTGTGAAGTTTCATCTCTATAGCATTTTTTATTGCTCTGTAGCATGTCCAGAACCCACACTGAACCCACTGAACCCACACTGCTGTATTAATAATTATAAGAAAAATGCTTTTTATTTTCTGGTTCTGGACATGCTACAGAGATGAAACTTCACAGGTACACTTTTTAGACCCCCCAGACAGTAAAGACATGCCTGCCTCCAAAGACGCCCAAAAAATGCCCGATAAATGCCAGCAAAAAAAAAAAACATGAAAGGGAAATTAGGTCACAACACATCATATTCTGATTGGCCAAATACAAAGTCGTCTCGCGTAAAATAATTCACAAGTCGGGCCGAAGTCGCCCTAAGACGCGCCAAAGTCGCGCTAAGTCATGCCGAAGTAGCGCCGAAATCGCGCTAAAAGTCGCGCTAGAAGTCGCCCCTTATGAGGCGACTTTAGTGTTCATGGCAGCGTGAACCGACTCTTATAGAGCAAAAAGTATTAAAATTGTGCCTGTGGCCAAATATATATGGACCTAACTGTACATATACACTATATTGTCAAAAGTATTGGGACACCTGCCTTTACAAGCACATGAACTTTAATGGTGACATCCCAGTCTTAAGCCTAGTTCACACGCAACGATTATCGGCCGACCGATCGTCCGTCTTTTGTCCAGAGTGGTGTTTTGTTGGTTGGAATGTGCCTAGACTGCACACGAATTTTCTCGCCCAACAAAATTCTACTTCAGAAGTGATGTCATGTGTTGGTTTACTTTCTTTGTGTTCTTTCTTCTCTGAGCATGCCCAGTCTTGCTCATTAGATTTTTCCCTGTCGAAATCTGTACTGACTGACGGAAAATCGGACGTGTTTTGATGGCGGACAAAAATTTTATAGCCTGCACACCAGGATTTTTTTCGTCCGAAAAGTCGGAGTCGGTTGTCGGAAGCATCATCCTAACAAGCCGAAAATCGGCAGATCGGTCGTCGGACCAAAATTCCCTGCCGATTTTCGATGCGTGTGTACGGGGCTTTAGTCCCTAGTAGGGTTGAGCGGACACCTAGATGTCCGTGTTCGACGGGTTCGGCCGAACTTTAAAAAAAAGTCCGGGTCCGTGTCCCGGACTTTTACCGAACTTTTCCCGGACACCGAACCCCATTGAAGTCAATGGGGACCCGAACTTTAAGGCACTAAAATGGCTCTAAAACACCAAAGGAAAGGGCTAGAGTGCTGCAAATGGCAGCAAAACGTAATTAAGAGCATGGCAAGTGCTCTGCAAACAAATGTGGATAGGGAAATAACTTAAAACAACAAAAAAAAACAGAAAAATAAAACAATGTTCTTCTTCATCTCTGAAGGACGAGGCCCATATGGAGTAGGAGGGAGGTTGAGGTGGTGGTGGATGTGGCGGTGACATAGGCGTGCGCACAGGGTGTGCTGGGTGTGCCTGGGCACACCCTAATCACCTAGGGCACATAGCATTGCCAGTGAGGAGATGGGAAAGATCTCCCTGGGACCTGCTCTGCTCTATTTCTCCTTGCCTACAGGTACATGGCCCCGATACATTACTCTCCCTGCTGGCAAACACATGCATGTGTATTTCAACTTTGGGGTGCACACCTTAATGCAATAGGCTGCGCACACCTATGGGCGGTGTAGGTGGAAGCGGCGGTGGAGGAGGACCAGGGCCGGATTAACAGCATCATGGGCTTGGTGCTGAGGATTTTGAAGGGCCTTAGGGCCGTGCCTTGCCATGCACCCAGAGGAGGAAGGGTGCAGCCATGCATGCCTAATTCAACATGGGATGCTGTCTCTGAAGCCCATAAACACATCCATGCATCGCCAACTGTCCCTCCTTGTCCGGCCTTCACGCTGTGTGGGGAGGTTCTGAGGGTGCTGCCTGGGGAAGCGAGCATAGAAGCCAGACTTCTGTGTTTACAAGTGACAGAAGAGCGGTAACAGTGAATATGGCCAACCCGGGGCCTATATAAAAGGTAGGGGCCTGGAGCTGCAGCTCCAATAGCCCCTACATTAATCTGGCCCTGAGGAGGAGGACGAGGTAGCCAACACTGCTTCTTTTCACAAATTTTAAATGAGGGTACACCCCAAAAGAGTGAGAAAGAGCAAAAATGGAACAATGGGTGGGTAAGGTCGGTATCCATTGCTATTCTGCATAAGGTACGGAAAAGTCCCGTGGGATCCATGCCTGGTTCATTTTAATGAACGTGAGCTTGTCCACATTGTCTCTGGACAGGCGGCTGCGCTTGTCTGTTATAACGCCCCCAGCCGTGCTAAATACCCGTTCAGATAATACACTGGCTGCAGGGCACGCCAGCACCTCCAAGGCGTAAAGGGCAAGCTCAGGCCATGTGCCCAATTTGGAGACCCAGAAGTTGAAGGGGGCAGACCCGTCATTCACTACATGTAGGCGTGTGCACACATACTGCTCCACCATGTTGGTAAAATGCTGCCTCCTGCTAAGACGTTCCATCTGAGCTGCTGGTGCTGCTGTTTGTTGTGGCGTGCTGACAAAGCTTTTCCACATTTCGGCCATGCTAACCCTGCCTTCTGAGGTGCTGGCGGTGCCCTGGTTGCGTTGGCGACCTCCTCCTCCTCCTCCTCTGCCTTGTGCTTCCACTGTGGCCCCGCTGTCAGATGGGAATGCCAGCAGCATGGCGTCTACCAGCGTGCGCTTGTACTCGCGCATCTTGCGATCGCGCTCCAGTGAGTGAATTAAGGACGGTACGTTGTCCTTGTAACGGGGATCCAGCAGCGTGGCCACCCAGTAATCAGCACAAGTTAGAATGTGGGCAACTCGGCGGTCGTTGTGGAGACACTGCAGCATGTAATCGCTCATGTGTGCCAGGCTGCCCAGAGGCAACGAAAGGCTGTCCTCTGTGGGAGGTGTATGGTCCGTGTCCTCTGTATCCCCCCAGCCACGCACCAGTGATGGCCATGAGCTGGCCTGGGTGCCACCCTGCTGTGAACATGGTTCCATCTCCTCCTCCAGCTCCTCCTCCTCCTCATCCTCCTCATCCTCCAGAACTGTGCCCCTGCTGGACAATTGCGTCCCTGGCGTTTGCGTGTGCAGGAACCCACCCTCGGAGCCCCTTGCGAATGACTGCCCTGAAAGCCTTGGAAATGTTACCTCTTCATCCTCCTCCTCCTCCTCATCCTGTGCCACATCCTCTTCCATCATCGCCCGAATTGTTTTTTCAAGGAGGCATAGAAGTGGGATAGTTAAGCTGAGAACGGCGTCATTGCCACTGGCCATGTTGGTGGAGTACTCAAAACAGCGCAACAAGGCACACAGGTCTCGCATGGAGGCCCAGTTATTGGTGGTGAAGTGGTGCTGTTCCGCAGAGCGACTCACGCGTGCGTGCTGCAGCTGAAACTCCACTATGGCCTGCTGCTGCTCGCACAGTCTTTCCAGCATGTGCAAGGTGGAGTTCCACCTTGTGGGCACGTCACATATGAGGCGGTGAGCGGGAAGGCCGAAGTTACGCTGCAGCGCTGCCAGGCGAGCAGCAGCAGGGTGAGAACGCCGAAAGTGCGCACAAACGGCCCGCACTTTCTGCAGCAGCTCTGACATATCGGGGTAGTTTTTAAGGAACCTCTGCACCACCAAATTCAGCACATGCGCCAGGCAAGGGATGTGCGTCAAACCGGCTAGGCCCAGAGCTGCTATGAGATTTCGCCCGTTATCGCACACCACCAGGCCGGGCTTGAGGCTCGCTGGCAGCAACCACTCATTTGTCTGCTGTTCCATGCTCCTCCACAACTCCTGCGCGGTGTGTGGTTTGTCCCCCAAACAGGCAAGTTGTAAAACTGCCTGCTGTCGTTTACCCCTGGCCGTGCTGAAGTTGGTGGTGAAGGTGTTACGCTGTCCGGATGAGGAGGCGGTAGAGGATGAGGAAGCGGAGTAGGAGGAGTTAGGAACAGGAGGCAAACTGAAGCGCCCTGCAATCCTCGGTGGTGGAAGGACATGCGCCAAATTGCTATCCGCCTCAGGCCCATCCGCCACTGCATTTACCCAGTGTGCCGTTAGGGAGATATAACGCCCCTGACCGTGCTTACTGGTCCACGTATCCGTAGTTAGGTGGACCTTGGCACAGATGGCGTTGCGCAGTGCACACCTGATTTTTTCCCCCACTTGGTTGTGCAGGGAAGGGATGGCTTGCCTGGAAAAGTAGTGGCGGCTGGGCACGACGTACTGTGGGACAGCCACCGACATAAGGTTTTTAAAACTGTGCGTCTCCACCAGACGGAATGACAGCATTTCAAAGGCCAATAATTTTGAAATGCTGGCATTCAGGGCCAGGGATCGCGGGTGGGTAGGGGGGTACTTCCTCTTCCTCTCAAGTGTTTGGGAGATGGAAAGCTGAACGCTTCCACGGGACATTGTGGAGATGGTTGTTGGTGACCCAGGTGGTGGTGTTGCTGACAGATCGTCTGTTTGCGGGGTGGCAGGTGCCGGTATCACTACAGATGTGGCTGGAGCGGCCGAGACTGCAGCAGAAGAGGAAGCAGGATGAGCCAGAGACGTTTCTTGGTTTTGAAGGTGTGTACTCCACTGCAGCTCGTGCTTTGCACTTAGATGCCTGATCATGCAGGTTGTGCTCAGGTTGAGAAGGTTCATGCCTCGCTTCAAGCTCTGATTGCACAGGGTGCAAACCACTCGTGTCCTGTCATCAGCACATTTTCTAAAGAACTTCCACGCTAGAGAACTCCTTTGAGCTGACTTTGGTGCGCTCGTTCCCTTGCTGCGTTGGGCAGTAGCGGGCGTAGTGTCTAGGGCACGGCCGCTCCGCTTCTGCACCCTGCTCCCTCTTCTGCTGTGCTGGTGGCTCTGTGCGACCACCGCCTCTTCCTCCAAACTACTCAGTTCACCTGCATGACGTTCATTCCATGTGGGGTCGAGGACCTCATCGTCCTCCACATCATCTTCCACCCAGTCTTCACCCCTGCCCTCCTTGTCGGTCTCCACAATGCTGAACGCCGCAGCAGTTGGCACCTGCGTTTCGTCATCATCGGAGACGTGCTGCGATGATCCTTGCATGTACTCATCTTGAGAAATAAGTGGTTGGGCATCGCTGCACTCAATCTCTTCCACTTCTGGGGCAGGGCTAGGTGGATGGCCCTGGGAAACCCTGCTGACAGAGTCCTCAAAAAGAATAAGAGACTGCTGTATGGCTTGGGGCTCAGACTGCTGGCCTGATTTGCAAGGGGGTGAGGTGAAAGACGGTTGGACATTGGCTGCAGGTGCCAACTCTGACCTTTCTGCAGTAGACTGGGTGGGAGACAATGTGAAGGAACTGGAGGCACTGTCAGCAGCAAACCAATCTACTATCGCCTCAACTTGTTCTGGCCTCATCACTTCTAGGGGCGTTTGATGCCCTACCAAATACTGATGCAGGTTCTGTCGCCTACTCACACTTGAGGAAGGTGTTTCACTTGTGCGTGTAGCTGGCACAGATCGACCATGTCCTCTCCTTGCAACAGGAGCTCTACCAGCAGCACCACGACCCAGGCCACGGCCCTTATTTGACGGTCTCCTCATATTTCTGTAATTTAAGATCTTGCCCTAGAAAGGTTTTTATTGAATAGCGGAATAGAAAATATGATCCAAAAAAAGTGTATGTATATCACACGTACACAACCACACTAGGCCCCAATTACTATTGTTTGTACCCCTAAAAGGCTAGATGAGGAGTAGGGGGAGTATGGAACAGGCAGCACCCTCAAACCTTCAGAAGTATGAGATGAACCCCAACAACTTGGAAAGGTGGATCTCTCTCACACGTACCGACACAGACTATCCCGCAATTCAATTGATCCTCAAAGGTTTTTATTGAATAGCGGAATAGGAAATATGATCAAAAAAAGTGTATGTATCTCGCACGTACACAACCACACTAGGCCCCAATTACTATTGTTTGTACCCCTAAAAGGCTAGATGAGGAGTAGGGGGGGTATGGAACAGGCAGCACCCTCAAACCTTCAGAAGTATGAGATGAACCCCAACAACTTGGAAAGGTGGATCTCTCTCACACGTACCGACACAGACTATCCCGCAATTCAATTGATCCTCAAAGGTTTTTATTGAATAGCGGAATAGGAAATATGATCAAAAAAAGTGTATGTATCTCGCACGTACACAACCACACTAGGCCCCAATTACTATTGTTTGTACCCCTAAAAGGCTAGATGAGGAGTAGGGGGGGTATGGAACAGGCAGCACCCTCAAACCTTCAGAAGTATGAGATGAACCCCAACAACTTGGAAAGGTGGATCTCTCTCACACGTACCGACACAGACTATCCCGCAATTCAATTGATCCTCAAAGGTTTTTATTGAATAGCGGAATAGGAAATATGATCAAAAAAAGTGTATGTATCTCGCACGTACACAACCACACTAGGCCCCAATTACTATTGTTTGTACCCCTAAAAGGCTAGATGAGGAGTAGGGGGGGTATGGAACAGGCAGCACCCTCAAACCTTCAGAAGTATGAGATGAACCCCAACAACTTGGAAAGGTGGATCTCTCTCACACGTACCGACACAGACTATCCCGCAATTCAATTGATCCTCAAAGGTTTTTATTGAATAGCGGAATAGGAAATATGATCAAAAAAAGTGTATGTATCTCGCACGTACACAACCACACTAGGCCCCAATTACTATTGTTTGTACCCCTAAAAGGCTAGATGAGGAGTAGGGGGGGTATGGAACAGGCAGCACCCTCAAACCTTCAGAAGTATGAGATGAACCCCAACAACTTGGAAAGGTGGATCTCTCTCACACGTACCGACACAGACTATCCCGCAATTCAATTGATCCTCAAAGGTTTTTATTGAATAGCGGAATAGGAAATATGATCAAAAAAAGTGTATGTATCTCGCACGTACACAACCACACTAGGCCCCAATTACTATTGTTTGTACCCCTAAAAGGCTAGATGAGGAGTAGGGGGGGTATGGAACAGGCAGCACCCTCAAACCTTCAGAAGTATGAGATGAACCCCAACAACTTGGAAAGGTGGATCTCTCTCACACGTACCGACACAGACTATCCCGCAATTCAATTGATCCTCAAAGGTTTTTATTGAATAGCGGAATAGGAAATATGATCAAAAAAAGTGTATGTATCTCGCACGTACACAACCACACTAGGCCCCAATTACTATTGTTTGTACCCCTAAAAGGCTAGATGAGGAGTAGGGGGGGTATGGAACAGGCAGCACCCTCAAACCTTCAGAAGTATGAGATGAACCCCAACAACTTGGAAAGGTGGATCTCTCTCACACGTACCGACACAGACTATCCCGCAATTCAATTGATCCTCAAAGGTTTTTATTGAATAGCGGAATAGGAAATATGATCAAAAAAAGTGTATGTATCTCGCACGTACACAACCACACTAGGCCCCAATTACTATTGTTTGTACCCCTAAAAGGCTAGATGAGGAGTAGGGGGGGTATGGAACAGGCAGCACCCTCAAACCTTCAGAAGTATGAGATGAACCCCAACAACTTGGAAAGGTGGATCTCTCTCACACGTACCGACACAGACTATCCCGCAATTCAATTGATCCTCAAAGGTTTTTATTGAATAGCGGAATAGGAAATATGATCAAAAAAAGTGTATGTATCTCGCACGTACACAACCACACTAGGCCCCAATTACTATTGTTTGTACCCCTAAAAGGCTAGATGAGGAGTAGGGGGGGTATGGAACAGGCAGCACCCTCAAACCTTCAGAAGTATGAGATGAACCCCAACAACTTGGAAAGGTGGATCTCTCTCACACGTACCGACACAGACTATCCCGCAATTCAATTGATCCTCAAAGGTTTTTATTGAATAGCGGAATAGGAAATATGATCAAAAAAAGTGTATGTATCTCGCACGTACACAACCACACTAGGCCCCAATTACTATTGTTTGTACCCCTAAAAGGCTAGGAGTAGGGGGAGTATGGAACAGGCAGCACCCTCAAACCTTCAGAAGTATGAGATGAACCCCAACAACTTGGAAAGGTGGATCTCTCTCACACGTACCAACACAGACTATCCCCCAATTTAACTGATCCCCAAAGGTTTTTGATTAAATAGCGGAATAGAAAATATGATCCCAAAAAAGTGTATGTATATCACACGTACACAACCACACTAGGCCCCAATTACTATTGTTTGTACCCCTAAAAGGCTAGGAGTAGGGGGAGTATGGAACAGGCAGCACCCTCAAACCTTCAGAAGTATGAGATGAACCTCAACAACTTGGAAAGGTGGATCTCTCTCACACGTACCAACACAGACTATCCCCCAATTTAACTGATCCCCAAAGGTTTTTGATTAAATAGCGGAATAGAAAATATGATCCCAAAAAAGTGTATGTATATCACACGTACACAACCACACTAGGCCCCAATTACTATTGTTTGTACCCCTAAAAGGCTAGGAGTAGGGGGAGTATGGAACAGGCAGCACCCTCAAACCTTCAGAAGTATGAGATGAACCCCAACAACTTGGAAAGGTGGATCTCTCTCACACGTACCAACACAGACTATCCCCCAATTTAACTGATCCCCAAAGGTTTTTGATTAAATAGCGGAATAGAAAATATGATCCCAAAAAAGTGTATGTATATCACACGTACACAACCACACTAGGCCCCAATTACTATTGTTTGTACCCCTAAAAGGCTAGGAGTAGGGGGAGTATGGAACAGGCAGCACCCTCAAACCTTCAGAAGTATGAGATGAACCTCAACAACTTGGAAAGGTGGATCTCTCTCACACGTACCAACACAGACTATCCCCCAATTTAACTGATCCCCAAAGGTTTTTGATTAAATAGCGGAATAGAAAATATGATCCCAAAAAAGTGTATGTATATCACACATACACAACCACACTAGGCCCCAATTACTATTGTTTGTACCCCTAAAAGGCTAGGAGTAGGGGGAGTATGGAACAGGCAGCACCCTCAAACCTTCAGAAGTATGAGATGAACCCCAACAACTTGGAAAGGTGGATCTCTCTCACACGTACCAACACAGACTATCCCCCAATTTAACTGATCCCCAAAGGTTTTTGATTAAATAGCGGAATAGAAAATATGATCCCAAAAAAGTGTATGTATATCACACGTACACAACCACACTAGGCCCCAATTACTATTGTTTGTACCCCTAAAAGGCTAGGAGTAGGGGGAGTATGGAACAGGCAGCACCCTCAAACCTTCAGAAGTATGAGATGAACCCCAACAACTTGGAAAGGTGGATCTCTCTCACACGTACCAACACAGACTATCCCCCAATTTAACTGATCCCCAAAGGTTTTTGATTAAATAGCGGAATAGAAAATATGATCCCAAAAAAGTGTATGTATATCACACGTACACAACCACACTAGGCCCCAATTACTATTGTTTGTACCCCTAAAAGGCTAGGAGTAGGGGGAGTATGGAACAGGCAGCACCCTCAAACCTTCAGAAGTATGAGATGAACCCCAACAACTTGGAAAGGTGGATCTCTCTCACACGTACCAACACAGACTATCCCCCAATTTAACTGATCCCCAAAGGTTTTTGATTAAATAGCGGAATAGAAAATATGATCCCAAAAAAGTGTATGTATATCACACGTACACAACCACACTAGGCCCCAATTACTATTGTTTGTACCCCTAAAAGGCTAGGAGTAGGGGGAGTATGGAACAGGCAGCACCCTCAAACCTTCAGAAGTATGAGATGAACCCCAACAACTTGGAAAGGTGGATCTCTCTCACACGTACCAACACAGACTATCCCCCAATTTAACTGATCCCCAAAGGTTTTTGATTAAATAGCGGAATAGAAAATATGATCCCAAAAAAGTGTATGTATATCACACGTACACAACCACACTAGGCCCCAATTACTATTGTTTGTACCCCTAAAAGGCTAGGAGTAGGGGGAGTATGGAACAGGCAGCACCCTCAAACCTTCAGAAGTATGAGATGAACCCCAACAACTTGGAAAGGTGGATCTCTCTCACACGTACCAACACAGACTATCCCCCAATTTAACTGATCCCCAAAGGTTTTTGATTAAATAGCGGAATAGAAAATATGATCCCAAAAAAGTGTATGTATATCACACGTACACAACCACACTAGGCCCCAATTACTATTGTTTGTACCCCTAAAAGGCTAGGAGTAGGGGGAGTATGGAACAGGCAGCACCCTCAAACCTTCAGAAGTATGAGATGAACCCCAACAACTTGGAAAGGTGGATCTCTCTCACACGTACCAACACAGACTATCCCCCAATTTAACTGATCCCCAAAGGTTTTTGATTAAATAGCGGAATAGAAAATATGATCCCAAAAAAGTGTATGTATATCACACGTACACAACCACACTAGGCCCCAATTACTATTGTTTGTACCCCTAAAAGGCTAGGAGTAGGGGGAGTATGGAACAGGCAGCACCCTCAAACCTTCAGAAGTATGAGATGAACCTCAACAACTTGGAAAGGTGGATCTCTCTCACACGTACCAACACAGACTATCCCCCAATTTAACTGATCCCCAAAGGTTTTTGATTAAATAGCGGAATAGAAAATATGATCCCAAAAAAGTGTATGTATATCACACGTACACAACCACACTAGGCCCCAATTACTATTGTTTGTACCCCTAAAAGGCTAGGAGTAGGGGGAGTATGGAACAGGCAGCACCCTCAAACCTTCAGAAGTATGAGATGAACCCCAACAACTTGGAAAGGTGGATCTCTCTCACACGTACCAACACAGACTATCCCCCAATTTAACTGATCCCCAAAGGTTTTTGATTAAATAGCGGAATAGAAAATATGATCCCAAAAAAGTGTATGTATATCACACGTACACAACCACACTAGGCCCCAATTACTATTGTTTGTACCCCTAAAAGGCTAGGAGTAGGGGGAGTATGGAACAGGCAGCACCCTCAAACCTTCAGAAGTATGAGATGAACCCCAACAACTTGGAAAGGTGGATCTCTCTCACACGTACCAACACAGACTATCCCCCAATTTAACTGATCCCCAAAGGTTTTTGATTAAATAGCGGAATAGAAAATATGATCCCAAAAAAGTGTATGTATATCACACGTACACAACCACACTAGGCCCCAATTACTATTGTTTGTACCCCTAAAAGGCTAGGAGTAGGGGGAGTATGGAACAGGCAGCACCCTCAAACCTTCAGAAGTATGAGATGAACCCCAACAACTTGGAAAGGTGGATCTCTCTCACACGTACCAACACAGACTATCCCCCAATTTAACTGATCCCCAAAGGTTTTTGATTAAATAGCGGAATAGAAAATATGATCCCAAAAAAGTGTATGTATATCACACGTACACAACCACACTAGGCCCCAATTACTATTGTTTGTACCCCTAAAAGGCTAGGAGTAGGGGGAGTATGGAACAGGCAGCACCCTCAAACCTTCAGAAGTATGAGATGAACCCCAACAACTTGGAAAGGTGGATCTCTCTCACACGTACCAACACAGACTATCCCCCAATTTAACTGATCCCCAAAGGTTTTTGATTAAATAGCGGAATAGAAAATATGATCCCAAAAAAGTGTATGTATATCACACGTACACAACCACACTAGGCCCCAATTACTATTGTTTGTACCCCTAAAAGGCTAGGAGTAGGGGGAGTATGGAACAGGCAGCACCCTCAAACCTTCAGAAGTATGAGATGAACCCCAACAACTTGGAAAGGTGGATCTCTCTCACACGTACCAACACAGACTATCCCCCAATTTAACTGATCCCCAAAGGTTTTTGATTAAATAGCGGAATAGAAAATATGATCCCAAAAAAGTGTATGTATATCACACGTACACAACCACACTAGGCCCCAATTACTATTGTTTGTACCCCTAAAAGGCTAGATGAGGAGTAGGGGGAGTATGGAACAGGCAGCACCCTCAAACCTTCAGTATGAGATTGTGTTCACTGTACCCCACAAAGATTGTGTTCACTGCACCCCACAAAGATTGTGTTCACTGCACCTCACAAAGATTGTGTTCACTGTACCCCCCAAAGATTGTGTTCACTGCACCCCACAAAGATTCTGTTCACTGTACCCCACAAAGATTGTGTTCACTGCACCCCAAAAAGATTGTGTTCACTGCACCCCAAAAAGGATGTTGTTCACTGCACCCCAAAAAGGATGTTGTTCACTCCACCCCAAAAAGATTGTGTTCACTGCACCCCACAAAGATTGTGTTCACTGCACCCCAAAAAGATTGTGTTCACTGCACCCCAAAAATGATTTTGTTCACTGCACCCCAAAAAGGATGTTGTTCACTCCACCCCAAAAAGATTGTGTTCACTGCACCCCAAAAAGATTGTGTTCACTGCACCCCACAAAGGATTTTGTTCACTGCACCCCAAAAAGATTGTGTTCACTGCACCCCAAAAAGGATGTTGTTCACTGCACCCCAAAAAGGATTTTGTTCACTGCACCCCAAAAAGATTGTGTTCACTGCACCCCACAAAGGATTTTGTTCACTGCACCCCACAAAGATTGTGTTCACTGCACACCAAAAAGGATTGTGTTCACTGCACCCCAAAAAGATTTTGTTCACTGCACCCCAAAAAGATTGTGTTCACTGCAGCCCAAAAAGATTGTGTTCACTGCAGCCCAAAAAGATTGTGTTCACTGCAGCCCAAAAAGATTGTGTTCACTGCAGCCCAAAAAGATTGTGTTCACTGCAGCCCAAAAAGATTGTGTTCACTGCACCCCAAAAAGGACGTTGTTCACTGCACCCCAAAAAGATTGTGTTCACTGCAGCTCACACACAGAAAAATGGATGTGGATCTCTGACACCTGCCTATCTCCTATCCCACACCACACAGCAATATGGATTGTAGTTTGTAGAACACAGTTTCCCTAAAATTCAGCAGCAGCAGCCTCTCCCTAACAGGATTGAGAAGAGATCGTAGATCAGGATTGAGTGCAGAGTCACCCCACCCCCCACACAGCAATATCGATTGTACTTTGTAGAACACACTGACCCTATAATTCAGCAGACTCTATCCCTAAAATGCCTACAACTCGCCCTGCCTAAACACTCCGACCTGTCCCTCAATTCTATCCGGACACAAATGGTTTTTTCCTGCCTGTCTTTCCCTAATCAGCAGCCAGCACGTTGATGTGTGCTCTGTCCCTGATCTAAGCAGCAGAATGAAGACGCTGCGGCTGCCTGGAACTTATAAAGACTTGGTCACATGCTTCAGACGGCCAATCACAGCTACTGAGACATTTGCAGGCATGGCTGGGATGGCTTAAGGCACACCAGTTAAACGATTGTTGATTGGCTGTTGAAAGCCCGCCATGAAAAGAGCGCCAAAGCATGCAAAACCCGGAAATAAAACGACCGAACACGGATTTTTACCCGAACATACAGTAAAGTGTCCGTGTCCGTGTTCGGGTACAAAAAATCCAATTATTCGGTACGAACACGAATAATACAGTCCGTGTTCGCTCAACACTAGTCCCTAGGGTTCAATATTGAGTTGGCCCACCCTTTGCAGCTATAACGGCTTCAACTCTTCTGGGAAGGCTATCCACAAGGTTTAGGAGTGTGTTTATGGGAATGTTTGACCATTCTTCCAGAAACGCATTTGTGAGGACAGGCACTGATGTTGGAAGAGAAGCCCTGGCTTGCAATCTCCGATCTAATTCATCCCAAAGGTGTTCTTTGTCCAAGTCCTCCACCCCAAACTCACTCATCCATGTCTTTTTTGTATATTTTTATATATTGTTTTGCATATATTTTTTTTAAACTTTTCTCTCATTTGCCCACGTTTTGTCTTTCCAGGCAACAAACGTGAGAAGTGCACGTACAATTCAGGTAAGAGCACCCTTTTCTTTTGAATTAAAAAATTGGCTTTGCCCATCATGTATCATACCTGAGGTTGTTGGCGGGAATGTGAAACACAATTTTGTGATTTGCAGAATAGAAGGTGTGCGTGGCACCCATCCCTGGGACGGCAGAAGTAGGAGATCCTTGTTTGTTTTTTGCTCGGCACACTAGGATTCCTTCCACCATCTCGTATGTCTTGTAGTAACATACAAGTCAGCAAGAGAAACCATTGGGTCCAGCAAAAGGAGCAGGTATTCAAACACCTGGAGATGTGAAATAGCTGAAGTAGCTGCAGTGCAGTGAAGTGGTGGTCCTTCAAGTCACAGGCTGCTGGAAAGGTTAGAATAGGTTAGATTAATGCCTCTTCTTTTACAGAAAACAAAAAAGTAGATGACCACACTGCAGTAAAACTGTCTCCTTTTTCGATGCAAATCCATAAAACAGGAGAACTCTATAATTAAGCATCCTTTAGCATGCAATGCAGAAGAGTCTCACTCCTGCTGTATCAGTTTTAAGGATTTGTATTAGGGATTGATCGATTATCGGCAATGCCGATATATCGGGGGCTGATATGCACTATCCCCGATATATCGGAATCGGCCCTGGAGGTTACCGATAATGCAGATATTTCGGGAAAGTGCATGTACCGGAGTGATGCCTGCAGCTAGAAGCATCCCCCCGGTACCGGCGTCCATAGCCGATGGTCGGTTGTTTTGTAATGACAACAGATGCGGCTGAGAAGACGCTCGGCTGTCATTACAAGGAGTGGGAGGGGATGTCCCCCCCCCCTTCTGCTTTCTTCCGCGGCTCGCCCGAGTCTCCCATCCCACCGGGAGACCCAAGCATCCTACCTGCACGGCCGCCGAACAGAAGACCTGATCAAAGCCACATTCGGCTCTGATCGAGTCTCCATATAAAAACCCGGAAGTGACATCACTTCCGGGTATTTGGCGGCAAATTCAAAAAAATGTGAGTATTCAAAACAGCCAAACTTGGCGTTTTGAATGCTTTTAAGTGCAGAGGAGGGGTTTGGGGTCTTTTAGACCCCCAGATCCCTTCACATCACAAGGAGTACCTGTAAAGGAAAAAAAAAAATTGTTTTAATGTCCGAAAATATCGGCCGATACCGATATTCGATGACCAAAATATCGGTATCAGTATCGGCACTAAAAAAACGATATTGGTCGATCACTAATTTGTATCAATAAAGGGGTTTGTTTTACTGGAGTGAGGTCATCCACTATTTTGAATTGTACGTTTTTAGTAATTAGCTGGCGGGGCAAAAGTGGATCGGCCTGGCGTGGTATTACATGTGTTTTGATTAAACTGAACTGGACATTTTGTGGTGACAGGATTGATTTAACTGACTTTAGGTGGAATACACAAAACTTTAACACAGGGTTAAGGATCATTATTTAAACCAAGTGACAGTTAGTTTTCAAATCTCATTAAACTTGGAGCTGAAAATAACTATCACTTATTTTTGGAAATAAACCCTCTTATTCTGGTGATAAATTAGTAAATTTAGCCTATTTTGCACAGAATAAAGGAACCCCTTTCGAGTATGCACATAAAAACTATTGTTAATGCAGTTATCAATAAATCCAGCAAACACTGTTTTCAGGTTACATTTCTGAAGGCATCTGCTGTCCTGCACTGTAGAACCATACCTGCCTGTCATAAACGTACCATTATTTTCAGCCGTGATGGGGAAGGAGGATCAGGGCTGACAAGCTCCAAAGTCAGGCAGCTATGGGCCCCCTAGGAGTCTTGGGCACTGGGCAGCCACTCTGATCTGCCTAATGTGGACCTGCCACTGGGTAAGACACTCTATAGCAGACTTTCTCAACCTTTTTACCACAGAGGAAACCTTGACATAATTTTCAGGTCTTATGGAACCCCTATTAAACGGAACCTAATTCATTGGGGGACAGTGGACAAATGCCACTTACATTTGTGACCAATTAGAAGAATGTCCCTTACATTGGTTGCTAGGTAGAAAAATTCCCCTTATAGTGATTCTCAGAATGACACCCTTTCAGACAGCCAAAAAGTTCTGTGTTTTCCGGTAGCTGGCTCTGCCAAGTGGTGTCAACCCTGGAACTATGAATATACTGTACCATAAAATAAAAGGGTCAATCAGCCACAGCTCAAGGAACTCCTAGCAACCTCTGAAGGAACTCGAGGGCTGCATGGAACAGGTGCATCGCTAGGTGGGTGCTTGGGTGTGCTAAAGCACCCCCAAAAATTCTTTCAGCTCCCCCATAAAAGCTTAATTAGAAGTAGAAAACACACAATTTCTGGGGAAATTGTGTGAATTGTTCTTGCCGTGTGTGTGTTTGGTGTGGTGTGTGTGTGTGTGTGTGTGGTGTGTGTGGTGTGTGTGTATGGTGTGGTGTGTGTGGTGTGGTGTGTGTGGTGTGTGGTGTGTGTGTGTGTGTGTGTGGGAGTGGCAGCAGTTAAGAAATTGTGAAAACTATCAGGACTATGGCTTAGCAGTGGACATTTTTAGTGGCAGCAGGGATTGCTGAACGTTTTGATATAAGATTTGTGTAGATGAAAATGAGCTCAAGGAACTCCTAGCAACCTCTGAAGGAACTCGAGGGCTCCATGGAACAGGGGCATCGCTAGGTGGGTGCTTGGGTGTGCTAAAGCACCCCCAAAAATTATTTCAGCTCCCCCATAAAAGCTTAATTAGAAGTAGAAAACACACAATTTCTGGGGAAATTGTGTGAATTGTTCTTGCCGTGTGTGTGTGTGTGTGGTGGGTGTGGTGTGTGTGGTGTGTGTGTGGTGTGTGTGTGGTGTGTGTGTGTGTGTGTGTGTGTGGGTGTGGTGTGGTGTTGTGTGTGTGTGTGGTATGTGGTGTGTGTGTGTGTGTGGTGTATGTGGTGTATGTGTGGTGTGGTGTGTGTGTGTGTGTGGTGTGGTGTGGTGCTCCATGGAACAGGGGCATCGCAAGGTGGGTGCTTGGGTGTGCTAAAGCACCCCCAAAAATTCTTAATTAGAAGTAGAAAACACACAATTTCTGGTGTGTGTGTGTGGGAGTGGCAGCAGTCAAGAAATTGTGAAAACTATCAGGACTATGGCTTAGCCGTGGACATTTTTAGTGGCAGCAGGGATAGCTGAACGTTTTGATATAAGATTTGTGTAGATGAAAATGAGCTCAAGGAACTCCTAGCAACCTCTGAAGGAACTCGAGGGCTCCATGGAACAGGGGCATCGCAAGGTGGGTGCTTGGGTGTGCTAAAGCACCCCCAAAAATTATTTCAGCTCCCCCATAAAAGCTTAATTAGAAGTAGAAAACACACAATTTCTGGGGAAATTGTGTGAATTGTTCTTGCCGTGTGTGTGTGTGTGTGTGTGTGTGTGTGTGTGTGTGTGTGTGTGGTGGGTGTGGTGTGTGTGTGTGTGTGGTGTGGTGTGTGTGTGTGTGTGTGTGTGGGGGTGTGGTGTGGTGTTGTGTGTGTGTGTGGTGTGTGTGTGTGTGTGGTGTATGTGGTGTATGTGTGGTGTGGTGTGTGTGTGTGTGTGTGTGGTGTGGTGTTGTGCTCCATGGAACAGGGGCATCGCAAGGTGGGTGCTTGGGTGTGCTAAAGCACCCCCAAAAATTCTTAATTAGAAGTAGAAAACACACAATTTCTGGTGTGTGTGTGTTTGTGGGAGTGGCAGCAGTCAAGAAATTGTGAAAACTATCAGGACTATGGCTTAGCCGTGGACATTTTTAGTGGCAGCAGGGATAGCTGAACGTTTTGATATAAGATTTGTGTAGGTGAAAATGAGGGAGTGATGGCAGTTTAGAAATCATGTCCTGATTTGTCAGTTCACAATCTAGCTTTTGTCACTCTGCTGGCTGCTCACACACCTGAGTTTGTATGGCAACTCACTCTACAGCAAGGGCAGAGAAGAGCGGTTAAAAACAAACTGCTCCAACTTGCTCACTTCACTGGCAGTTGCCATATTCGAACGGTTGTAGTTTAAAAATTTTAAATCCTACAGCAAAGAGCTCCATATTGTGAGAATCACAAGACCCAGACCTACATTTTGGTGTATAGTATGTCTCTGAAATATTAAAAATAAAGGCACAGTCGCGGTTTAGAAATTGCCCTTCAAATTTGAGGTGGCTAGAGTGGAGTTTCAATGAATGTCAATGGGCGGCATGAGTTGCCAACAAATGGTCATTTTGTGAAAACTATCAGGACTATGGCTTAGCCGTGGACATTTTTTGTGGCAGCAGGGATAGCTGAACGTTTTGATAAAATATTTGTGTAGGTGGGCTTGAAAATGAGGGAGTGGTGGCAGTTTAGAAATCATGTCCTGATTTGTCAGCTCCCTCTCTAGTTTTGAACATTCCACCATTCATTCCTATGGGACCAATTTCGCCACAAAAACGCAGATATTTTGTGAATCATTTGGCGAAACGTTCCACAAAGTAATAGCACACCAATCGGGTACAATCCGCACGTTTCGGTATATTAATTACTGTATATGTAGTGTAAAAACTGTGGGAGGAGTTAGGGTAGTAAATTTGGCTATAATAATAAGAATATATATGTGAGATAACAGTAAGTGGTCTTGCCATGCAATAACACTTAATTAAGTATCCATAACCTGTATCAGAATTTCATCTATCTTTACATATTTAGAATTGCCTGAATGCAAACAGCCCTAGTTACAAAGGACTACTTTCTCTCTGTGGAAAGATACAGAATCTTCTGGCCGCTGTTTCCGATGCTTTGCCTCTAGATCCAGTCTTAGTCCATAGGGTTTAATATTAAGTTGGCCTACCATTTGTAGCTATAACAACTTCAAATGTCTAGGGAATGCTGTCCACAAGGTTTAGGAGTGTGTCTATGGGAATGTTTGACCATTCTTCCAGAAGCAAATTTATGAGGTCAGGCACTGATGTTGGAGGAGAAGACCTGGCTCGCAGTCTGCGCTCTAATTCATCCCAAAGGTGTTCTATCGGGTTGAGGTCAGGACTCTGTGCAGGCCAATCATGTTCTTTCACCCCAAACTCGCTCACCGATGTCTTTATGGACCTTGCTTTGTGCACTGGTCCAAATCATTTGGTGGAGGGGGGATTATGGTGTGGGGTTATGTTTCAGGGTTTGGGCTTGGCCCCTTAGTTCCAGTGAACAGAAATCTTAAGATGTCAAGACATTTTGGACAGTTTGATGTTCCCAACTTTGTGGGAACAGTTTGGGGATGGCCCCTTCCTGTTCCAGCATGACTGCACATCAGTGCACAAAGCAAAGTCTATAAAGAAATGGAGGAACTTTACTGACTTCAACCAGATAGAACACGATAAATTAGAGCGGAGACTGCCTTATAGTCCACATCAATGCCTGCCCTCATAAATGCGCTTCTGGAAGAATGGTCAAACATTCCCATAGACACACTCCTAAACCTTGTGAACAGCCTTTCCAGAAGAGTTAAAGCTGTTTTAGCTGCAAAGGGTGGGCCAACTCAATATTGAACCCTACAGAATAAGACTGGGATGCCAATAAATTTCATGTGCGTGTAAAGGCAGGCTTCCCGATACGTTTCGGTAATATAGTGTGTATGATATATAATAATACTGTAGATAACGACCCCAAACACACCTCCAAGACGACCACTGCCTTGCTAAAGAAGCTGAGGGTAAAGGTGATGGACTGGCCAAATATGTCTCCAGACCTAAACCCTATTGAGCATCTGTGGGACATCCTCAAACGGAAGGTGGAGGAGCGCAAGGTCTCTAACATCCACCAGCTCTGTGATGTCACCATAGGGGAGTGGAAGAGGACTCCAGTGACAACCTGTGAAGCTCTGGTAAACTCCATGCCCAAGAGGGTTAAGGCAGTCCTGGAAAATAATTATGGCCACAAAAAATATTGACACTTTGTGCCCATAGTGGACATTGTCACTTAGGGGTGTACTCACTTTTGTTGCCAGTGGTTTAGACATTACTGACTGTGTGTTGAGTTATTTTGAGGGGACAGCAAATTTAAACTGTTATACAAGCATGTCTCCAGACCTAAACCCTATTGAGCATCTGTAGGGCATCCTCAAACGGAAGGTGGAGGAGCGCAAGGTCTCTAACATCCACCAGCTCTGTGATGTCATCATGGAGGAGTGGAAGAGGACACCAAGTGCCAAGCTGTGAAGCTCTGGTGAACTCCATGCCCAAGAGGATTAAGGCAGTGCTGGAAAATAACGGTGGCTGGCCACACAAAATATTGACACTTTGGGCCCATATTGGACATTGTCACTTAGGGGTGTACTCACTTGTGTTGCCAGTAGTTTAGACATTAATGGCTGTGTGTTGAGTTATTTTGAGGGGACAGCAAATTTACACTGTTATACAAGCTGTACACTCACTACTTTACATTGTAGCAAAGTGTCATTTCTTCAGTGTTGTCACATGAAAAGATAGAATAAAATATTTACAAAAATGTGAGGGGTGTACTCACTTTTGGGAGATACTGTACATATATTATTATTATATAGGATTTATATAGCGCCGACAGTTTACACAGCACTTTACAACTTGAGGGTAGACAGTACAAATACAATACACTTTTAAAAGAGTAGGAATTAGAGTGCCCTGCTCGTTAGAGCTTACAATCTAAGAGGGAGGGTAAAGAGATACAAGAGGTAATAACTGTGGGGGATGGACTGATGGAGAAAATAAAGTACAGTTGTTAGGTGGATGCCAGATAGGTTTTTCTGAAGAGATGTGTTTTCAGGGATCGTCTGAAAGTAGACAAAGTAGTTGATAGTTGGACAGATTGGGGTAGAGCATTCCAGAGCATGGGAGAAGCTCGGGAGAAGTCCTGGAGGCGAGCATGGGAAGAGGTTACAAGGAAGCTAGAAAGCAGGAGGTCCTGGGAGGAACGAAGAGAACGAGTTGGTTGGTATTTTGAGACCAGATTAGTGATGTAGCTGGGCACCAAGTTATGGATGGCTTTGTAGGTTATAGTTAGTAACTTGAATTTAATTAGTTGGTTGAGTGGCAGCCAATGGAGGGATTGGCAAAGAGGGGGTAGCAGACACAGAGCGGTTTGCAAGGTGGATGAGCTTGGCGGCAGCATTCATGATGGACTGAAGGGGAATAGTCTTTGTAAAGGTAAGCCAATGAGAAGGGAGTTGCAGTAATCGAGACGAGAGATGGCCAGGGAGTGGATTAGAAGCTTTTTGGTATCATTGGCTAGGAAGGGGCGTATCTTGGAGATGTTGCGGAGGTTGATAGGTATATATACAGTATATATATATATATATATATATTTTTTTTAGCAGACAAACACAATATAATACATTGTTTTTTTGCAAAATATAAAAGACGATGTTACACCGAGTACATATATACGTAACATGTCACGCTTTAAAATTGCTTCCACCTGTGGAATAGCGGCAAACTACGGTACTTAAAAATCTCCATAGGCATCAGTTTAACCACTTAAGCCCCGGAGGATTTGGCTGCTAAAGGACCAGGGGTTTTTTTGCGATTTTTTACTGCGTGACTTTAACGGACAATTGCGCGGTCGTGCGACGCTGTACCTAAACGAATTTGACGTCCTTTTTTTCCCACAAACAGAGCTTTCTTTTGGTGGTATTTGATCACCTGTGCGATTTTTTGATCACGCGCTATAAACAAAAAAAGAGCGTAAATTTTGCAAAAATAACAATATTTTTCACATTTTTTTATATGAAATTCCCCCCAAAAAAAAGTAAAAATCAAAATTTTTTAACATTTTTCGGCCAATTTGTTTTATGCTACCTATGTTTGGTAAAAAAAATCGCAAAAAGCGTATTTTGATTGGTTTGCGCAAAAGTTATCGCGTTTACTAACAAAGGGAAAGATTTTTGTCATTTTTGGTGTTTTTTTTTAACGCGTAATGGTGGCGATCTGCGATTTTTTTTAGGTACTGCGACATTGCGGCGGACAGATCGGACCCTTGACTGACATTTTTGACACTTTTGGGGGTACCAGTGACATTACTGCAGTAATCAGTGCTATACATATGCACTGTTACTGCAAAAATGACACTGGCAGGGAAGGGGTTAACTTTATTGGACAGGGAGGGGTTAAGTGTGTCCTAGGGGCGTGATTCTAACTGTGCAGGGACATTCCTATTGGTGTAAAAGCAAAGATCAACCGTTCTACATAGTAGAACGGACAGATCTTCACTTTTACACAGGGAGAACTGACAGGCAGCTTGTTTACATAAGCCGCTCTGTCGTTCTCCCTTCACAGGAGCGATCACAGTGTGACTGGCGGACATCGAGTCCGCCGGTCACACGCACTGACTTGTCTGTGAACGAGCCGCGGCGGGCGCGCGCCCGCCCGCGATAGGCTCGCAAGTCAGTGACAGGCGAGTGACGTACCGATACGTCACTCTGCCTGGCCGGAGCTGACCGCCGCAGTATATAGTCGTGCGGCGGTCGGCAACCGGTTAAACACCTTTCCAGGTTACCAGTTTAGAGTTACACAGGAGGTCTGGTGCTAGAATTATTGCTCTTGTTCATGACAATACTTCACATGTGTGGTGCGATCACCGTTTACATATGAGTACGGGAGTAACCTATGTGTTGGCATTTGCACACAAACAAGGGGGGGGGGGGGGGGGAACGAGGTTGCTTTGTTTTTTCATTATTATTATTTATTTTATTTTATATAACACTTTTTTTTTCTATAGTCTTTATTTTATTGTTATTTTTTTGTATTAAAGTGATTGTAAAGTCTCTCTCTTTTTTTTTTTTTAATAACAACCATGTTATACTTACCTCCTCTGTGCAGTTGGTTGTGCACAGAGCAGCCCGGATCCTCCTCTTCTCGGGTCCCTCTTCGCTGTTCCTGGCCCCTCCCTTCTGTCGAGTGCCCCCACAGCAAGCAGCTTGCTATGGGGGCACCTGACTTGAGCTGCAGCTCTGTGTGTCCATTCAGACATGGAGCTGCTGTTCGGCCCCATCCCCTCTCTCTCCTGATTGCCAACCTGACTTTGATTGACAGCCACGGGAGCCAATGGCACCGCAGCTATGTCTTAGCCAATCAGGAGAGAGACTCCCGGACGGCTGAGGGACTCGTGGACATCGCTAGATTGATAGAGAGGGGGATCAGGTAAGTATTAGGGGGGCTGAGGAGGGCTGCTATTCATAAAAGGCTTTATATCTTAATGTAAAGGACTTTACAACTCCTTTAAAGAGGTTGTAAACTCGTTTAACTTTTTTTTTTTTTTTTTTACAACCTGAAAGAGAAACACATAATGAGCTAGTATACTATCGCATACTAGCTCATTATGAAATACTTGCCTTACAACGAGCCCCTGCCGTGCCGCTCACTCACCTGTATGATGGGCGACATGTTCAGTCGCCCGTCTTCCGGGATCGCGGCATCCGGCCATCTGATTGGCCGGAGCCGTGGTGACGTCACTCCCGCGCACGCGCGCGGGAGCCGACGGTCACGGCACGGGACTCTGAAGGAACGGCACCAGCGGCCGTTCCTTCAGAGAGCATGCGCCAGTGACGTCACTGGCTGCATGTAAGGTAAATATCTCCTAAACGGTACATGTTTAGGAGATATTTACAGTACCTATAGGTAAGCCTTAATATAGGCTTACTCAGTGGCGGCTGGTGCTCAAAATTTTTGGGGGGGCGCAAAAAGAAAAATGTAATAGGTATTGCTTCGCGCCAAAAAACGCAGTAAAAAAATTGCGTGACTTTGAAGCTGTGCCCCCTTAAATGCAATGAACACTGTGCTGTGCCCCCTTCAATGCAATGAACACTGTGCTGTGCCCCCTTCAATGTAATAAACACTGTGCTGTGCCCCCACAATGCAGAGTTCAGCGTGCATGCCCCTTTCAATTCAGAGCGCCACAGCATTGTCCCCAATCACTGCAGAGCGCCACAGCATTGTCCCCAATGATTGCAGAGTGCCCACAGCATTGTCCCCAATGATTGCAGAGTGCCACAGCATTGTACCCCAATGATTGCAGAGTGCCACAGAATTGTACCCCAATGATTGCAGAGTGCCCACAGCATTGTACCCCAATAAATGCAGAGTGCCACAGCATTGTACCCCAATGATTGCAGAGTGCCCTCAGCATTGTACCCCAATGATTGCAGAGTGCCACAGAATTGTACCCCAATGATTACAGAGTGCCACAGCATTGTACCCCAATGATTGCAGAGTGCCACAGCATTGTACCCCAATGATTGCAGAGTGCCACAGAATTGTACCCCGATGATTGCAGAGTGCCACAGCATTGTACCCCAATGATTGCAGAGTGCCACAGAATTGTACCCCAATGATTGCAGAGTGCCACAGCATTGTACCCCAATGATTGCAGAGTGCCACAGAATTGTACCCCAATGATTGCAGAGTGCCACAGCATTGTACCCCAATGATTGCAGAGTGCCACAGAATTGTACCCCAATGATTGCAGAGTGCCACAGCATTGTACCCCAATGATTGCAGAGTGCCACAGCATTGTACCCCAATGATTGCAGAGTGCCCACAGCATTGTACCCCAATAAATGCAGAGCGCCACAGCATTGTACCCCAATAAATGCAGAGTGCCCACAGCATTGTACCCCAATAAATGCAGAGCGCCACAGCATTGTACCCCAATAAATACAGAGCGCCTCAGCATTGTACCCCAATAAATGCAGAGCGCCACAGCATTGTACCCCAATGATTGCAGAGCGCCACAGCATTGTACCCCAATAAATGCAGAGTGCCCACAGCATTGTACCCCAATGATTGCAGAGTGCCCACAGCATTGTACCCCAATGATTGCAGAGTGCCACAGCATTGTATCCCAATAAATGCAGAGTGCCCACAGCATTGTACCCGAATAAATGCAGAGTGCCCACAGCATTGTCCCCCAATAAATGCAGAGTGCCCACAGCATTGTCCCCCAATAAATGCAGAGTGCCCACAGCATTGTCCCCCAATCAATGCAGAGTGCCCACAGCATTGTACCCCAATAAATGCAGAGTGCCACAGCAATGTACCCCAATAAATGCAGAGTGCCACAGCAATGTACCCCAATAAATGCAGAGTGCCCACAGCATTGTCCCCCAATCAATGCAGAGTGCAGCGTGCGTGCTCCCTTCAATTTAATGCACTTACCTGGCGGCGGCGGCGGCGGCGGGTTCTTCCCTCCTCGATCCAGTCCATCCTCTCTGCGGCGGCGGCGGCGGGAAGGAGAGCGGCTTCTCCCTCGTCCTCCGAGCGGCGGTGACGGTGAGTGACTGACTCACGCATCGGCACCACCCCCATTGTGACGTCAGGGATCGGATGTCCTGGATGATGATTGGTCCAGGCTGGAGACTGGACCAATCACAGCCAGGATATCCGAAAGTGGGGGTGTCCAATCGCAAGGACTTGCGATCGGGTTACGCCCCCAGAAGGCTGCCGATCGGCGCCTCTTCTGGGACGTAACCCCACCCCCCCCCCCCTAGCCACCACTTCCCTTACAAAGGCCGGCGAACTCAATTTTTTTTTTTAAACTTTATTTGTTCGCTGTCATTTTTTTTTCTTGTTTTTTTTTCTTTTTTTTTAGGGGTAGGGGGGCGGCGCCCTGGTGCCCGCTATGCACGGGCCGCCACTGGGCTTACCTATAGGTAAAAGTTACAGAGGAGGGTTTACTTCCTCTTTAACTTTTTTGGCTATCACAAGGGATGAACTACATCTCTTGTGACAGCATGGGCCATAAAAGGTCCTCTTTATTAAGAGATCTGGGGTCTATTAGACCCCAAATCTCTCCTTAGGCCTCCAATGCAGCCAATCAGGCACAGATCAGTCTGATTAACTACCAGCCAGGTAAACAGAAAGGAGGAACGGGAAGTGACGTCATACTCATCGCTTCCTGTTTTCGCGGACACAGAGAGGGGGGAATGACGTCAGTTCCTCTCTCTCTGCTCTTTGCAGCCGTTGCTGCAGGTCGCATCCCTCTGGGCTCCGCGATTGGACGACAGAGCCTGGGAAAGGCGGCGGCGGGAAGGGACATGGACATCCTACATTCGGCAGGTGGTTAACAGACTCCTGCACTATACACACTATATTATACTTTACATACTTCTGACCAAAGTGTTCATTGTCTCCACACAATGATAGTGCTGATGTGTGTGCATATCTGTGAGACTATTTCTTGTGCCACAGCAATCAAAGCCTATTTTATGATTTATTAAACCATACTCCTTCAAGCCCATTCACTGTTCACTGCAATCTGGCCAACACCCAATATTCGCCGCGATGTGCTGTGCGCGCCACATTACTGCTCCATTTTGGGTGATTCAGGTCTTGTATAGTTCTAGCAACACCCCTGAATTATACCCAGCCCACCCAAAATGACCACCAACCCCATAAGGTACACACTACTCCACTCCTGGACTGATTTAACCACTTGCCTACAGGGCACTTTTACCCCCCTTCCTGCCCAGGCCACTTTTCATCTTTCAGCACTGTCAAACTTTGAATGACAATTGCGCAGTCATGCAACACTGAACCCATATGAAATCCTTATCATTTTTTTGATACAGAGCTTTCTTTTAGTGGGTTTTTAAATTTCTTTTCTAAATGAATAAAGACTGAAAAAAAAACACAATTATTTCTTTGTTTCTGTTGAAAAAATTGAGTAAATAAGTAATTTTTCTCCTTCACTAATGTGTGAGGATGAGGCTGCACTGACAGGCACTAATAGGCTGCACTGATAGGCACTAATAGGCTGCACTGATGAGGCTGCACTGACAGGCACTAATAGGCTGCACTGATAGGCGCTAATAGGCTGCACTGATGAGGCTGCACTGACAGGCACTAATAGGCTGCACTGATAGGCGCTAATAGGCTGCACTGATAGGCACTAATAGGCTGCACTGATGAGGTTGCACTGACAGGCACTAATAGGCTGCACTGATGGGCACTGATGAGGTGGCACTGATGGGCAGTAATGAGGTGGCACTGATGAGGAGGCATTAATATACAGCGCTGATGGGCACTGATAGTTGGCACTGATGGGCTCTGACAGGTATAACTGTTGGGTACTGATTAGCAGCACTGCTGGGCACTGATTGGCAGCACTGGTGGGCACTGATTGGCAGCACTGGTGGGCACTGATTGGCAGCACATTGATAGGTGGCACTAATAGAAGGTACTGATAGTTGGCACTGATAGATGTCACTATAGGTGAGATGGCACTGATAGGCAGTGATGAGGTGGCACTGATGAGGAAGCATTGATATGCAGCACTAATGGGCACTGATAGGGGGCACTGATTGTTGGCACTGATGGGCACTGATTGGCAGCACTGGTGGGCACTGATGAGAAAGCATTGATATGCAGCACTGATGGGCACTGATAGGTGGCACTGATTGTTGGCACTGATGGGCACTGATGAGGAGGCACTGGTGGGCACTGATTGGCAGCACTGGTGGGCACTGATTAGCAGCACACTGATAGGTGGCACTAATAGAAGGTACTGATAGTTGGCACTGATAGATGTCACTATAGGTGAGATGGCACTGATAGGCAGTGATGAGGTGGCACTGATGAGGAAGCATTGATATGCAGCACTAATGGGCACTGATTGTTGGCACTGATTAGGAGGCACTGATGGGCAGCACTGGTGGGCATTGATAAGGAAGCATTGATATGCAGCACTGATGGGCATGGCACTGATAGGTGGCACTGATTGTTGGCACTGATGGGCACTGATGAGGAGGCACTGGTGGGCACTGATTGGCAGTACTGGTGAGCCCTGATTGGCAGCACTGGTGGGCACTGTTGGGGCTACATTGATGATCACTGCTCTGATTGTTAGTGCAGATGCCCCTGCTGAGAAGTTTCACTTACTGGCTCTCCTCTCGCCATGTCAGCATGAGGAGAGGAATGCTAATAACTGGCATTGGACACAGCTGATCACACGGTAAAGAGCCTACGTCACAGGCTCTTTACCATGATCCGTGATGTGCCGTGTCCAAGAGAAACGAGGCACCACCTGTCGCCGCACTGCCCCTATCTGTGTAGATTTCCATTTCTCTGTTTTTTTTTATAATGTTATACATTTTGTCTTTTAGCCCCAGCAATGCAAAAGAACAGCAATGAAGTGACAGCGCCCCTGCTGATCGGGTTTAGCATTGTCCTCACATCATTTGGCCTGATTAGCTGAAGTTACACTTTGGAATTTGGAGTTGATATGTAGCACGGATGAAGAAATGATTTTGGACTGAATAAATATATATAACGCAAATGATTGATGACTGTTTTGAGGACAGGTTATTCTCAGGAATGTCTCTATGCATGCTGTACAGCCCCTTTATGGCCCTATAAATGAAGACTGCATTTACACAGCAACACCCGGCTGTCATTTTGACAGTTGGGAATTGCCAGCAAGTATAAGAAAGTGGGGAGGGACAGCATGCAGAAGGACAGGATGTACTACTTAATGCCCTGTGTACTTCCATGGGATTCTCTGGATGAGTGTAGCACATCCATCTCTACGATTGGTTAAAAGTACATTCAATGATTTTTCAGCAAATACATAAGTGGCGTGATGGATAACATTTTGTTACCTATTGGAGTTCAGCTTTAATTATAATGTTTCTGCAGAGATGGGAAAATTGGGTAATCAATATAAAGCTACATTTTCTTTTAAGGCTCCTTTCACACTCTCCGTCCGTTGGACGGAGTCCATTTTTCTCAGAGGGGGATCGAGCTGCCGATCCCCCGCTGAGCAGCAGGAGGACAGCTGTGTCTCCGTGCTGTGTGCGGAGACACAGCTGTCAGTTCCCCATGCATCTCTATGGGGGAAATCGGATGTCAACGGACCGTCAGTCCGTTCTCACCCGATCCCATCCGATCCGATCCGATCCGCTGGACGGATGGAAAATAGGGTTTCCATCCGTCCAGATTTGACGGATCGGATCGGGTCGGATGTCAGCGGACTTGTCTCCGCTGACATCCGATGCCCCATAGGAATGCATGGGGGGACCGTTCAGATCCGCCAAAAAAACGGACAGGCGGATCTGAACGGTCCGCCTGTGTGAAAGGGGCCTTAGGCCCCTTTCACACATACGGTCCGTTCAGTTCATCAGTTCAGTCACGTCAAATGTATCAGTTTTCCATCCATTTTTCATCCGTTTTTCGTCAGTTGTCATCCGTTTTTCGCCAGTTGTTATCCGTTTTTCATCCGTTGTCATCCGTTTTTCATCTGTTGTCATCCGTTTTTGTCCGTTGTCATCAGTTTTTCATCTGTTGTCATCCGTTTTTGTCCGTTGTCATCCGTTTTTCATCCGTTTTTTCGTCCGATCCGTTTTTTTGACGGATGAAAAATAGGGCATTGATCCGTTCAAAAAAACGGACATTGACGGAAGCGGATGAAAACGGATGTTAACGGATGATCATCCGTTGTCATCTGTTTTTATTTTTTACATAGAGATACATCGATGTCCGTTTTTCTTCCGTCAACGGATGGATGAAAAACGGACAAACGGACAGCATGTATGAAAGGGACCTAAGTGATTTTAGCAGCTTTTCATTATGAAAACTATTATGTGTTTTAATCATTTTTTTTTATTTACTGTGGACCATAACTGGATGACATTTACTTTGCTCCTGGTATCAAAAGCAATTGCATTTATTTTTTTAAAATAAAAATCCTGTTTTCTGATCCTGATGTTTATCACTGTTACTTCTCCGTCCTGCTGATCTGCTGCATCCTCTTTGCAGCCACATCCTCTCTACATGCGCTCTAGTAGTGGCTGCTTGGTATTTCTAAGAGCAGTTTTTCTGATGGTGACAACAGCAGACAATGGGGCACAACTGGAAGACAGGGACAGCTTTGTTACCCTATAACTGGGTCCATATCAAAAGATGAGGTACTGTAGAGTAAATACTGTAGATAACAAATGTGTCAAATCTCAAAACTGAAATGGAGAAAGATCTGGGAGTCTTGGTAGAGGATAGACTAGGCAATAGCATACAATGTCAAGCGGCAGCTGCCAAAGCCAGCAGAATATTAGCATGCATAAAGAAGATAAAACTATAATCCTTCCACTTTATAAAACTCTGGTCCGACCGCATCTGGAGTATTCTGTCCAGTTCTGGTCGCCAGTCCTCAGGAGAGATGTGTTGGAGCTGGAGAGAGTCCAGAGAAGGGCAACTAAACTGATTAGGGGATTGGAGGACCTAAATTATGAAGAGCATCTGCAATCACTTGATTTATTCTCCCTGGAGAAGAGACGTCTGAGGGGGGACATGATAGCAATTTATAAATATCTCAATGGTGATCTCAGCTTAGAAAAAAAGCTATTCAGTCGAAGGGATTGCATGAGGACTCGAGGGCATACAATGCGATTAGAGGAGAAGCGTTTTAACCGCAGGCAACGTGGGTTTGTTTTTACTGTTAGGGCTACAAGATTGTGGAATTCTCTACCACAAGAGGTGGTTTCTGTGGGAAGTATGGTGGCTTTCAAAAGACTCTTAGACGTACATCTCAAGGATCAGAACATTCAGGGCTATGTGAGATGATTACGGCCACACACACCTACACAGGTTGAACTGGATGGACTATTGTCTTTATTCAACCTCACCTACTATGTAACTATGTAACTATGTAACTATGTATGTGAAAAATGATGGCACCCAAAATGTTCAATAGGTGGCTCTTTAACAGCCTTCACAACAAGTTTAGAATAAACCATAAATGATGGCCCTAGAATTACTCTCACTGATCTGACATTACTGGAGATATATATTAACACATTCGGTGCAATTGTGGTTTACATACTGTGTGTGCGCATTTGTGGGTGTGTGCAGGGTAATGGGGGTTACTTTATTCATTTTTTTATAATATTATTTTTTTCTTTGCATCTAGCTTTATTGCTGTTACAAGGAGGCTAACAAGCCCCCCTATATGATAGCATTAGCCAAAAAGAGAAGAAATCCCCTAAGGGTTTGGGACTTTAACGGCACTCAAAAAAATGCAAAAAGTATATAAAAAATATATTTATTACAAATGTCATACAAAATACATCATAGTAGGTACAATAGGTGGGCAAAACATTCATTTGCAGTATGTTATCTCATTATCCCTGAAGAAGGAGCATACAGCTTTGAAACGCGTTGGGTATTTTACTGCTCTATCTCCCTTGCATTTATCTGTATTGTGTTTTATATGGAACTGTTTTGCCCACCTATTGTACCTACTATGATATATTTTGTATGACATTTGTAATAAATATATATTTTTATATACTTTTTGCATTTTTTTGAGTGCCGTTAAAGTCCCAAACCCTTAGGGGATTTCTTCTCTTTTTGGCTATTGCTTCTTGGGATGTGGCACCTCTTATTATAAGGGGGTTGTGTCTGTGGATTATCTTTGTTTATATGATAGCATTAGAAAGGCAGGGCCGGTGTTCCGTGAGAATTACCTACCCGTGAGAAAAACCTACCCTCGTCACTTCCGGTGTACGAAAGTGTCTGTAACGCCGCGGAATTACATTAAAACAGCTCGCCAGAAATATCATGTGATCTCCACTGCTATCCCTGACACTTCCCTGGTCTTGTCTACTAAATATAAAACCGGCGGCGGCTGTATGACAACATAAATCACGGAGCCGCCAGCCGCTTTTATATTTAGTAGACAAGATCAGGGAAGTGACAGGGCAAGGAGCGGAGCTTACTCATATTGCAGTACAGCTGTTTCAATGTACCCGCCGCGATGGTAGGTTTTTTCCACGGAAGTCATCATTTCAGACTAGTGCGCATGCGCACTAGGGGCTGTGAGCATGCGCACTGCCAGGGTAGGTTTTTCTCACGGGGTAGGTAATTCTCACGGAACACCGGGACAAGGGGTGGGCAGGAGGGCCTGTTGCCTTGGGCTCAATGGTTTATTGCAGGGATCGGAGGGGGGGGGGTGCCTTGACCATAACCCTAAGGGAAGGGGGGCGCAGTTTGGCATCCTTACCCTGGGCGCTGGTTGACCTTGTCCCGGCACTGTAGACAGGTGACAGGTACTCTTTATTGAGACATCAGGGATCTTTTAGACCGCTTTAGGGAGGCCACATTGCCTTGACTGTAAAAGTGATTCAGCAGCTATATAGCAGCCTGGATCACTTTTACTAGACGGCAGGGAGGCGCTTAAACATAAATATAATACAAGCCTGTGGTTGCAACTGCAGCCCTACACACATCAATCTCTGGTCATACATAGTAAGCCCAAAGAGCTGAAGTGGTTAAAGTGATCGTAAATGATCACCTTGTAGAACAACCCATTCAGTTTAAAATTTAAATGAAAGGCAAGTATTTGTGTATGGATATAAAATATATATATATATATATATAAATACCTTTTTTATAAGTGATCACATTTCCTCTGTTCTCAGCTGCATAAGAGCTGGGGGAGGAGAAACAACTGAACACTGATCTTCCCAATAAAAAACTTTGCGGGCGGAGGGGGGGGGGGGGGCGTGTCAGGTCTGATAATTGGAGGAGAGCACACAGAGTTCCCCACACAGATCGTGAACTAACCACACTGAACTAACCACACTGTACTCTCTTACCTAGTGCGGTCAGTTTATAATGCCCCATTATTGGTGTCAGTGGGAGAAATAATGCCCAGTATTGTTATCAGTGGGAGGAATAGTGCCCCATCATTGGTGTAAGTAGGAGGAATAGTGCCCCATCATTGGTATCAGTGGGAGGAATAGTGCCCCATCATTGGTGTAAGTAGGAGGAATAGTGCCCCATCATTGGTATCAGTGGGAGGAATAGTGCCCCATCATTTGTGTCAGTGGGAGGAATAGTACCCCATCATTGGTGTCAGTGGGAGGAATAGTGCCCCATCATTGGTATCAGTGGGAGGAATAGTACCCCATCATTGCTATTAGTGGGAGGAATAGTGCCCCTTCATTTGTGTCAGTGGGAGGAATAGTGCCCCATCATTGGTGTCAGAGGGAGGAATAGTGCCCCATCATTGGTGTCAGTAGGAGGAATAGTGCCCCGTTATTGGTGTCAGTGGGAGGAATAGTGCCCCGTCATTGGTATCAGTGGGAGGAATAGTGCCCCGTCATTGGTATCAGTGGGAGGAATAGTGCCCCATCATTTGTGTCAGTGGGAGGAATAGTGCCATATCATTGGTGTCAGAGGGAGGGAATAGTGCCCCATCATTGGTGTCAGTGGGAGGAATAGTGCCCCGTTATTGGTGTCAGTGGGAGGAATAGTGCCCCATCATTGGTATCAGTGGGAGGAATAGTGCCCCATCATTTGTGTCAGTGGGAGGAATAGTGCCCCATCATTGGTGTCAGAGGGAGGGAATAGTGCCCCATCATTGGTGTCAGTGGGAGGAATAGTGCCCCATCATTGGTGTCAGTGGGAGGAATAGTGCCCCATCATTTGTGTCAGTGGGAGGAATAGTGCTCCATCATTGGTGTCAGTGGGAGGAATAGTGCCCCATCATTGGTATCAGTGGGAGGAATATTGCCCCATCATTTGTGTCAGTGGGAGGAATAGTGCCCAATCATTGGTGTCAGAGGGAGGGAATAGTGCCCCATCATTTGTGTCAGTGGGAGGAATAGTGCCCCATCATTTGTGTCAGTGGGAGGAATAGTGCCCCATCATTGGTGTCAGAGGGAGGGAATAGTGCCCCATCATTGGTGTCAGTGGGAGGAATAGTGCCCCATCATTGGTATTAGTGGGAGGAATAGTGTCCCATCATTGGTATCAGTGGTAGGAATAGTGCCCCATCATTTGTGTCAGTGGGAGGAATAGTGCCCCATCATTGGTGTCAGAGGGAGGGAATAGTGCCCCATCATTGGTATCAGTGGGAGGAATAGTGCCCCATCATTGGTGTCAGAGGGAGGGAATAGTGCCCCATCATAGGTATCAGTGGGAGGAATAGTGCCCCATCATTGGTGTCAGTGGGAGGAATAGTGCCCCATCACTGGTATCAGTGGGAGGAATAGTGCCCCATCATTGGTATAGGGGGGAATAGTGCCTCATCATTGTTATCAGTGGGAGGAATAGTGCCCCATCATTGGTATCAGTGGGAGGAATAGTGCCCCATCATTGGTATCAGTGGGAGGAATAGTGCCCCATCATTGGTGTCAGTGGGAGGAATAGTGCCCCATCACTGGTATCAGTGGGAGGAATAGTGCCTCATCATTGTTATCAGTGGGAGGAATAGTGCCCCATCATTGGTATCAGTGGGAGGAATAGTGCCTCATCATTGGTATCAGTGGGAGGAATAGTGCCCCGTCAGTGGGAGGAATAATACCCCATTGTTAGTATCAGGGCAAGAAATAGTGCCCCATCATTGATGTCAGTGGGAGAAATAATGCCCCATTGTTAGTATCAGGGCAAGGAATAGTGCCCCATCATTGGCTTAAGTGGGAGCAATAGTGCCCCATTGTTGGTGTCAGTATGGGGAATAGTGCCTTGTATCAGTGGCAGGAATAGTGCCTCAAGGGCCAGCTAGAGGCAAGCAAAGGGCTGCATCCAGCCCTAGGGCCACAGTTAGGAGACCACTGCTATTGTTTAAAGCTTGATGGCACTGGGACTGCTTAAAGGAAAGGATACAGTACCTGCAGTCTTGAGGCAGATCAGTCTAAAGCTGCAGTGCTGCAGGAGCGAATTCTTCCGAATCTCCAGAGGCTGGTGGTGGTCAGGACAGGCAGTAGTTGGTAGTGTTATTCCAAGACAGGCCGAGGTCAGGGCAGTTGTAGGCAGATGCAGACTACTTTCTCTACTGCAGGTGGCACTCAATCACCGCAGCAATGAAGAGGGAGAGGAAGTCAAGAGGAACATGGTTCCTCTATGGTTTCTTGGGTTACTGGGGAAGCTATCCAATTGGATGTTATCACCCCATGTGACCCTTGCGGTCATTCTGGGTCAGGCAGAGTCTATTTAAGACCATGGCTCCCGGGCTTAACGTTCATTTTGCATGTGGGTTAGTGTAGACACAGGTCACCTATTTGTCAGGGACAGTACTAGGGAAAGGTTCCAGAGGAGTAGGGAAAGGATAGGGACACACCATCCTTCTTGGAGACCTCCCCATTTGGGAAAGGATGGGCGAGGCTGCATCCCACCCCTCGAAACAGACGTTATCGGCACATCCAAGACCTGCTCTGCTACACATTGCTGTTGTATTCTGTGAGTGTTCCCGGTTGGGTGCTTTCCACCTGGGCTTATTGTGAATTGCCTAGCTTTATCTTTAATACAAGTTTTATTTTCTTCAACTGGACTCTAAATGTTTTTTGCTTCCGCATCATACTGCACCTCCCCACACAGTAAGCTGGCAAGTGTGGTCAAGAAACAGTTTGGAGGTCAGGGTGGGCAGCAGGTATGCATAATTCAGTAAAAAGTTCTTTGGGCAAGGCTGGCAGAAGTCCAGGATATCAGTCCATATTTGAAGCAGGGGTCAGCAACAGGGGAATCCAATGCTAGACTAAATGTCCAAGGACAACAAGGTAATACAGGGTAGAGAGCCAGTTAGCGAGATGCTATCACATACCAAAGCCCTCTGCTTGTGATGCTCAAAAAGAGCGCCTTAGTGTGGTGTGTCCCTGGCTTATACAGCTAGGGAAACAGCCGATCAAATAGATCTCTGTTTGATTGGCTGCCTTGGAGGACAGAGCAGGGATCAGGGTCTAATAGACCCCTGATCATTTCATAAATAGTACCTTTCAGTGTTTAAAGCTATCACAAGGGTCGTTGTTCATTTCTTGTGATAGCAATAAAGTTGAATGAAAAAAAAAGTGTAAAGAAAACACCCCATCCCCCTGTGCTAACACATACAGTCAGGTCCATAAATATTGGGACATGGACACAATTCTAAACTTTTTGGCTCTATACACCACCACAATGGGTTTGAAATGAAATAAACAAGATGTGCTTTAACTGCAGACTTTTAGCTTTAATTTGAGGGTATTTACATCCAAATCAGGTGAACGGTGTAGGAATTACAACAGTTTGTATATGTGCCTCCCACTTTTTAAGGGACCAAAAGTAATGGGACAGATTAACAATCATAAATAAAACTTTCACTTTTTAATACTTGGTTGCAAATCCTTTGCAGTCAATTACAGCCTGAAGTCTGGAACGCATAGACATCACCAGACGCTGGGTTTCATCCCTGGTGATGCTCTGCCAGGCCTCTACTGCAACTGTCTTCAGTTCCTGCTTGTTCTTTGGGCATTGTCCCTTCAGTTTTGTCTTCAGCAAGTGAAATGCATGCTCAATCGGATTCAGGTCAGGTGATTGACTTGGCCATTGCATAACATTCCACTTCTTTCCCTTAAACTCTTTGGTTGCTTTCGCAGTATGCTTCGGGTCATTGTCCATCTGCACTGTGAAGCGCCGTCCAATGAGTTCTGAAGCATTTGGCTGAATATGAGCAAATATTTTTGCCTGAAACACTTCAGAATTCATTCTTCTTTTGTCAGCAGTCACATCATCAATAAATACAAGAGAACCAGTTCCATTGGCAGCCATACATGCCCAACCCATGACACTACCACCACCATGCTTCACTGATGAGGTGGTATGCTTTGGATCATGAGCAGTTCCCTTCCTTCTCCATACTCTTCTCTTCCCATCACTCTGGTAGAAGTTGATCTTGGTCTCATCTGTCCATAGGATGTTGTTCCAGAACTGTGAAGGCTTTTTTAGATGTTTTTTGGCAAACTCTAATCTGGCCTTCCTGTTTTTGAGGCTCAGCAATGGTTTACATCTTGTGGTGAACCCTCTGTATTCACTCTGGTGAAGTCTTCTCTTGATTGTTGACTTTGACACACATACACCTACCTCCTGGAGAGTGTTCTTGATCTGGCCAACTGTTGTGAAGGGTGTTTTCTTCACCAGGGAAAGAATTCTTCAGTCATCCACCACAGTTGTTTTCCGTGGTCTTCCAGGTCTTTTGGTGTTGCTGACCTCACTGGTGCGTTTCTTTTTAAGGATGTTCCAAACAGTTGATTTGGCCACGCCTAATGTTTTTGCTATCTCTCTGATCGGTTTGTTTTGTTTTTTCAGCCTAATGATGGCTTGCTTCACTGATAGTGACAGCTCTTTGGATCTCCTATTGAGAGTTGACAGCAACAGATTCCAAATGCAAATAGCACACTTGAAATGAACTCTGGACCTTTTATCTGCTCCTTGTAAATGGGATAATGAGGGAATAACACACACCTGGCCATGGAACAGCTGGGCAGCCAATTGTCCCATTACTTTTGGTCCCTTAAAAAGTGGGAGGCACATATACAAACTGCTGTAATTCCTACACCTTTCACCTGATCTGGATGTAAATACCCTCAAGTTAAAGCTGAAAGTCTGCAATTAAAGCACATCTTGTTTGTTTCATTTCAAATCCACCATAAATTGTGGTGGTGTATAGAGCCAAAAAGATTAGAATTGTGTCAATGTCCCAATATTTATGAACCTGACTGTATGTAGACGGTGATTGCACCACACATGTGAGGTATCACCACAAACGTTAATGTGAGAGCAATAATTCTAGAGCCAGAGCTCATGTTTAACTCTAAACTGGTAACCTTTAAAGGCTTTCAAAGCATTAAATATGAATAATTTTTAGGTACTGCTGCTTGTCACTATTTCACAGGCATGCACAGCTTTAAATCTTAAAATGTTTGGTATCTATTTACACAAAGCAACATAATTGTGTTATAATTAAAATTGGGTTAATATTGTGTTTGTGTGCTCTAAAATGCATTGCCTGTATTTGATAAATGGCTCCACAAATATCTTGTGACAATCACCACTTTATTCTCCAGGGCATCTGCTTCCAATAAATATATCATGGTTGGGGGTCCTAAAAAGATCCCTAGCAAACAAAATGCTGATTTTGACATGTATGTGAGAAATGTCAAAAATTTGCCCCGGACAGCAAGTGGGACCCCACTTTATTTTGGCTTTGGGCAAGTAAACGGTTAGGGACAGGAACCCACTTGTGGGGGGACAGTAAAAGGCATAAGGAGGTGTTCAAGGTGAGGAGGAATAGCTCGATGTAGGTTTCTTATTCATTGCCTACACTCTAGTTATCAAGGCTCGGAGCCGGTGTTCTACCGAAAACTCCAACTTGCCGAGAACTCCAACTACGACACTTCCGGTGAGTGTACACCGTGAATAATTGGAAATTTCGACTGCTTGGTGGTTTCACAGACCATCAGCAGCCTTTACACTCCAGTAGATGCTATAATTAGTGTAGATTGCTAGTCCGCCCTCTAGTTGTCGCCACCTTGGAGACGGCCATGTTTTTGGTTACTAGCGGGCGGACTAACAATGACAACAAATTATAGCATCTCCTGGAGTGTAAAGGCTGCCGGAGTTCTGTAAAAACACCAAGTGGTTGAAATCTACAATTATTCCTGATGTACCCTCACCAGAAATAACGTAGTTGGAGTTCTCTGCAAGTTGGAATTTTCGGAAGAACTCCGGTACAAGCTGCAAAATTATCTGGTACATATTTCAGGAAGGGACAATACACCCATGAACTGAAGCTGTCTCTAGACATATCATTGCCAAAGACCAGTTTGTCTTTTTCTTCCTCAACATTGCTCAAGACTTCTATAAAGGATATTGCATTATAGACTGTGTGCGAGACACCTAAGAGGGGCCCCACCTACAAGCCTGTGGTTGTCATTGTGGTGGAGTCATTTGTTTCTGATGTTGATGGTTCTGTTGAAGTAGCGGAAACGTTTTATCTGGGTGAGGAAACACCTCACTGGTGGCCACTGATGCTACTTACAGAGCGTCCTATAGGGTCTGTGAAGTGAAGATGTAGGCTGAGGAGGATCGGGATGTTTTATGGTGGTCTTATAGTGCAAGAAGCAACACCAAAGCAATTATTTATTGTATCTAGGACAGGGATTCCCAAACTACGGCCCTGAAGCTGTGGCAGAACTACACTTCCCATGAGGCATTGTAAAACTCTGACATTTACATACATGACTAGGCATGATGGGAATTGTACTTCCTGAACAACTGGAGGGCCGTAGTTTGGGAATCCCTCATCTAGGAGATCATAGAATTTGAATCTTTCGGCTCCATTAAAATAGGAGATTCCACATACCATTTTTTAGATATACGACACACCCCACATGCAGCCAAAGGGAGATAATTTACCCACTTCAATACCAGGCACTTTTACCCCCTTCCTGCCCAGGCGCTGCCGCCCTTTGAATGACAATTTTTTTATAATTTTGTTCACACAAACAGAGCTTTCTTTTGGTGACATTTATTCACCGCTCTTTTGTTTTTTTTTTTTTTACTTTTTGTTCAATAAAAAAAGACTGAAACTTTTGGGAAAAAAAAGTTTTTCTTCCTTTCTGTTAAATTTTTTTGCAAATGAATAATTGTTCTTCTTAAATTTAGGTCAAAGTGTATTCTGTTGGGGCGTGGCCGACTACCGATGTGAGAGCAGCGCGGCTCCGGAGCTCTCTCCTGCTTGCCCTGATCCTTACTAGATTCTGGTGGACCCTGGTCCCATACTCACCTCGCAAGGACATATTTGCGCTCCTGGTCCCTCGGTGCATTGGCGGACATGGTAAAGATCGATCATCCCGGTCCGGAGGCGCCTGGATTTCACCCGCCAGCCTTCCCGCTCGCGCTGTCCCAAGATGGCGCCGGCCCGCCATGGAGCTTGAGTCATCCAGCTGCGGCTGCACGGTCCTCACAGACGTCTGCCTCCCTCTCCCAGAGTAGTGCTGCAGGGGATGGTGTCTCTTCTGGATCCTCTTCTTCCAAACTGCAGGAGGCCTTGAGTACCTTTATCCCTCCTCCCCTGGGCTCCCCTGCTGCCTCAGAGCTGAATGTGGCTGTGGATAGGCCTGAACCCACCCTCACTGCCATCATGGACGCCATCCATCACTGTCAGGCCTCTCTCACTACGCAGATAGAATCTGTGAGGATGGACTTGTCGCTCCTGAAACAGGATGTCCATAATCTCCGCCATAGGGTGGGCAATGCAGAACAACGCATTAGTGACCAGGAGGATGTCCACCGCCCCCTGCGAGTTACTGTGATCGATTTACAGAGGGGTCAGGCGGCCACAACTGACAAGATCACTGATATGGAGGATCGCCTCCGATGCAATAACCTGCACTTTCTGGGGTTCCCTGAGGGATCGGAGGGAAAGACCCCTGAATCCTTTATGGAGAAGTGGCTTCTTGAAACCTTTGGGAAGGAGGTTTTTTCTCCTTTATTTGCCATTGAACGGGCACACAGGGTGCCACTACGCCCCCTACCACCAGGGGTGCCACCTCGTCCTCTTCTCATCAAGCTTTTACATTTTCGTGACAGGGAGGCTGTGCTTCGGGCCTCCAGGGATATCTTCTATAACAGCGATGTCATCTCCATCTTCCCTGACTTTTCTGCAGCTACTCAGAAGTAGAGGGCCTCCTTTATGGCAGTTAAAAGGCGGCTGTGGGATTTACAGTTGCCATATAATATGCTTTATCCTGCCCGCCTGCAGATCATTTTTCAAGGCAAGGCTCACTTCTTCCAGGATCCTCTGGAAGCTGCACAGTGGGTGGACTCCTTGGGCCGTAGGTCTCCTTCCCGCCAGGACCGTCAATCTCCTCCTAGATTAATGACTTTCTGTGTGGTGACCATGTTGCTGGGCCCTGGGCTTGTCCCAGAGCGTTCTTCGGACCCCCTCTTGCTGACCTTTTGGAACAGATGAGTATCCTTTTGTTTGGGGGTCGGGGACCTTTTTTCAGTATTTTTTCCTGATAAATGGGAATTTTTGGGATGGGGGCTCCACCCTTATCTCTTTTCTTTATTGTTGAATTCTTCTGTCTGCTACAGGACGAGCAGATCCACGTTTCCCTGCATTTGACTTTTTTTTTGTTGTTATGGGGTACAAAGCTCTCAACTGTTGGGGCCTCAGGGCCAGGTGGGTTAGGGTGGGGGGGTTGTTGCTGTTACCTTCCTCAGCCTGCGGGACTTGGGGGGTTTTCTTTTTTGTTTGTTTTTTTCTGTTTTTTTTTGCACTACTATGTCTTCCAGGACTTGCACATGATGCCTTTTTTGTTTTTTTGATGTCATGTTTCTTCCTCTTGTCATACAGCCCTTGTCATTTATTTTGCTGCTGTGGTCATTATTATGTCTCATGCATATTGCCTCTTCTGGGTTTCTCCTAGATGATTGTTCTGCTTTGGCATTCCGGGGGTTGCCTCTCTTCTGTTTGACCTTCAGGGTGCTAACGTTGATTTTCCCTGAACTTTTATGTCTACTCTTCGTATAGTCTCATGGAACGTCAGGGGGCTTAATTCTAAGGTGAAGCATTCTTTGGTGTTTGAATATTTAAAGCGCCATAGTCCTCACATTGTCTTGTTGCAGGAGACGCACCTCCAGGGGTCCAAGGTTATGGCCCTGAAGCGGGCGCATGTGGCATATGCACTGCACTCTATGTACTCCTCCTATGCCCGTGGCATGTCCATTTTGATTGCCAAATCCGCCCCTGTTACTATTAGGCAACTCAAAACAGACCCTTCGGGGTGCTTTATCATCCTGATTTTTGAATTTTTAGGCAAACCTTATACTTTGGTGAATATCTATGTCCCTCCACCGTTTACTAAGTCATTCTTTGACCGAGTTTTGGGTTTGGTTTTGGAAATGGCTGAGGGACTAGGGATGATCGAACTTTTCAAAAGTTTGGTTCGGCCAGAACATCCGAACTTCCCGAAAGTTCGGCCCGGATTTCAGAACCCCATTGAAATCAATGGGACCCGAACTTCGGTAATCAGGTAATAAGAAAACACAATTTTGAAGCCCTAAAACCCAATAAATGCCCCTAAAAAGTGCCTAGGGTTCTGGGTCATACCCCAGGGACTATTAATCACACAAAAAAAAGTTCTCAAAAAGTGTCATTTTTGATAGAGAGCCAATTATTGAAAAAATAAAAAAAAAAACATAAAAAAAAAAATTCTGGGGGGTCTAAAAAGTGTACCTGTGAAGTTTCAGCTCTGTAGCATGTCCAGAACCATAAAAAAAGATCGTTTGTATTTTGTCACTTATAGAACAGGTTGTTGGCTTCTCGATTTTCACACCTTGCCGGTTTAGTAGCAAGCGTTGTTTTGTGTATAGTGGTATATATACCCGTATACACAAGTTCAGATGTTTTGCCTGCCTGAAAAGACCCCAAAAAATGCCCAAAAAAACGCTTGCTACTAAACCGGCAAGGTGTGAAATGCGAGAAGCCACTAACCTGTTCTATATTCAGCGGCGACACAACCTGCCCGTCAGGCGTCTCATTTGTGACTGGCCGACGCGATGGAACTCAACGTTGCATATGCTTGATAGGCTGCTCCACTGCTGTATTTTGCCCTAGGCCGACAAGGCCTAGGGCGGCACTTTGTGGGGGGCGGCAAAAAAGCCGCTCCCCGCATAAGAGAAAAAAAAAAAAGATCCATTCTGTGAGTCCCGTCTGCATGTCTTCTCATGCCGCCTCTTTTACACACACAGTCCCCGAATTTCAGCAGTAAAGGAGCGTACATACTTGCTAGGGAGGGAGGGACTGGCACCCCCATAGAGAGGTCAGTGACTGGCTAGATCAGCTGCACTTCATTCAGTGGGTGGGGGCGGAGCCCGTAGCTCCGCCCACCCTCCTCCGCACGGCATGTAAGGGATACAAACTTCTCCCCGGGGCAGGTCTATGTATGTCGAGGAGGAGGAGAGAGAGGAGGACAAGGAAACCCCCTGGCCAGGACATCCGACAGCAGGTGGGAATCACGATTTTAGGTTATCACTGCTATGGCTACAAATAATAATTCCATTTAAACTTTGCAATACATGAACTTTCACTGCATATGAACTGTTAAATGAGTTTGCATTGGTTTCAGCATGTGCAACCTGCTCCATGCATGCTGAAATCAATGGAAATGCATTTAACATTAAGTTCACATTCAGTGAAAGTTCATGTACTGCAAACTGCTACAAGCTTTAACCACTTCTGGACCAGAAGATTTTCCCCCTTAATGACCAGGCCATTTTTTGTAATTCAGGACTTCGTTACTTTAACTGAGATTTGTTCGGTCGTGCGACTCTGTACCCTAAAAAAATTGATGTCCTTTTTTCCCCACAAAAATAGCTTTCTTTTGGCGGTATTTGATCACCTGTGCTATTTATATTTATTGCGCTACAAACAAAAAAAGAGCAACAATTTTTTTCGCATTCTGCTATATCACATTCCCCCCCAAAGAAAATTTAAAAATCAAAATTTCTCATCCTTTTAGGCAAATCTGTATTCTGCTACATATTTTTGGTAAAAAAAAAATCCCAATAGGCGTATTTTGATTGGTTTGCACAAAACGTATCGTGTGTACAAACTAGGAGAAAGATTTATGTCATTTTTATTTATTTCATTTTTTTTTTTACTAGTAATGGCGGCGATCTGCGATTTTTAGTGGGACTGCAACATTATGGCGGACATATTGACCCATAACTGACATTTTTGACACTGTTGGGGGGACCAGTGACAATACTACAGTAATCAGTGCTAAAAATATGCAATGTTACTGTAATAATGACACTGGCAGGGAAGGGGTTAACACAGTGGGTGATCAAAGGGTTAAGTGTGAGCCTAGGGGGTGTTTTTCTAACTGTATGGGGGAAGGGACTTGTGAAATGACCATAGAGACCTGTGATGCGAAGAAGGAGCATCACAGGCGCTCTGTGATCATTTCAGAGAGAAGAATGGTCAGCTGTGTTTACAACAGCAGACCGTCGTTCTCTCTCAGCAGGGAGCGATCGCGGGTGCCCAGCGACAACTGTGGCCACTGGCCCTGTGGAGTGGAATCCCCGCTGCCTAGTGAGGGCAGGAACGCACGCTTACCCCCAACAGTGCTCCCACAAACCAATGTACCCATACGTTGGTTCGGCCAGCCGAGCCAGCCTGCCGCAGTAATTCTGCGGTAGGCAGTCAGCAAGTGGTTAACCACTTGCCGACCGACTGCTGCAGTTTTACTGCGGCATGTTGGCTCGGCTGCGTGAAACAGGAAGGGGTGTGGCATTGACAGGAAGGGGTGGGTTGTAGTTAAATTAGGGGGTGCACAAATTTAGTCAGGCCTAGGGCAGCACAAAACCTAAATACACCACTGGTCTGCTCCAGCAGAAACGTGCAGTTAACGACTACCTGTACGAACTCTGCGGCAGGACAGGTTCTGGGGAGCTTGGGTTTTTTTCACCTCGCCAGCGGCTGCTCATGCGGGATGCATGCAGACTTCTGCGGCCATTCGATGAGATCACCAAACTGGCCAGTCACAGCCAGGGCGCCATCAGTGACATCGTACCTTACACCTTCTTTCTGGAGCGTGCATTGCGTCGTGTCATTGATCAAGCCATCGAGGAGCAGGAAGATGAGGAAGTCGCAATGTTGAAAGAAATTCCCAGTGGGTGCTACTCCACCTGTGACAAGTCAACAACAGGAGTCTGAAGAGGAGTCAGAGGAGGATGGTGCTGGGGGGATGAGGAAGAGCAAGAAGAGCATGCTTTAAACCTTTCTGGGATCCCTGGTGTTATCCGTGGATGGGGGGAGGAGAACGAGGACGACATTATCCTGGATGATGAGCTGGAAGCAGGCCACTACACCGGTTCCAGTTTAGTGCGAATGAGGGCTTTCATGCTCCAGTGTTTTAAGGGGAACCCCGTATAAAAAGCATAAAGGCCAAGGACCAGTACTGGGTGGCAACGTACTTAGACCCCCGGTACAAACAAAAAATGGCGGAAATGTTACCACAATCACAGAGGGCGGTCAGAATGTAGCACCTCCAGGCCTTGCTGCGGGAAATACTGCATTCTGCTTTTGCGTGTGCTGGCAGAGGAATTTCCAGTCACAGAGAGACAGTTGCGGGTAGCAATCCAACAGCGCCTGCAAGAAGAGGGCGGTTTAAAGATGTCTTGGTCAATTCAGATATGAGATCCTTCTTTCAGCCAAACCATCGACAGCTGTACTCCGGATCCAGCATCAGGGAACACCTCGACACCTAGATTTATGAAAAAAAAAAATTGTTTTGCTGTAAAAAAAAAAAAAATGGCGTTGGAAAAAAAAGCCGAGTTGGCCTGAGGCTGTCATCCAATACTCACACAGGTACTCATTGATGGCCCTCTTCTACATATGCAGCATTGACAAAGTAAAGCTCCACCTGGTGGGCATGTCACAAATTAGGCGGTTTACGGGCAGATGGAATTCCAGCTAAATTTCAGCTTTAGCAGATCTTCCAACCCTGAGTACCTATTTAGGAAATGCTGCACCACCAAATTGAGGACATGTGTCGGGCATGGCACATGTGTCAACTTTCCCTGTCTAAGGATGGACAGGAAGTTTGTGCCATTATCGCACACCACCATTCCTGACTCCAGCTGGCGTGGTGTGAACCACCTCTGGGCCTGCCCCTGCAGAACTGAAATAATCTCTACTCTGGTGTGGTTCCTGTCCCCTAGACACACCAACTGAAGCACTGCATTGCACCTTTTTAACCTGACTCATTGACTTTTAGGGAGTACTTGTGGTTCGTAGGACAATTCAGCAGAGGAGGGCATGGAGGAGCTGGGTGTGGAGCTGACAAATCTAGCATCACCACTAGCTGTATAGAGGCGTGGCGGCACAACAAGCTGCAGCACTAAGCCCTGTCCTGCATCCTTCTGAATTGCAAGCAAAGTTACCCAGTGTGGTATGAATTAAATATAGCGCCCCTGACCATGCTTGCTGGACCATGTGTCAGCAGTAACATGGATTTTGTGTCTGATTGCCTTGTCCAACGATGCCACAACATTGCCTTCCACATGATGGTACAGAGCTGGAATGGCCTTACATGAAAATAAATAGCAACTGGGAACCTGCCAATGTGGTACAGCACATTCTGTAAATTCACAGAAGGGGGCAGAATACACCAGATACAAAGGCAGAAGTTGTAAAGCCAGCAGCTTTGACAAGCTTGCATTTAGATGCTAGGCATGTGGGTGGCAGTAAATGTATATTTTTTTCCGCTGCAGCAGATGGGGCAGAGAATTTTGCCAGCTATAGTCTGTCTACAGCTGGTGGTGTGCTACTGGCAGATGTACTGCAAGGACCTGGGGCACCCTAAGCTATATCATCATCCCTGTCAGTGGAGGCTGTTGAGAGGTTATGAGGTATAGCGGGGGTAGACTGAGGTGAGTAAGGAGGTGGAACAGAATTGCATCCCTTTGGTGTGGCTTCCAGGTGCTCTTGCCAATGACCTGAGTGGTCGGAGGTTGAATGCCTTGTCAAGCATCTGATACCCAAATGGCTGGTGTTTTTGCCATGCTTTATGTGGTTGAGACAAAGTTTGCAAATTGCAACAGTGTGATCAGCTGCACATGTGCTAAAAAAGGCTGGGAGATAACAGCTCCACAATGTGAAGGAATAGGGTGGCTGCTCCCTACTCTTCCATGATGTCTGCATCATTGTGGTTGTGCCTCACCCTAACTTTCCTCCTCTGCTCTATCGGGAACACAAGTCCCATCAGTGACCTTGTCATCATCATCTCTTCCATCGTCATTACCGCTGGAGACAACTTGGCAATACTCTGCAGCTGGGGGAACATGAATACCAATTTGTGTACCAGTGTTCTCCCCTCTTTGTAGGCTCATGTTAATACCCTCCTCAACCTCAGAACCAACATCTGAATCAAGTAATGGCTGTGCATCGTCAAGGAGCAAGTGGCTGATGCTGTGTTCAAAAAACTCAGCTGACTCCTCTATGCCTGATGCTGGGGCTATGGCAGGAATAGATGTGGATAAGGAGGCAGATTTAGCCACTCTGGCAGCTGCAGTGGACTGCACACTAGTCTCTGCTTGGGTGATGGAGGATGAGGAGGATGAGGATGGTTTAGTAAGCCAGTCCACCACCTCCTCTGCATGCTGTGGCTGGATAACATGGGCAACATCATTAAACAGAGGAAAATGATGCCCTGCCTGAGGACTGACTATGTCCACCTTTGCCTGTGGACACATACGCTGCTGGCGTCCTTACAGTGCCATGGGAACATCTGCCTCTCCTTCTTAGACTTCCAGACATGATGGGGGGCGGGGGGTATTATTAATGTATCACCCTCCTAGGTAGGTGCTAGAGAGAGAGAGAAAGAGAGTATCTAGAAAGATTGCCAGGTAAATCTATATTGTTCTCTGCCTACCATAGAACAGGATCTGCAAGTGAGGTCTGCTCATGGTGCTCAGGTGTAACTCAGTTTGTCTGAAGTGTTTCACACTGGTACAATAGGGAGGCATATTGGACAGTGGGAGGAAACCTGAAAAATTACTGCACAGGCATTTAGTACAGCCCTGGTGATTGCCAGAGGAAAGAGCCTTGGCGCATGCTGGGACACTGTATAAATGCCAAGGGCACATGTACTCGGGATCTTTCAGGTGGAGATCGGAGTTCTGGAGGGAGGGGCGGCCGCCCCTCCTCTGTAGAAGTTGGCATGTGGCCTCAGGAGGGCGACCTGAGGGCCTAAGAGTTAGAGAGGAACTGAACCCAGAGGTCCTGCCGAGCTGACTGGAAGGGAGACACTGCAAAGGACCTGATTCTACATACAGTTAGTATAGATCTGTGTCAAGGGGCCTGTCCTGATGGGGACCATCCCTTTAGCTAGAAGGGTCAGTGGACGGGTGTCAGTAAAGGGGATGCTAGAGAGTATCCTGAAGATAATGTAGTTCATCAAGTCTGTTGCTGGAGAGAGAGCAAGAAGACTTAACCCTTCTCATACAAGGGGCAGTATGGTAAAAGCAGTGTGTCTGCTTCCACAAGAAACCTGGTGAGGCTAAGTGAGAGTTGTCCTTATTAACTTTAAATAGTTCAAGTTGGAGTATCCCGTATTCACACTACAAATGGCCACTATTGAAAGGATGCTTTTATCGTGTGGGGTGGGACTAAGAGCAATGAGCCATGATTGGATAGAGTCATCATTACTTTCTCAAATCATGGCTCTGACAGTGCTCCGTTCCCTGAGTGGGCAAAGATTGCATTGCTTTAGCCAATCAGGGCTTCCAATGCACCATAGGTGTGCGCACAGGGTGTGCCAGGTCTGCCTGGGCACACCCTTATCACCCTGTTCAGTGCCGATTCCTCCTGCTTCACGTTGCCCCCTGTCTTCCCCCCACAGTGATTCCAGCTTCCCTCCTCTGTTCTCCCATCTGCTGCTGCAAGGAATGTTTCAGGATGGATGAATGAATTAGCACAGTGGGTGATCTGTACTGATCGCTCCTGTGTTCGATCTTAATTGAAGCATAGTACATAATGTTTATTATGCTTCAGTTTGTGAATGAACAGGAAGCCGCTCAGCACAGAGCACTTTCCATTCATTCATTATCCAGCGCAGACGAGGCTGCAGAGAAGGATACTGGGAAAGCTCTGTTCTGAGTCCGTTTCTCTCGGTTTGGAGATTTGATATTTCACCACAAGCTCCCAATGGGGCTACTAAAAAAAAATAGTGAAAAAATAAATATTGTAAAAAATAATAAAAATATAAAATTGTAAAAAATAATAAACATGAAAAGCTACTGACACCAACCTCTACTCTACTGACACTGTATACTGCCTTACTGACACCAATCTCTGCTCTACTGACACCAATCTCTGCTCTACTGACACCATTCACTGCTCTGCTGATATACACGCATGTGTGTTTGTGCTGTGCTGTGCGGTGCACACCCTAATGCAATAGACTGCGCACACCAAGGCAATGCACTGTGTGATGGAGCAGTGCATTGTGGTCATTGGGCAGGCCGAACAAATGGTCAAACGCCCCGATAAATCAGGTGTTCGACGAATGGGTGAACAGCCAAGTTCTCCCCAAACTCATGCTCGGGCCGAACCGTTCACTCATCCCTAGTTGGCACCAGCGAAGTAGCTTGTGGACCTCACATCCCTTCAGAAGAAACAAAAAAGGTGGACTTTAGCTTCATTTAATGGCAGGCCCTGGGTTTGGTGGGTGGGCCACCTAAACCAGTATCCCTAAGGCAGTAGCTTTTTCTGCTCCTAAAGAGGCCCTGTCCCTGGGTAGATTTGCACACTGGATGGGGTGCACTGTCTCATGTGACACCCTTGAAATTAGGATCCATTTTTTGTCTCTTCAATAGAAAGCTGAATACTGTTGCACAGAGGGCACAGACATACCCCACCTCATCTGAAACATAATGTCCTTATCCGCGACACTGTGGTGGCGTGGAGGTAAATCACGGAAAAGTTGGGTATCTCTTTCATGTCCAATTATCTACCTATCTGTTGGCACCCTCTGTTCCCACAGGTTTGGCAACTCCCTCCATTTGCTTCCTGGTCTTCAAATGGATTATATAGGTTTTCACAATTGTTTGATACAACCACAGGGAAACCCCTCACATCCTCTCATGTTCTGAGCAAATTTACCCTACCTAAAGGTCATATGCTATGCATACTACAAGCCACAAGTTTCGCGGCAAAGACATGTCCCTCCAGAACTTTCCGTTTTAAAACATAAATGATTGACACTTTTCTGGAAAGGCAGATTCATAAAATATCCAATCTGTAAAGACACTTGTCCTCTTCCTCCTCACTTACTAACTCACCGACCATCTCGCCCTCTTGGAACAGACTTTCCTACCCTGGATATCCACAAAATTATTATTTCAGGTTACAATACTACTTGTGCATTCGTAACAAACACATTTTGGAGAGAGCAACAATTTAAAATTCTTCACTGAAGCTATATCCCATACCTACGGACTAAAGACCGTCCAAACCATACCAATTGCCAGTTGTGTGGCACCCTTAAACTTCTTTGACTCATAAATTGTGGTCTTGTCCATCCGTTCAGTCTTTCTGGACCCAAGTGGAATTTTTCGTAACATCTATTACAGGCCTTACTCCTCACAAAAACCAATACCTCCTGTTATTTGGATCCTTTGATATGGTGACGCAAAATCTTTCCAAGGTACAATCGAGGATCCTATTTCAGAATAAAGCCTGGCTGACCACTTGCTACATGATAGCAAAAAGGTCTTTTCTAACTAAATGGATTTCATCTTCTCCTCCTATGATCAAGGATCTGCAGTTGGAATTCATAAACTTATGTAAAAAAAGAAAGCTGGACCTATTATTTTCTAATCAACGGGGTCACCTCAGATTTACTTACAAGTGGTCCTCCTTTTTGCAAAAGCATCCTGTTACATAAAATCCTCAGCTCTGCGGTCTGCATTATCACGAACACCTCACAGCTCTTCAAAATCCATTGGTTATTTCCAAAGAGTAAGCCCCCCTTTCAGGACTTTGGCACTTGGATGCACCTTTCAAAACTTCAAATCAATTTAGGATGGACAAGCTCTATAAACCAACACTTAGGATTGTGGTCGGTCTCTAGGCAGGTCGCACGTTTGTCTAGAAAAGCTGACAGGACCACCAGGTGTGGCCTGCATCGGACTGGTCTCCCCACCTATTAACTACGGGTGTCACAAAACTCATACCATGCCCAATGTTATGAAACCCTTCTTTCCCTACCCCTCTCTCTTTTCTGTCTTAGGATTTTGGCTAACTCAATGAAAAATCTGTTTCAGGCACCACATCTGATATGTATAATGTTTTTTGATATAATGTATCGTGATCTCATGGGACATCCCCCAACCCTCACCCCTACTCCCCCCCCTTTTGTTATCCTGCTTTTACTCCCTATTACTTACCACAAGGAATGCTACGCATTTGTATTTGCCACTTGTTTTGAAAATGTTCATGACATGCTCTGTTGTATTCTGTAACATTTATCTGAAAATCAATACATTTTCTTAAAAAAAAAAAAAAAGAAAGCTGAATAAGGTTTTTGGAAAGTGTGACGGACCGCCTGGCACCCCCCTCCCAGGTGCTGCCAAGAAACTGCTTCCTCGTCGCTAGAACACAGGAACACTGTATTATCGCTGAGCATTGCACCCAAGAACTAGATGACACTCGCTTGGGTGCAAACGGGAACTCTCTCTATTGTAAGTTTACACAGAATTTATACCACACAAAATCAGATAAGAGCTTTATCACATTATCCTAAACAATGCAAACATTAAACAGTAATATCATCAGTACAACTAACTGTACATCTAATGAACAGCTAGCAGATAACTGTAACCTACTTAAACAGTGAGGTAATCAACAGACAGGCACCCAGACAGCTTTGAATAATCAGGGAGTGCCTACCCCAGACAGTCCGGCAACAGTTCTCCATCATTCAAAAATACCCAGGGCTGTTTAAATCTCATTACCCAGCTTTCTTTTCACTTCCATCTTCTCAATGAGTTCCAAGTTGGCAGAGACCATCATGGCTTTCTTGACTGAAATGTGGTAATAACATGTCATCGTGCATTATATAATAGGACATCTTCCAGAATGCTCGTAGCTAGGGATGATCGAACTTTTCAAAAGTTCGGTTCGACCAGAACACCCGAACTTCCCAAAAGTTCGGCCCGGATTTTAGAACCCCATTGAAATCAATGGGACCCGAACTTCGGTAATCAAAAAACACCATTTTGAAGCCCTAAAACCCAATAAATGCCCCTGTGCCTAGGGTTCTGGGTCATGCCCCAGGGACTATTAATCACACAAAAAAAAGTTCTTAAAAATTGTCATTTTTGATAGAGAGCCAATTATTGAAAAAATTATTGAAAAAAAAATGAGATTTTTTTATTTTAATTTTGGATTTAGTGTCTGGGGGGTCTAAAACGTGTACCTGTGAAGTTTCAGCTCTGTAGCATGTCCAGAACCAGAAAAAAAAGATCATTTGTATTAGGTCACTTATAGAACAGGGATATGGCTCCGCTATTTTTGCACCCTCCCGGTTTTAAATGCCAGCATTTTTTTGGGTATTTTTTGGGGTTTATTGGAGGCAGGCATAACATCAGAACTTCTGTGTAGGGGTATATATACACACACACACACTTATATGTATATATACAATTATATGTGTGTGGGTGGTTCCTGCGCTATCAGAGGTGATTTAGGTCCCTTCCTATTGCTGCACCACTAGACTGGTACCAGAAACCAGTTAGTGAAAATTTAAATATGGGGGTGTGTGGCGCGCTTCAGAAGTGGAAAAAATTAAATAAACTAATTATTGTGATTAAAATATATATGTGGTGTATAAAGATGTTCTGTTGTTTCACAATTCCTTACCCTCGTGATTTGTGAATAAATTAAACTTCAATCAAAACCAACATTTAAATAATTCAATAAAATCTGTAAAGTGTTAAGCCAGGTGTTTCAAACTATAAAGTGCTGGGTGCTTCCAATCTTCAATAAATACATATCATATCAACAATTGTCTATAAAACTTATTAAATTAATAAAGTGCAGTATTCAGTGAATGTCCGTTTTTTCTTTCCACCATAAAAATTATAATAATAAATTCGACTGTGTATCTTCAACTTATAACACAAGGTGCTTCCGTGCAAAATAAGGTGCTGTGACTTGTTCCTCCACCAGGTGTCACCTCTAGGTGTTCTAAACTCTCACCTTAATGGAGTATATGAATCGCCTGTATGTATATATTTCGCCCCCGGTTGGGTGATTAATAGCTTGGGTTTCCTGTCTCCAGAGTCCTACTCGTGGTCCCGGGATCCTTCTCAGGGTTCATATCGGGATGCTTTGGCCCTAAGGGGTCCTAATCTCCTAGCGCAACCTCGGGGCTCATTAAACACAGAGGGCCATCATGGTGCAGTATTTAAAACCACTTTATTCATAAAAAAATCATTGCACTTACAATTATCCAGCTTGTTATGGGCGTAGAATCAATTTGAGTAGCGTTGGGAGAACTCGGCTCCGGTCCGTAACGTGACTTCCGGTTATTTTTGGCGGCTCCTCCTACGCGTTACGTCACATCACGTGACTTCCTCAGGGAGTGGCCTAATAGCGGATGTGACGTTTATTTATATTCGTCGGGCCGGAAGTGTCGCCTCGGCCATTTTGAAGGAACTTGTATATGCAGTTCCGGCGGATGTAGACCAACAGCCATATTGCTCAATGTTCCCGAGCTTGATTGTACTAATTATTTTTCCTTTGTTTACCCCGGAAGTGAGGTTATGGGCTATGTTTACTACAACAATATCTGTACATTGCATACATCAAAACTAGATATTCAATCATTTTGGTCTCGCTGATTATTAATTTAGTTCTTAAAACGCATAAAGGAGAGATTACATAAATTGGAAAAAATTGTGTATTTATCCATACTCTAAGTTTTGCAGCATCTTCTCATTTCCAGTATGAAATGCTTCGCTACAATTCTCTTTAGCTCATTAGATATTTAAATATATAGGAGAGGGGACTACAATACTTTTTTATATAACACTAAAATTCTAATTAAAAAGCATAAGATCATTTCTTTAAAATTCTTTAAAATACTTTAAAATGCTTCTGTGCTGCTTATATAAATTAAGGGTTAATTCTGTGCATGCGGGAACTTCTATATTTTTATTAAAAATCACTAATAAAACAGTTTTAATGTGGACTTCGATTTAAACTGTTTACACTTATATGTATATATACACATACACATATATAGGTGTGATAGGAGCGGAGACATATTGGTGTTAATTATTTCATTAGCGCAAGCATAGTGTTCTGCTATTTTCACACCTATATGTGTGTAGGTGTATATATACATACATGCGTATGTATATATACCCCTATACAGAAGTTCAGATGTCATGCCTGCCTCCAAAGACTCCAAAAAAAATGCCCAAAAAAAAAAGCCTGCAATAACACACCTGGGCGTTTTTTTTTGGCGCAGGCGTTTTTTTGGGCATTTTTTTGGGGTCTTTGGAGGCAGGCATGACATCTGAACTTCTGTATAGGGGTATATATACACACACATGCATGTATATATACACCTACACACATATAGGTGTGAAAATAGCAGAACACTATACTTGCGCTAATGAAATAATTAACACCAATATGTCTCCGCTCCTATCACACCTATATATGTGTATGTGTACATATACATATAAGTGTGTGTGTATATATACCCCTACACAAAGGTTCATATGTTTTCCCTGCCTCCAAAGACCCCAAAGAAATGCCCAAAAAAAACCCCTGCAATAACACACCTGGGCGTTTTTTTTTTGGCGTAGGCGTTTTTTTTTGGGCAAAACATCTGAACTTCTGTGTAGGGGTATATATACACACACACTTATATGTACTGTATATATACACATACACATATATAGGTGTGATAGGAGCGGAGACATATTGGTGTTAATTATTTCATTAGCGCAAGTATAGTGTTCTGCTACTTTCACACCTATATATGTGTAGGTGTATATATACAGACATGTGTGTGTGTATATATACCCCTATTCAGAAGTTCAGATGTCATGCCTGACTCCAAACTTGTCCTCAAAAAAGCCCTATGAACGCCTGCAGCAAAAAGCAGGCTGACCGGCGAGAAGCCATATCCCTGCTCTGTAAGTGACAAAAGAGAAACAATCTTTTTTCTATAGCGGTCACCCTGACATGGAAGGGTTTTGTCATCCTGCCATAGCAGTCAGAGTCAGTTAACCCTACACTACACTATGGTCCCCTTACACTTAAAACTTTCCCTACAGAAACTAGATTATTAAAGCTAACTAAAGTGGAAAATAGCACCCTAACTACACTAGATATCCCTTTCCTCACACTAAAAATTACTAAATGACACTTTGTATCAGAAGTCACAGAACTGCTTCCACTCTCTTCCATGTCCCTGTATTACAATGCTAGGAATTTGGCTGGGGATATCTTATATACTGGGGGGGCGTATTCACTAATGATTGGCCTCTGGACCCCCTAGTCACTCCAATCACATTCCTAGCATTCTCCTGCCCCCTCAATTGGTTTTTACTGATGGTTCTGGTCCAATCACGGGCTTTTAAAGCCCATTTCCTGTCCCATTGCGTTTTGGTCGGTTCTGGTTGCCAAATTCCGAACTTTTTCAGCAAAAAGTTCGGAATTCGGCCGAACCTCGAACAGCCAATGTTCGGGTCGAACCGATGGTCGACCCGAACCGTTCGATCATCCCTACTCGTAGCTTCCTCAAATGCCAGGGCCCATAGTCAGTAGGTAAAAGGCTACCCTGCAGCCCCTGTCCCGGTTGAGTCTGCCACAGAAAGTAAACTTTCCCTCTGACAAGATTAACCATCAGCCTGTTCAGTACCATATGCAGTGATGTTAGCTGTGACACAAGGTCCACTTTAAGTTAAATTTTGCAGCAAAATCTCAAAATATGCACATATGTGCTATACTTTTCCTTCATATTACCCATCCAAGGCCGTTCATGTCTTTCGTTTTTACAGAAAGATTCATTGCACTTTTCCTTGCAGGCCTTGTGTAGTTGCTATGTCTACATTTTTTACCATAATATTGCTATCAGTGCAGCCCTTCAGAAAACATTAACCTTCAGCTAATCAAATAAGCCGCATTACAAATATCTCAAGTACACATTCATAGCGATAAAGACATAGGCATATTCAGCCTTGGGTGTGGATTCTCCCCAGCTTGTCCAACAAAAATAGGCACCAGTCACTTTGTTAAAGCATATATACAGTAGGTTATTTCATTCATATTGGATAGAGTAGGTAGTAGACAGTTTTTTTTTTCTCCTTTGTGCTCCACTTGGGAGATTTCCTTTCATTTCCTGTCCTATAGACACAACAGGAAGTGAAAAGAAATGTTTCTAAAGTGAAAGAAATGTTCTATCAGACAGTTACCACCAGAATAAGTGTCCTCATTGAAAGATTTCCTCTCTATTACTGCTCTTAGGACAACTTATTTTTTTATTTTTATTTCCCACCACTTTCAGTCACAAGTAACAATGGCCACCAGGCTAAATAGAGAGGGTAAATCTTCCAAACAGGGAAACAGACAGTAAAAAAAGCTGACAGACGTTCTAACCACTCCATCCAAAACATAAAAAAGCTTTGGCTTTAGATAACTCTAAGTGCCGGTTCACACTAGTACGACTTGTCAGGCGACTTGTCAGCCTGGCAAGTCGCGGTCTGTCGCGGTCCATTGTGTGCTACAGGAACCGTTCTAATAGGAGCGACACAAGTCGCTCCGACTTAGAAAAAGGTTCCTGTACTACTTCGGGGCGACCTGGAGCGACTTGCATAGACATTCATTCTGTGAAGTCCGTGCAAGTCGCGCTGAAGTCGCGGTGCACGCAACTTCACAGGTCACCCCCGAAGTCGTGCCGCTTCAGTGTGAACCGGCACTTATACTAATTATTAACAAGTCTCAATCACCATACTAAGCTCAAATCCTCTTCAAAGGCCTTACTCTCTATTACTTTGAATATCTGTTTACTCCACATGCTCTGCTAAATGGTTGCCTTCTTGTGGTACATGATCATAGACTTTGAAGACTGGGAAGGTTCTAGTGGTATTCTGAACATTGACTTCTAAGGCAAGAGAGCTGGAAAGGTTCTTGTGGTATATTGACCATATACAATACTTCTAAAGCAGTAGAGCAGAGAAGGATCCTGTGGTACCTTGATCATAGACTTCAAGTGAGAAGGTTCATATAGTATCTTGATTGTAGAATTCCAAGATGGGATAACAAAGAAATCTTCCTCCACTACCCCACCAAATGGAAGTAATGAAATTGAAATGGGACTTTAAACTTTACATTTATGATCTATTATGCCATCTTGGAACTGCAAATATGTGTCCATTATACTAAACCTTAATATGGTGATTTAAATAATTTTTTTCATTTTTTCATTAATTTCATAATTAAATTGTTTTCATTTTATTTTCTCTTGGTGTATGTGCTCTTTAAGGCACTTTAAAAGTTCCAATTCACTTTCTCCACTTCCATTTGGTCGGGTAGTGGAGAAAAATTACTATAGTAATTACAATTATAAAAGGGATGGTGCCATAAGTGGGAGGTCTTTTTTGATTGTTCTACCCGTGATCTAAAGGAAAGCAGAGAATTTTCTTGTGATATCTCTATCACACACTTCTAAGGAAGGAGAGCTGTGAGTTTCTTGTGGTATCTAGATCATAAACTTCTAATGTAGGAGAGCTGAGAAGGTTCTTGTAGTATCTTGATCCCAGACTTCCAAGGAAGGAGAACTAAGGAGGTTTTAATAATGGTATCTTCTCTCTCTGTTATTCACCCGCCACGTCTATCCAATGGGGGGCAGCTACATCTGCTTTATCAAGGCCAAATACTCTGACTTCAGTAAGTTAGCATCTTTAAGGATTAGCCTCAGAAAGGAAGACTCCTGCAGCTTCCATATTCTTAGACTTAATCCTAGGAAAGCTATAAATGGTTTACACATAACCAGGGCCGGACTGGCCTACCTGGATACCGGGAAATTTCCCGGTAGGCCAGCAAGTCCCAATGCCCTGGGGCTGCTTGAAGGGCAATGGCCCCCTTAAAAAAATTGCTGTGGCCGGCCCGACATATCAACTACACATGCGGCGCCACCGCTTGGGAAATCTGCACAATCTCGGCCATTCTCGGGCAGACGTCGCATGCTCAGTGACGTGATGGCGCCGGGCTGCGCCATTTTTAAATGAAAGGCGCCTCACAGGTCGGTAAGTAAAACCCCTCAGCAGTTCCTGCATCTCCTGTACCATGCCCACAGCCTCTGCACCTCCTGTACCATGCCCGCAGCCTCTGCATCTCCTGTACAATGCCTGCAGCCTCTGCATCTCCTGTACCATGCCCACAGCCTCTACATCTCCTGTACCATTGTGCCATGTCCGCATCCTCTGCATCTCCTATACCATATCCGTACAGCCTATGACATCTCCTGTACCATGCCTGCAGCCTCTGCATCTCCTGTACCATGCCCGCAGCCTCTAACATCTCCTGTATCATGTCCACAGCCCCTGCATTTCCTGTACCATGTCTGCAACCTCTTCATCTCCTGTACCATGTCCGCAGCCTCTAACATCTCCTGTATCATGTCCACAGCCCCTGCATTTCCTGTACCATGTCTGCAACCTCTTCATCTCCTGTAGAATGCCCACAGCCTCTGACATCTCCTGTACCATGTCCGCTGCCTCTGCATCTCTTGTACCATGCCCGCAGCCTCTGCATCTCCTGTACCATGTCAGCACAGCCTATGACATCTCCTGTACCATGCTCGAAGCTCCTGCATCTCCTGCACCTTGCCGGCGGCCTCTGCCTCTGCTTCTCCTGTACCATGCCCGCAGCCTCTGACATCTCCTTTACCATGTCCACAGCCTCTGCATCTCTTGTACCATGCCCACAGACTCTGCATCTCTTTACCATGCCCACAGCCTCTGCATCTCTCGTACCATGCCCGCATCCTCTGCATCTCTTGTAACATGCTCGCAGCCTCTACATCTCCTGTACCATGCCCACAGTCTCTGCATCTCCGGTACCATATCAACACAGCCTATGACATCTCCTGTACCATGCCTGCAGCCTCTGCATCTCCTGCACCGTACCCGCAGCCTCTGCCTCTTCTGTACCATGCCCGCAGCCTCTGCATCTCCTGTACCATCCCTTCAGCCTCTGCATCTCCTGTACCATTAGGGTTGCCACCTCATCCCTTTAAACCAGGTCACATATGGTACTCACAAACAGATAAGAAGTCATGCATGGGAATAAATATCCCCCGATGATGTTTGCAGGGCTCTCTCCTCCTAGCCTCGGCGGCTCAGCTGTTTGTCCTGCACTGATAAGTGAGTATCGTACGGCTAAGCCAACCGCCCCGGATTACTCAAGGAGACTCAATGTGGTGCGACCACATTGTCAGTTTCTGCATGCCCGCAGCCGCTGTATCTCCTGCACCATGTCTGCAGCCTCTGCATCTCCTGCACCATACCCGCAGCCTCTGCATCTCCTATAGCATTATGGTTGTCACCTCATCCCTTTAAACCAGGTCACATATGAATTACACAGGTTCTGAGGCTAACATAATGCAGATAAGGCACTAAGTGAGTTAATTACCAGCTTAATCAGCCACAGAACCTGTGTAATTAATGTGTGTCCTGGGTTAAAGGAATGAGGCGGCAACCCTATGTATCATGTTCGCAGCCTCTAAATCTCCTTTACAATGCCCGCAGCCTCTGACATCTGTTGTACCATGTCGGCAGCCTCTGCATCTCCTGTACCATGTCCGCAGCCTCTAAATCTCCTGTAACATGTCTGCACAGCCTATGACATCTCCTGTACCATGCCCTCAGCCGCTGCATCTCCTGTACCATGTCTGCAGCCTCTGCATCTCCCGTACCATGTCCGCAGCCTCTGCATCTCCTGTACCATGTCCACACAGCCTATGACATCTCCTGTACTATGCCCGCAGCCTCTTCATCTCCTGTGCCATGTCTGCAGCCTCTGCATCTCCTGTACCATGTCCGCAGCCTCTGCATCTCCTGTACCATGCCCGCAGCCTCCGAATCTCCTGCACCATGCCGGAAGCTTCTGCACCTCCTGTATCATGCCCGCAGCCTCTGCATCTCCTGTACCATGTCCAGGGCCGCTGATGGGGTGACCACCAGTCCTCCTATAGGGGGCCAGGGCACACAGGGGGGCCATGTCCACAGCCCCTGAATCTCCTGTACCATGCCAGCAGCCTCTGCATCTCCTGTACCATGTCCGCAGCTTCTGACATTTCCATTCCATGCCCACAGGCCCTGCATCTCATGTACCATGCCCACAGGCCCTGCATCTCTTGTACAGTGATTACCTCCTCTGACATCTCCTGTACCATGTCCGTGGCCCCTGCATCTCCTGTACCATCCTAGAAGCCTCTGCATCTCCTGTAGCATGCCCACAGCCCCTTAATCTCCTGTACCATGCCCACAGCCTCTGCATCTCCTGTGCCATGCCCGCACAGCCTCTGACATCTCCTGTACCATGCCAGCATTTTCTGCATCTCCTGTACCATGCCCGCACAGCCTCTGACATCTCCTGTACCATGCCCGCAGTTCCTGCATCTCCTGTACCATGCCCACAGCCCCTGCATATCCTGTACTATGCCCGCAGCCCCTGCATGTCCTGTACCATGTCTGCAACCCCTGCATCTCCTGTACCATGCCCGAAGCCCCTGCATCTCCTGTACCATGTCTGCAGCCCCCGCATCTCCTGTACAGTGTCCGCAGCCCCTGCATCTCCTGTACTATGTCTGCAGCCTCTGACATGTCCTCCTGTACCATGTCCACACAGTCTATGACCACTTCCTGTACCATGTCTGCACTTTTACCACTTTTAACCAGAATGTGCTCTTATATATATATATATATATATATATATATATAAAGCCCTATGTGCTTTCATATCTGCCCTATCTATATATAATACACTCTTCAAATGTGCTTTAAAATGCATGGTTTTCCCTTTTATGAACAAGAAAATAATGATGTTATGCTGTTGGGCTGGTATAATAATGCTATGGGGCTGGTGTGAAATTATTTCCAGGGCTGAATTTTATTCCCAATCCGGCCCTACACATATCCTCCTACAACCTGAGTCCAGAATAAAAGGCCATGCGGCAAGAAGTATAACACAGATGATAACACAAACGATTATTCCTCAAGAAAAAATAGGTTAACTAATATTAATGAATATAGGAAAATGGTCCCTCTAGATCGCAGCTGACTTGGTGTCCATTGACAAAAAACAACATATAACTACACAATGCAGGAGACTCAGAGGTTCTTCTGAGAAAGTCAACTATGGGCACCAAGAGGATTGAGGAAAAAAAGTTAATTTTATTGAATCAAAAATTACACACATGGAAGACTCAAGATGTAACACACATCACAGTTAAAAAACATAAACCATAAAAACATAATGGGGTGAGCTGCAACAACCCGGGTTGTAGGAAGGTGCACACTGGTGGGATCTGCTGTAGGGAAGGGGGGGAGGGGGCAACACAGCCTTGCTCAAAGTGAAGAAACAGTCCCAGCAGCCAAAATAGCACCCAGGGCAGCAGTGCATGAGGAGAAGGGCTTCATCGCTGGAAGGGCACGTCCAGACAGGTCAGGAACAGGGAAAGCTAAATTGATTGCAAGTGGCCAGAATATGTGGCTGGCCAATATATGTCCCGAGGCGGCAGTCCTGGAGATGTATCGGTGCTGTAGGGAGGAGGCAAGTCGGGGCTTGCTAAGTAGGTTGCCCCGTTTAGAAGGGCATAGTAGGCAGCACCAAGACCTCTATGTGGCAGGGGAAAAGGACACAGTACCTCATGTATCGATGAAGGACAATCAGTTGTGCATGCCGGCTGGAAGGAGTCCCGGGTTATAGCAGCAAGTTGGCGGTGAGTGCTGCCCGGCCAAGCGTTCCCTCGTTACCTCCTTAGCTCATCCGAGCGTATCTGGGAGGGGGCGGGCTTGCAGTCTGCGACCCGACGTCACGCCGGGCGTGGGTGGCGACTTACGCTTGTCACCGCCGTTGGCCGCACGACCAGCATCCCATTTGGAAAGTCCGAATGACGCGGTGCTGACGCGTTTCACCAGCCTATTGCTGGTTTCCTCAGAGATTATTCCTCAAGCAACACCTGAGGTAGCATGCTAAACATAATCTGGCAGAGGAAATAACACTCTTTGCTTAGGGATAGTAATATCTAGGCTGACTGCAGCTCTGTCTACAACCTACCTACAAATCACTTGAAAATGTAAAAAGGGAATTGTTAACGATATATATACCCTATACTTCAAATCCCTCTTACTATAAAGGTAATCTGGGTTGTTCAATACTAGGAGTGAATTAGTTCTTACTGCCTCAAGGCTTAAGCAGCTGACTGTCAATAAGTTATTTTCCAACCATTTTTGTTGTTCACAGATGAGCCATCGACTAGTAGTTTTGGACATGATGCCAGATACATTTGATGACCAGTATATTGGCTGTGGAGAATTAATGGAGTTTGAAATGCCAAAAATACTAGAAGAAGAGCTGAAATACGATCAGTTTGCTGAAACGTGGAGAGAAGCTAGTGAGACATGGAAGAGAAAAAAAAAAGTTCTTCTAAATCAATATGATGACAAGTATGGCACAGCAGTCGTATTGTACACAATGGGAAAGCCATATAATATATACAAACAGTTTAACGGAAATGTATCAATTGCTGGAAAGTCTAGAGATTTCTACATGAACAATTTCCATTTTAAAGCTCTTCACTTTTACCTGACCCGAGCCTTACAGGTTCTGAGAACAGGCTGTGCCAAGGAGACTCGGGTCTACAGAGGTACACATATCGGTAATGTATCTGTAGCTAAGGAAATGCGTTTTGATCGGTTTACATATTCCTCTAAAAACATAACTTTTTTTTCAACATATCAACCTGCTATGGTGTGGACATTGAAGATCTATCAGTGTTTAAACAGAAGGAAATCCTTATTCCCATTGGAGAAAGGTTTAACTTGACAAACCAAATTGAAACCACGTATGAGCTGGAGAGCACCGGCAAACTCTGCAGCTACTTCAACTGTGCCTACTTAGGAGGTGAGGGCTACAAGATCTCTCTGTCTGCGGGCCTTCTGTTATTCTAAACTATTCCAATCTGTGCCTGTCAAGGGGTAGAACTTCACAAATTGGGTGTGGTGGAGTAAATTAGGACAATATGCATTTACTTTGAAGATGAAGCCAAAGATAACATTTTTTTCCTCATTTTGGATAAGGTAGGGAAGGGTGAGAACCATTGCAAGGTTTTATTTTCCGGGCTTGTAGAAATAGTGGATCCAGACCAATAGTTTTGGAGTCAAAAAGTATGACATCATAAAATCCAAGGTTGCAAACCAACACCATTCAGGGGCTGTCAAATTACCAAGGGTTCAAATGGCTGGATAGGAAGGAATGGTGGACACTGGAGGATGATTGGATTTAGTGGTGAAATTAACCACTTTACCACCGGAGGATTTTGCTGTCTTACGTCCAGGCCACTTTTTGCGATTCGGCACTGTGCGATTTTAACTGAAAATTGCGCGGTCGTGCGACGCCGTACCGAAAGGAAATTTACTCCTTTTTTTTCCCACAAAAAGAGCTTTCTTTTGGTGGTATTTGATCACCTGTGCGATTTTTACTTTTTGCGCTATAAACAATAAAAGAGCGACAATTTTGAAAAAATAACAATATTTTTCACATTTTTTTATATGAAAAAAATGTAAAAATCTAAATTTTTTAACATTTTAGGCCAATTCGTTTTCTACTACATATTTTTGGTAAAAAAAAACGCAATAAGCGTATTTTGATTGGTTTACGCAAAAGTTATTGCGTTTACTAACTAAGGGAAAGATTTCTGTCATTTTTGGTGTTTTTTTTTTAAACGAGTAATGGCGGCGATCTGCGATTTTTTTTGCGGGACTGCGACATTTCATTTTCATTTGCGACAGATCGGACCCTTGACTGACATTTTTGACACTTTTGGGGGTACCAGTGGCATTTCTACAGTAATCAGTGCTATACATATGCACTGTTACTGTAAAAATGACACTAGCAGGGAAGGGGTTAATTTTATTGGCGAGGGAGGGGTTAATGTATGCCTGGTGCTTACTAACGTGTGTGTGGGGGGAGGTGACTGAGTGACACAAGGACAGATCCAGGGTTCAGCTATGCTGAACCCTGCAATCTGACCCTGTCTGTCACTTACGAGATCCGCCCGCTTTGTTTACACAAGCGGGCGGATCTCCACACTTGATTCCCCGACGATCGGGGAAGAGCGGCGGTGATCATCGCCGCTCCTCCCCTGGCCCGACTCCCGCTGTGACTGAATAAAGTGGGAGCGAGCCTCCGGCGGCGAGCGCGCACCGCCTACAAGGGGAGGATTCCAGCGATGTAGGTCTACGTCGCTGGACGATAACTGACCACTTTGCCGCAGTACAGTCAACGTGACTGGTCGGCAAGTGGTTAATCATAGTATAATCCCTTACAAAAAGGTGGCCAAACCAAGCAGGGCTTGTTGCAATGCCCAAAGTGCAAAATAAAAAAAAATACAAAAATTAAAAAATTGAAGGCACTACATTACAATTCGTCATGTGGAGCTTTATTGTTCCAGACAAACAAGAAGCCCTGTCTGGGACCTCTTCTAATGTGTTTAATCAATAAACTGGGCTTAACACTATAGTGATCTCCAGGGCTTTTTTTCTCAGAGAAAAGGTGCAGGAACTCCCCTTTCTAAGTTACTTTGTGTCTCCGCCCCCTACCCACCTTCGAGCACTAACCCTTGGTTCCACCTCTGAGCACCGACACTTGGATCCACCCCCTACCCAGCTCCCAGTACAGCCCCTTAAACTTACCTTAAAACGAAGCCCTCCCATGCCGAGATCTCAGAGCTTCAGTGGGCTCCCATCTTCCCCTGTCTTGCTTCCAACATGTGTGCATGAGCCGCCGATCACGGCACAGGGCTCGGAAGAAACTTATACCACCCTATACTACCCAAACCTTCCACTATACCACCCTCTACTACTCAAACCTTCCACTATACCACCCTATACTACCCAAACCTTCCACTATACCACCCTATACTACCCAAACCTTCCACTATACCACCCTATACTACCCAAACCTTCCACTAAACCACCCTATACTACCCAAACCTGCCACTATACCACCCTATACTACCCAAACCTTCAACAATACCACCCTATACTACCCAAACCTGCCACTATACCACCCTATACTACCCAAACCTTCCACTATACCACCCTCTACTACCCAAACCTTCCACTATACCACCATTATACAGCCTTATATTATCCAAACCTGGAACTAAATTGCTTTATACCAGGGATCCTCAAACTATGGCCCTCCAGCTGTTACAGAACTACACAACCCATGAGGCATTGTAAAACTCTGACATTCACAGACATGACTAGGCATGATGGGAATTGTAGTTTCTGAACAACTGGAGGGCCATAGTTTGAAGACTCCTGCGCTATACTACTCAAACCTGGCACTTTACTGTGCTATACTACCCATACCTGCCACTATACCACCCTATACTACCCAAACCTGCCACTATACCACCCTATACTACCCGAACCTACCACTATACCACCCTATACTACCCAAACCTGGCCCTATACCACCCTATACTACCCCAACCTGCCACTATACCACCCTATACTACCAAAACCTGCCACTATACAACCCTATACTACCCAAACCTGCCACTATACCACCTTAACTACCCAAACCTGCCACTATACCACCCTATACTACCCAAACCTGCCACTATACGGCCTTATATTATCCAAACCTGGAACTATATTGCTCTATACTACTCAAACCTGGCACTTTACTGTCCTATACTACCCATACCTGCCACTATACCACCCTATACTACCCAAACCTGCCACTATACCACTCTATACTACCCAAACCCTCCACCATACCACCCTCTACTACCCAAACCTACCACTATACCAAAATCTGGCACTATACCACCCTATACTACCCAAACATGCCACTATACCACCGAAACCTGCTAAACAGTGCCTATAGTAGCCGATCATTATTTATCCTTATTCTATTTATCACAGGCAGTTTCAAGAAATATGCTTTATGCTAATATTGTTAAAGTGGTTGTTGTTAATGTTTAATATATAATATCACTTTATATTTACAGGTGAGAAGAGAGACAGTCCTGTGTGCAATTCTGGTAAGAGAACTGAAAATGTATTCATTGAAATCTATAGGGATATGTGCTAAAGAGGCAAATTGCTGTCCGGGCTAGCATGGGCGTCCGCAGAACATTTTTCAGGGGAGGGGGGGGGGGGGCATCATTTTAAGGTCACCCATGCTACACCCTTTTTCAAAAATGTCATGAAGGGGAGGGGCTTCCTCATTATACATATTTTGAGTCTTTATTTTAAAGCGCAAACAGCAGCATTTATTTTTAAAGCATTTGTTAACCTAAAAAAAAAAAAAAAAATGATCCTGTTCCCTTAAAGCATGTTATATAGCACAGTGCTTTGTTGTGTAATTTGGCCCCTTCTATCACCTAAAATACCTGGCTGATCCTGCCTGGCTATGTCCTCCCCTATGTAAACTGACCACGGTATACCATGAATGCTGAGTCCTGACAACGTGGTCAGTTTATGTGTCTCCATCCTTTGCAGCTCGCCTGTCCTCCTCTGTCCTCTCTCCCCCTCCCGCCCTGCCTGTCTGCTCCTGTGTTAGTGCCCCCCCCCCTCCCCTTCTGCTGCTGTAGTTTTATTTAAAGTTTTAAATCCTGTCTACAGTCTGTTTAATAACCCTGTGTGCCCCTTTGTCTGTGTTTTATAAAAATAAGCCATTCTTTACAAGTTTTCAGATGGTGGCGGAATTAATTAGAATGTAAGCTCCCTTGGTGCAGAGACTGATGTGACTGGCTCAGTGTTCTCTGTACAGCAGGGTGGTATATGCCAAAGCTATATAAAATTAATATAATATAATTATATTATTTTTATAATATTGTTTGACCAAATAAACACTATTATAATATTTAACAAGAATATGAACAGGGGCAGGGGATTTATTATATTATTATTAATAATATTATATCATATATATATATATATATATATATACACACACACATATATATATATATATATATATATATATATATATATATATATATATATATATACACATACACAGTGTATCCGGAAAGTATTCACAGCGCTTTACTTTTTGCACATTTTGATACAGCCTTATTCCAAAATGGATTAAATTCCTTATTTTATTATTTTCCTCAAATTCTACAAACAATACCCCATAATGACAACGTGAAAGAAGTTTATTCGCAATCTTTGCAAATTTATTAAAAATAACAAACCAAAAAAACTCCCATGTACATAAGTATCACATCCTTTGCTCAACACTTTGTTGAAGCACCTTTGCCACCAATTACAGCCTCAAGTCTTTTTGAGTATGATGCTACAAGCTTGGCACACCTATTTTTGGGCAGTTTCTCTCATTTTTCTTTACAGGACCTCTCGCTCTCCATCAAGTTGGATGGGGAGCGTCGGTGCACAGCGATTTTCAGATCTCTCCAGAGATGTTCAATCGGATTCAAGTCTGGGCTCTGGCTGGGTGCAATCAAGGACATTCACAGAGTTGTCCCATAGCCACTCTTTTGTTATCTTGGCCAGGTGATGAGCGGTGCCTGGTTTCCTCCAGACATGGCACTTGCCATTCATGCCAAAGAGTTCAATCTTTGTTTCATCAGACCAGAGAATTTTGTTTCTCATGGTCTGAGAGCCCTTCAGGTGCCTTTTGGCAAACTCCAGGCGGGCTGTCATGTGCCTTTTACTGAGAAGTGGCTTCCGTCTGGCCATTCTACCATGCAGGCCTAGTTGGTGGAGAGCTGCAAAGATGGTTGTTCTTCTAGAAGGTTCTCCTCTCTCCACAGAGAAATGCTGGAGCTCTGTCAGAGTGACCATCGGGTTCTTGGTTAACCCCCTGACTAAGTTCCTTCTTCCCCGATCGCTCAGTTTGGTCAGGCGGCCCACTCTAGGAAGAGTCTTGGTGGTTCCAAACATCTTCCATTTATGGATAATGGAGGCCACTGTGCTCATTGGGACCTTCAATGCTGCAGAAATGTTTCTGAAACCTCCCCCAGATCTGTGCCTCCATACAATCCTGTCTCGGAGGTCTACAGAAAATTCCTTGGACTTCATGGCTTGGTTTGTGCTCTTACATGCACTGTTAACCGTGGGACCTTATATAGACAGTTGTGTGCCTTTCCAAATCATGTCCAATCAACTGAACTTACCACAGGTTGACTCCAATCATGTTGTAGAAACATCTCAAGATGATTAATGGAAACAGGATGCACCTGAGTTCAATTTTGAGTGTCATGGCAAAGGCTGTGAAAACTTATTGTTTGTACATGGGACTTTTTCTTTTTTTTTTTTTCATATTTAATAAATTTGCAAAGATTTCAAACAAACTTCTTTCACATTGTCATTATGGGGGATTGTTTGTAGAATTTGGAAGAAAATAATGAATTTAATACATTTTGGAATAAGGCTGTAACATAACAAAATGTGGAAAAAGTGAAGCACTGTGAATACTTTCCAGATGCACTGTACATATATACATACAGGTGGCATATTTTGATCTTATGAATTATTATATCTCATCAGGTTCGGCAGGATTTCTGTTGACTGGGCCCAGGACTCCCTTCATCGTCACCGGACTGACTGTTCTACTTAATCTAAAGTTTGCCATCTTTTTCTGAGGTCACCCAATGCTAATGTATCTCAGCACTGCGTGAACTCCGCTATCACCACCCCATCTTGTGCTGATATGGTGCCCCTGTGAAACTCCATCCAAAACTTCAGTTCTAGTCTTGTATGGCGCTGAGAAGGGTTATGACCTCTGTTGTGTTTTTGTTGATATTTTCCAGCAGAGACAGATAGAGGAGCAAAAACCCTTTGTTATTAGATTGTGGATTGTGCATCATCCTCTCCCAGTGACTTCTGCCCCCCTCATTTCTTCTCTTGGACAATCATTTTATTTTTATTATTTAATCATATTTTATATTTGACTGTGACCAGCATATAAAGTTTTTACTGGTAATTATTATTATTATCAGGGCTTTTTTTCAGCGGGAACGTGGGGGAACGCAGTTCCGGCACCTCCAGTCTGAATGTATGCAATGGCAAAGGGGTGCTGGGGTCAGTGGGGTGAGCTGAATGGCCTATTGATGCTGGCTGCTGGGGGATCTATTGTTTCTGGGGTGAATCTATTGTTGCTGGGGGGCATTTTGTTGTGGGGGGGGCTATTGTTGCAGTGAAGGATTTATTGTTGCTTGGGGGAACTATTGTTGGGGGGGTTTCTGTTGTTGCTGATTCCAGGGGATCTATTTTACTGCTTTTCTAGTTATCATTAACAAATTCTATAAAAATTACCTAGAACCACAACATGATACTTCTTTCTTTATTCTCTAAAAGGGTGGGTACTGGGAGGTGGGTAGGGGGTGAAACCAAGGACAGCGCTCGGAGGTGGGTAGGGGATGGAGACAAGGAGTGACTCGGAAGAGGGGAGTACCTGCACCTATTCTCGGAGAAAAAAAGCCCTGATTATTATTATTATTATACAGGATTTATATAGCGCCAACAGTTTGCACAGCGCTTTGCAATATGAGGGAAGACAATACAGTTACAGCACAATTTAATACAGGAGGAATTGGAGGATCCTGGCCTTTAGAGCTTACAATCTAGAAGGGAGGGTGAAGCGAAACAAAAGGCAATAGCTGTGGGGGATGAGCTGATGGAGAAAATAAATTATATTACAAAACTGCCCATGCACACCACTTAAAGCGGTTGTATACTACCAAAAAAACAAAACAAAACAAAAAAACCTGCAAGACAAAGGCATAATGAGCTTAAAGTGGAGTTCCATCCTAAATTTATACTTACCTCCATCTTCTCGCTCCGGGTCACCTGAAAAACAAATGGATAATCGCAATTTTTTTTTTTTTTTACTTACCTTGTAGAGAAAATATACTTACCTTACTTCCTTCTTCCTCCCCTCGGCGGCCACGGCGATTCGTCACTTCCTGGCTTTTGCAATGATTCCTGGGAGCTGAACGTCATCGCTCCACAGGAATCATTGCGCCTGCACCGGCCCTGACGTCAGTTCCGGTGCAGGCACCGTCATACCTTGCAAAACAGCTTCCCAGAAGCTGTGGAGGGATGACGCTGCGGCACCGGAAGTGACCGCGGGGCCGGTGCAGTGCATCGTGGGACCGAAGAAGAAGGAAGAGGACGCAGAAGAGGATCGCGCTGGCTTCAAGCTGCCCACACCTGAGATGGCAGCGCTGGAGAATACTTTTTCAAGGTAAGTATTTCTACTAAAAGGTAAGTGCAACCCGGGACAGATCAGAGGCTAGCCATTGTGGAATGTACTAGCCCTGACTGTCCCGGGGGTATTTTTATTAAAAAAAGTATCCCCTGGGTGGAACTCCGCTTTAAATACTAGCTCATTATCAAATACTGACCTTAAAACGAAGCCCCAACACAGACGCCCGGACACCGCTGTGGGAGCTCTCATGCTCCCTCGGTGTCTCTTCCGGGTTCAGCGGCTCCGGCGCTGTGAGTGGCCGGAGCCGCGATGACGTCACTCCCACGCAGTGTTAATTTTGGCAGCAAATTTCAATTAAGTTTTAGTCTTAGTCTTAGGACTAAAATGGCATTTTAGTTTTAGTCCCATTTTAGTCTTCTGCAAGTGTTTTAGTTTTAGTCGTATTTAGTCGACTAAAACTCCAGTATATTTTAGTCGACTAAAACGCCCTACATTTTAGTCGACTAAAACTCATTTTAGTCATCTATAATCAAATGGGTGTAGTTCAATTGTAATTTGTAATGCATTATTTAAGCATTTCTCTACAATTTCCAAACTCATTATATACTACTGCTGGTCCTGGAGTAAAAAATCTAATATGTTATTATTTATCCTTTGAACATGCACCAGTGTTAATTTTTGGCAGCAAATTTCGATTTAGTTTTAGTTATAGTCTTTTGACTAAAATGCCATTTTAGTTTTAGTCGTATTTTAGTCATCTGAATTGTGTTAGTCGACGAAAACGTTTTAGTCAGTTTTAGTCGACGAAATTAACACTGCTCCCACGCATGCGCGCGGGAGTTCACTTTCCGGCAAGTGGCCGGCAAGGAACTCTGAAGGTCCGCCGGACCTTCAGAGCGCATGCACTGCTAGTGTCAGCGGCTGCATGCAGGGCGAATATCTCCTAAACCGTGTAGGTTTAGAAGATATTAATTGTACCTACAGGTAAGCCTTATTATAGGCCTTATTATAGGCTTACCTGTAGGTAAAAGTAAAAACATTGAGTATACTACCACTTTAAAAGTGAACACCACTAACAACTAAACTCAAGTTGCCAGCACAATAAAGTTTTCACACTCTTAAGATATATATATAAAAAAATGGGCTAGAGACCTAGCAATAAGCTGGAGCAGAATGCAGGATTTCTGTACAAGGGTATCGGGTCTGGAGAGGGAGAGTCTCACTCACTGGACCGTGTCTGGAGGAGGCTGGAAGGAGGAAACTGTCCTGGGGACTTGTGAGTAAAGACCCTAATGTTGTCCCTAACATTGCCCTAAAATCATAGCTCCCAACTGTCCCTGATTTCGAAGGAAAGTCCCTCATTCAGAACAATGTCCCTCTGTCCCTCTTTCTTCCTCATTTGTCCCTCATTTTTACCTGATCTATATAGTTAAATATCCAGTTGCCAACCACCCAGAGTATATATATTTGGCACCGCCCCCTAGAGGACTGCTGAGTATTACACTTTAGGGATTCCCCTGGGTTACCCGTGGTAACTGGTTGCAGAAACGTATCACTTTAAGTTCTTGGCTCAGTCAAGGATCAGTCTAGGGGTTGTTGTTTTTGTGGTTTTATTTAAATTCGGATGGGAGAAGGGATGAGTGGGATACTCCAACTGTTAACTATTCACAATGCTAGGGACTTCTGACTTGAGAATGGGGCAAGGCCGCTACTTCATCCTGCCACTTGAATGAAGATGAGGTAAGTGTTTCCATTACATCTCTCCTCTCTTCAGGGCACTCCCCTTGTACCCCCTCTCTCACTGGGCTAGCTGGCACCCCTCCAATGACTCTACACTCCGGAGTGGTCCCCTTCCTGGGCAGACCCCTGGGCAAGTTCCTCTGTACTCACGGACACTGTTTTTCCACATTCTGCTGTGCCCCAAATCCTGTAGTCAGCTTCTCCTGGACCTCTGGGTTCAGCCTCACACCCCTGGTACACCAGGCCGACTACCTGTGGCCACCACCAACTGTTGCAGAAGACGAGGCAGCCACCACCCTCCTTCTAGGACCTGGCTTCCCGCCCAAAGACCTCTACCTCATGTGCCCGTGGCTTTTTATACCCTGTCCCATAATGCACCACTCTCTGTGCCAACCCACTGGAACAGTACCAAAAGTCTGTGTACCATTGGTCAAGTTTCCTTCAGCATCCAACGTGCCTCCCCATTGGATCAGCTAGGGACACTCCCTAAGACCAAATGAATACACACTGCGCACACTGAGCAGACCTGACTACAAATCCTGCTCCCTGATAAGCAGAGTGCACATAGGTTTCGCCTGCTGCTCCTCTGATAGGCAGACAGAGCCAAAACTACACTCTATGACTATCACCTGACTAGGAGGGTGCTACATATATATCATTACTTTGATGTTTAAATACCGGGGCTATGGCAGCAGCTAGCTACATAACCCTGGAATCGTTTTAAACTGTGGGCGATTTGGCATCTAATGAAAGTGATCCCGGTATTCTGTCAGAAAACCGCTACCTATCAGATTCTGCTACGTGAAGTGACATATGGACTAGAACAACTTATTGCGCATATTACGCTATGCGTTCCAATAGGTTTTCTAATGTGACAGAACATGAAGCTGAGGTGGACATCTTCTTACTACCACGCAAGTCCTGAATTTTACATTTATTTTAGCAGTAAATTCACCTTATACACTGAATCACAGTATTACATTTGTACTATTATTGCATTCTAGTAAGTATAGCGAGAAACCTGCAGGTAGAAGGTGGTGACGGCCATCTTGCTACACCCCGCACTGCTCAGGGACAAACTGATTATATAGTGAAATAGTCTATTTCAGTCTATAAGGTGAGTTTACTGCTAAAATAAATGTAAAATTCAAGAGTTGTGTGGGTGTAAGAAGATGTCCGCCTCTGCTTCGTGTTCTGTCACATTAGGATACCTATTGGAACGCATAGCTGCCATGTTGGAACACATGGCGCATGCGCAGTAAGTTGTTCTAGTTTGTACGTCACTTCCGGTAGCAGAATCTGATAGGTAGCGCTATTCTGACAGAACACTGGCAGCAGATTCTCCACAGGACTACTTTTACATGTGGCGGCAGAGGTGCCCCCCTCCCTGTCATCCCTGGGCTTACCAGACCTGTCGGTTAGCCTGGAGCTGATCCTATCCTTTCAGTGGCTGGGCAGCATAGCCCTCCTTCAGCTCTATCCCCTTAGAGGACCAGAGAGACGTCCAATGTCACTTCTGCCTTCCGGCCTTAAAAGGATGATTTTTTTCATCTCTTAAAAGGCAAAATTACTTTTTTTTTTGCTTTTAAGAATAGATGTGAGATGTGAGGTCTTTTTGACCCCAGATCTCGGATTAAAGAGGCCCTGTCATGCTTATTTCTATTACAAGGGATGTTTATAATCCTTGTAATAGAAATAGAAGTAATCAAAACAAAAAAATTAAAAAAATGTTTACAGTGTAAAAATAAAATAATATACTGTAATAAATAAGAAAAAATAAAAACGAATTTAGTGCCCACATATGTAAATGGTGTTCAAAACCAGACAAGTGAGGAATTGCCGTGATTGTTAGAGTGAGAGCAATAATTCTAGCACTAGACCTCCTCTAAACTGGTAACCTGTAAAAAATGTTAAAGTGTCACCTACGAAGATTTTTAAGTACCGTAGTTTGTCGCCATTCCACGAGCGTGTGCAATTTTATAGCATGACATGTTAGGTATCTATTTACTCTTTCACATTATAGAAAAAAATTGGGCTAACTAATACTAATTGGGGTAGAAAAAACAGTGTGACAATAAATATTGCAATGACCGCCTTTTTATTCTCTAGGGCCTTTGCTAAAAAATTATATATAATGTTTTGGGGGTTCTAAATTTTCTAGCAAAAATACTGATTTTCACTTGTAAACAACAAGTGTCAGAAAAAGGCCTGGTCCTTAACCACTTGCCGACCGCCGCACGACTATCTACGTCGGCGGTCAGCCCCTCACAGGCAAACTAACGTAGGGCTACGTTGCTTGCTTGTGAGGGTCTAGGGAGCGAGCGCGCGCCCCCGGGGGCGCGCTCCCGCTCCCGCGTGGTCACGGACCCCCCCGCGCGTGTGACCAGCGGACCCGATGTCCGCCGGTCACTCGGCGATCGGCGGGGGAGAGGGAGAATGTCAGGCAGCTTGTGTAAACAAACTGCCTGTCATTCTCCTCGCTGCAAAGACACTGATAAAACGGATCTGGTATGTAGATCCGTTGATCAGTGTCCTTACAGCTAGAGCCACAGCCAATCACAGTAGAAACCACGCCCCTAGGGACACACACAGCCCCTCCCTTCCAAATAAAGTTAACCCCTTCACTACCAGTGTATTTTTACAGTAACAGTGCATATGTATAGCACTGATTACTGTAGAAATGTCACTGGTAACCCCAAAAGTGTCAAAAATGTCAGTCAAGGGTCCGATCTGTCCGCCGCAATGTCGCAGTACCGCAAAAAAAATCGCAGATCACCGCCATTACGCGTTAAAAAAAAAAACAACAAAAATGACAAAAATCTTTCCCTTTGTTAGTAAACGCGATAACTTTTGCGCAAACCAATCAAAATACGCTTTTTGCGATTTTTTTTACCAAACATAGGTAGCATAAAACAAATTGGCCGAAAATTTTTAAAAATTTTGATTTTTACATTTTTTTTTTGGGGGAATTTCATATAAAAAAATGTGAAAAATATTGCTATTTTTGCAAAATTGACGCTCTTTTTTTGTTTATAGCGCGTGATCAAAAAATCGCACAGGTGATCAAATACCACCAAAAGAAAGCTCTGTTTGTGGGAAAAAAAGGACGTCAAATTCGTTTAGGTACAGCGTCGCACGACCGCGCAATTGTGCGTTAAATTCACGCAGTGCCGAATCGCAAAATACCCCCTGGTCGGAATGGGGGTAAAATCTTCCGGGGCTTAAGTGGTTAAAGGGATTGTAGAAGCAGAAGATTTTTTATCGTTATGCATTCTATACATTAGGATAAAAAAACCTTCTGTGTGCAGCAGCCCCCCTAACACTTACCTGAACCCCATCTCTATCCAGTGATGTTGCAGGAGTTTCTCAGCTGCCCTTGCCTCCCCTCCTCATTGGCTGAGACAGCAGTGTGGCGCGATTGGCTCCTGCTGCTGTCAATTAAAGTCAGTCAGCCAATCAGGAGAGAGAGGGAGAAGGGCTGCGTCGTGGCTCTGTGTCTAAACAGACACAGGGAGCTGTGACTCGGCTCGGTTGCCCCCATAGCAAGCTGCTTGCTGTGGGGGCACTCAACAGGAGGCAGGGGCCAGGAGCTGGAAAGAGGGACCTGAGAATAGGAGGATCTGGGCTGCTCTGTGCAAAACCAACTGCACAGAGGAGGTAAGTATAACATGTTTGTTACCGTATATACTCGAGTATAAGCCGAGTTTTTCAGCACATTTTTTTGTGCTGAAAACGTCCCCTCGGCTTATACTCGAATCAAGGGGAAAAAAAAAATTCCCTGGCCGCTCCGACGGGCTTAAGCTTTAAAAATGGCGCCGCCCGTTGCATACATGGCACCGCGCACGCGCCGCCTCTCGGGAGAGGCCAGAAATAGCCGAAATTATACGAGCGGCGGCGGCACGTGCGCAATGACGTGTCGGCGCCGGGCGGCGCCATTTTTAAAATGAAGGCGCCGCTGGAACAGGTAAGTGAAACAGCTTCACTACCTGCCATTATGCAGGGCTGCGGGCACACTACAAGGGATGCAGTGCTGTGGGCATGGTCCACCTGTACCATGCCCACAGCACTGCATCTCCTGTAGTATGCCCACAACCCCCGGATCCTCTTGTACCATGCCAGTACCCTGCATTCTCCTGCACCATGCCAGTACCCTGCATTCTCCTGCACCATGCCAGTACCCTGCATTCTCCTGCACCATGCCAGTACCCTGCATTCTCCTGTACCATGCCAGTACCCTGCATTCTCCTGCACCATGCCAGTACCCTGCATTCTCCTGCACCATGCCAGTACCCTGCATTCTCCTGTACCATGCCAGTACCCTGCATTCTCCTGCACCATGCCAGTCACTCTGCATTCTCCTGTACCATGCCAGTCACCCTGCATTCTCCTGTACCATGCCCGCCGCCCTGCATTCTCACCCTAGGCTTATACTCGAGTCAATGATTTTTCCCATCTTTTTGTGGTAAAAGTAGGGGCCTCGGCTTATACTCGGGTCGGCTTATACTCGAGTATATACGGTATTAAAAAAAAGAAAATCACTCCCGACAAAAGGCCCCCACATCCATTATTTTATATAAATATAAAATGTAGAAAATATATATACTGTTATCTTCTTCCATAACTCACCACCGCACCGGTCCACCAAACACCCACTGTCTGTCCTCAGTCCTCCTGTCACTCCTGTGTCTGCCACGCCCACCCCCCTAGAAGATCCAGCCTGCCCTGCGTGAGATGGAGTACGCTGATGTCTGATGTCATTAAGCACACCACAATCACATGAGGGATGTTCCCCAGAGGAGACACCTCTACCACCTCAGACTCATCAGTTTTCACTATGGGTGGCAGCATGAGATGGGGAAATGCCGCCAGTAATGTACCGCAAACTGATGACACACAAACTGCTGGAAAAAAAAAAAATCTTGGGAGTCAATTTGCTGCCCCTCTCCAAGTTCTGTCTGGGTCCAATGGACCCTGCGGGACCCATGGTAGGGCCGGCCCTGCTTATCTATCAAAAAGTGTTTCCCAGTGCCAAACCTTTCATCTAATTTCTAAATTGCTGCATCTGTAAATATCAAAAGCCGATATAAAGGAATAGTAGTGGTAAAAAGCACTTGTGGGTTTAACCAATCAATTTTTTTGTACAATTCTCCTTTTTTTTTCTTTTTGATCCAAGAAAGTTTAATTGAAAGAAGTAAAATAATAATCAGCATAAAGGAAATAAAAATTAATTGAACACAAGAAAGGTTCACATTGTGGGTATAACAATTACCACTTGTGTTACACCGTGTTTCCCCCAAAAAATAAGAATGGGTCTTATATTAATTTTGGCTATAAAAAACATGCTAGGGCTAATTTTCAGGGGATGTCTTATTTATTTATGGTATGTACAATGACGATCTTAAAGTGATTGTAACAAAAAAATTTAAAAAATATATATATATGTGTATATATATATATATATATATGTAATGTGTGATAAATGGTGCGCTTTATCTGCGTGATGATGTACAATAAAATGTGCAAGTGACTCACATATACAAATCAAATTAAACAAATTGATACAATGTGATTAAACAAAAGTCCCAAACACAATGTGTCTATATGCTGGAATGACAATCCAGTGATATAAATGATGACAGATGGTGATGAACTCAAATAGTGATATAAATTCCCTCCACCTGTTGGAATTCCTCCTTACCGGACGGAATGAAAGTAAGTGCTTTTCTTTGCAAAATTAAACAATCCCTGTGCTCAAACCAAGATAAGTGCTCTCCACCGTGCATGCAAGGTAGCCCGCTGGGCCTCTTACCAGATCAGCGCACTCTGCCACAATACACTAAGGAGAGTATATCTCTTTATCCAGATGATAGTGGTAGCCACTTAGTGAGATTCTCCAGAAGGTTGTATGACTCCAGCGTCACATGTAAAGGAAGGACCACTAATAGTGTATTATCCTCGATACATCATTTTATTATATTAAAATTGCACTTACATGGTATGCTGACAGAATTCGCAAGTTGATGTAAAAGCGGTGAGGGATTCCTATATTGCCCGGGTTCGGCTGCAGCCCAGATCCCGAGCGACGTGGTGACGGCACGCCTCCTATCTGACGCGTTTCCACCGATTGGTTATCTTCAGAGAAAGGAGGTTCTCACGCGCCGTCACTTCCGTCCTATTTATTCTAAAGGGAGCCGCGTCACTTCCGGTGTCAGCAGAAAAAGGCTCCGGAAGTCTCTCGTGGGTCCCTTTGGCTTAAGTTTTCTAATGCATCTTTTCAATTACGGCCAAATATCAGACTTATCTACTGTATGATGTTAAAGATGGAGCAGTATATTTACGGTATTGTAATAAATCACACGGAATTAAATGTCCGCCCCTCATCTATCGACTCCTTCTTATCGGCCTCCAATATCAAAATTACGGTATTGCTAACTCAAAAACGGGGGATAAATCATCCCGCTTCTACTCCAATGCATCAATTGGGATTAAAATTGAGACCTTTATATTGGACCCATATAAAAATGTAAAATTCCAACCTTGACACCGGAAGTGACTGGCATGGTACTTCCTGTTTATGGTGACACCTATATAGCAAATGGCAATACTATTCATGCATTATATAAGCAAAACCTTTTAGCTAAGAATGTATATGTCACCTTAAAAATATACTACACCAGCTAAAATGTATAAAATTAATAAAATACTTAAAATATTAAAATAACATTTAAATCGATTATACAAAGTAAAATATATACATTATCACAATATTATGAAATTGTCAAGATGTGTATATATGGTGAATAAATATACTATAAATCTTGTGCTAATTGTTACTTGTGAGGGGATATACTGGCTATATGTTTAGCTGTTATTAATGTGTGAGTTGATATCCCAATCTATGTTATGGCCTCTCGGCCTATAACATTTGAGCTCGTAGATCCAAAAAGTCTCACGTCTCGAGATCGACCTTTCCAAGTTACTACCTCTCCAATGAGGGACATGTTTCTCGATAACCGTGATTTTCAATTTCCTGGAACCTTTATGATGGCATGTGGCATAGTGTTGGGAAACACTGTGCCCTGGAAATCCATTATGGATATTGGTTAAGTGCTCTCCTACGCGAATGCTTGCTGTTCTTATTGTTCTCCCTACATACTGGAGGTTGCACTCACATTGTAGCAGGTAAATGACCCCTTTGGTGTAACACGAGATAAACTCTCTAATGGGGTATTCTTTCCCTGTCACAGTGGAGATAAATTTGTTGGTTCTCACTGTAGTGGCTTCTGTGCATATCCAACACCTTTTACAAGGATAGAAGCCTTTAAGGTTTGGGAACATCCCTGTCCTAAATGGTCTTTCGACTGGATTTCTGGCTATTAATTCCTTTAAATTAGTCGCCTTCCTGAAGATTATTTTTGGTTGGGTAGGTATAACTGGTCCTAGGATTTTGTCTTCCTGTAGGACCCCCCAGTATTTCTTAACGACATAGTTGAGCCATTTGTAATTACTGGAAAACCTAGTGGTGAATGCATGCTCAAAGTGAGGAGTTGTTTCTTTAGATTTGTTTTTTGGTTCCACAAGATTCTTCTGTTCCATGGGGGTGACATTTTCAATCTCTCTGTCTAATTCCGAAATGTCATACCCCTTTTCAACAAATCTCTGTTTTAGAGTTCCCACTTGTTGTTGAAAATCTTCCTGTTCGGTGCAGTTCCTTCTGATCCTCCTAAATTGGCTTCTGGGTACCGATCTGAGCCAATTGGGATGGTGACAGCTGTCTGTGGCTATAAAGCCATTTCTATCTGTTGGCTTAAAAAAGGATCGTGTTGCAAAGCCCGAATTCTTTCGATAGATCACCAAATCCAAGGAATTGATGGAGGTTTTGCTGTATTGATAAGTGAACCTGATGCCCCAATTGTTGCAATTCAGGTTTTCCATGAAATTCTTTAATGAATTTTCATCTCCTTGCCACACCAGCAATGTGTCATCAATATACCTCCTCCAAATGACCAATTCCTTAGCTCGATTGGTGAAAATATTTCGGTCCTCCCAGAGAGCCATGAACAGGTTGGCTAAACTGCGGGCAAACTTTTCCCCCATAGCCACACCTGTTCACTGGCGATAGAAATTCTGATTATAGTAGAAATAATTATGATCCATCCCAAAAATCAAGAGATCTAAGATGAACTGCTTTTGTTTGAATGGAATGTCATGGTTAGCATCAAGGAATATACTGACGGCTTCGTACCCCATTTCATGCGGTATGATAGTATACAATGAGGTCACGTCTGCCGTAACAAGTAGTACATCCCCTTGAACCTCTACGTCAGTGATATCTTTGATGCATTGGGATGTATCTTTGAGGAAGGCAGGTGTTTCTTGTACCAACGGTTGGAGGAAGTAATCAACGTATTTTCCTATCCTCAAAGTTATAGATTTGACTCCACTAACTATAGGCCTTCCCGGTGGATTATTCAAACATTTGTGCACCTTCGGGAGGTAGTATATAGTGGGTATTCTAGGTGAGACTGGGACCAAGAACTCTCTTTCTTTCTCATTCAAAATCCCCATGCTGAAACCTTTATGTATTAATTTTTCCAGCTTTTTCTTATAAGTGAAAGTGGGTTAACAGATGAAGTTTGATAGGATACATAATTCCTCTCTCCTGCTTTTGACAAAAAAATGTCTCTTCACGTTGAGCTTCCTCACATATTAGCGTTTCTTGAGAAATATGTCCAGGAGAAAATGGTCCCTAGGAGTCTGAGGTGGAGCATATACCCAGACCAAGGTGACCAAGACCTCAAAGAATGGTTTCATTTTTTCAATGGAGCAGGCATGGGCCTATTGAATTTTCTCATTGATAGAAAGAGAAAGAAAGTTTTAAAACTGAATTAAGAGATACTAGAAATAAAGGAGAAATTATTACCATCCATGCAGGAAGAAGCATACAAAGTATACAATCAGGAATTAAGGGAGATACTGGCTATGGAAGATGAAGAACAAAAGGCCAAAAAAAGGAGAAAATACCTGAGGGACTTGGAGGATTACCAAGTTTCAAAGGTATTCAAATGGCAACTAAATCTTATAGTAGAGGAAGAAAACAATATGGAAATCCAAAATTCACCAGGAGAAGGGACTTCCCAGAAGAGTCTGGAACCGTTTGGTTTCAAAGAACCGAAGGATGTACCCAAGAAAGAGGTGAAAATACATGAACCCTCTAAGAAAGGGGTGGAACAACAAGGGTATAAAGGATCTGAAAAATTCAAACCCCTAAAAGAAAATGTCTCTGGTCAGAATACGAAACATCAGAATGGGGGAGATAATTACAGCAATAAAAAAGAGAGAGTGAGACCTGCAAGACATGACTCTCATAGAAGAGAACATGAGTATCGAATGAATTCGAGGGAGAGACATTCTAGAAGATCGAGATCTCGGTCACCAAGAAGAGTCCCTATGGACTACTTGGGAAATTACAATGATTCTCCCCATACTCCCAGGGTCTATTCTCAGTACACCCAAAACAAATTCGAACCCTTACAACATAATGGGTACGATGAGAGGGAAGAGGTCTTTGAACCCCCACAGATAAGAACGCCTATTAAAGCCAATAAGAAGAGTTTTTTAGGGCAGGGCCCAAAGAAGGGCAAAAAAAGAAGAAAATAACCAGAGGATGTAGAGGAGGCTCAAAGAAAAGAACAAAGAGCCATGAGACTCAAGGAATTTTCAACCTTAGTAAGGTGGATCTTTCCGATTCTGAGAAACACACACTGGGTAAAGGGTTAAAATACACCCCAAGAAAACCCTTACATAAATTTGAGACCTTTGTGGACATCCATAAATATGTGAGGAAGCTCAACGTGAGGAGACATATTTTGTCAAAAGCAGGAGAGAGGAATTATGTATCCTATCAAACTTCATCTGTTATTCCTTCTGGCTTGAGAAACGCTTCATTATTTAATCCTCCAGGAGCCCCAAGCCATCACGTTACTGTTTTTAGGGACCTAGTTCTGAAAGAGCTGGAGGAGAAAAAGCTGGAATTTAAACCTCAAGGTGATCTACAAAAAGGTATAAAATCCCTATGTGAGAAGAAGAACCTAGTAATTAGGCCAGCGGACAAAGGTGGGGGGATTGTGCTATTGAAAAGGATGACTACATCCAGGAAATGGACCGTCTAGCAGCAGATCCAACCACATATGAAGTCCTGAAGAGTGACCCCACTTTCACTTATAAGAAAAAGTTGGAAAAATTAATACATAAAGGTTTCAGCATGGGGATTTTGAATGAGAAAGAAAGAGAGTTCTTGGTCCCAGTCTCACCTAGAATACCCACTATATACTACCTCCCAAAGGTGCACAAATGTTTGAATAATCCACCGGGAAGGCCTATAGTTAGTGGAGTCGAATCTATAACTTCGAGGACAGGAAAATACGTTGATTACTTCCTCCAACCGTTGGTACAAGAAACACCTGCCTTCCTCAAAGATACATCCCAATGCATCAAAGATATCACTGACGTAGAGGTTCAAGGGGATGTACTACTTGTTACGGCGGACGTGACCTCATTGTATACTATCATACCGCATGAAATGGGGTACGAAGCCGTCAGTATATTCCTTGATGCTAACCATGACATTCCATTCAAACAAAAGCAGTTCATCTTAGATCTCTTGATTTTTGGGATGGATCATAATTATTTCTACTATAATCAGAATTTCTATCACCAGTGAACAGGTGTGGCTATGGGGGCAAAATTTGCCCCCAGTTTAGCCAACCTGTTCATGGCTCTCTGGGAGGACCGAAATATTTTCACCAATCGAGCTAAGGAATTGGTCATTTGGAGGAGGTATATTAATGACACATTGCTGGTGTGGCAAGGAGATGAAAATTAATTAAAGAATTTCATGGAAAACCTGAATTGCAACAATTGGGGCATCAGGTTCACTTATCAATACAGCAAAACCTCCATCAATTTCTTGGATTTGGTGATCTATCGAAAGAATTCGGGCTTTGCAACACGATCCTTTTTTAAGCCAACAGATAGAAATGGCTTTATAGCCACAGACAGCTGTCACCATCCCAATTGGCTCAGATCGGTACCCAGAAGCCAATTTAGGAGGATCAGAAGGAACTGCACCGAACAGGAAGATTCTCAACAACAAGTGGGAACTCTAAAACAGAGATTTGTTGAAAAGGGGTATGACATTTCGGAATTAGACAGAGAGATTGAAAATGTCACCCCCATAGAACAGAAGAATCTTGTGGAACCAAAAAACAAATCTAAAGAAACAACTCCTCACTTTGAGTATGCATTCACCACTAGGTTTTCCAGTAATTACAAATGGCTCAACTATGTCTTTAACCACTTGCCGACCGCCGCACGACTATCTACGGCGGCGGTCAGCCCCTCACAGGCAAAGTGACGTAGGTCTACGTCGCTCGCCTGTGAGGGTTTAGGGAGCGAGCGCGCGCCGCCGGAGGCGCGCTCCCGCTCCCGCGTGGTCACGGACCCCCCCGCGCGCGTGACCGGCGGACCCGATCGCCGCCGGCCACTCTGCGATCGGCGGGGGAGAGGGAGATAGTCAGGCAGCTTGTGTAAACAAGCTGCCTGTCATTCTCCTCTCTGTATGAGAGCTGATCACATGGATCTACTATGTAGATCCATTGATCACTCTGCATACAGTTGAAGCCACAGCCAATCACAGTTAGAATCACGCCCCTAGGGACACACACAGCCCCTCCCTCTCAAATAAAGTTAACCCCTTCACTACCAGTGCATTTTTACAGTAACAGTGCATATGTATAGCACTGATTACTGTAGAAATGTCACTGGTAACCCCAAAAGTGTCAAAAATGTCAGTCAAGGGTCCGATCTGTCCGCCGCAATGTCGCAGTACCGCAAAAAAAAACGCAGATCGCCGCCATTACGCGTTAAAAAAAAAAACAACAAAAATGACAAAAATCTTTCCCTTTGTTAGTAAACGCAATAACTTTTGCGCAAACCAATCAAAATACGCTTTTTGCGATTTTTTTTACCAAACATAGGTAGCATAAAACAAATTGGCCGAAAATATTAAAAAATTTTGATTTTTACATTTTTTTTTGGGGGAATTTCATATAAAAAAAAGGGAAAAATATTGCTATTTTTGCAAAATTTACGCTCTTTTTTTGTTTATAGCGCGTGATCAAAAAATCGCACAGGTGATCAAATACCACCAAAAGAAAGCTCTGTTTGTGGGAAAAAAAGGACGCCAAATTCGTTTCGGTACAGCGTCGCACGACCGCGCAATTGTCCGTTAAAGTCACGCAGTGCCGAATCGCAAAATGCCCTCTGGTCGTTTAGCAGCCAAATCCTCCGGGGCTTAAGTGGTTAAGAAATACTGGGGGGTCCTACAGGAAGACAAAATCCTAGGACCAGTTATACCTACCCAACCAAAAATAATCTTCAGGAAGGCGACTAATTTAAAGGAATTAATAGCCAGAAATCCAGTCGAAAGACCATTTAGGACAGGGATGTTCCCAAACCTTAAAGGCTTCTATCCTTGTAAAAGGTGTCGGATATGCACAGAAGCCACTACAGTGAGAACCAACAAATTTATCTCCACTGTGACAGGGAAAGAATACCCCATTAGAGAGTTTATCTCGTGTTACACCAAAGGGGTCATTTACCTGCTACAATGTGAGTGCAACCTCCAGTATGTAGGGAGAACAATAAGAACAGCAAGCATTCGCGTAGGAGAGCACTTAACCAACATCCATAATGGATTTCCAGGGCACAGTGTTTCCCAACACTATGCCACATGCCATCATAAAGATTCCAGGAAATTGAAAATCACGGTTATCGAGAAACATGTCCCTCATTGGAGAGGTAGTAACTTGGAAAGGTCGATCTCGAGACGTGAGACTTTTTGGATCTACGAGCTCAAATGTTATAGGCCGAGAGGCCATAACATAGATTGGGATATCAACTCACACATTAATAACAGCTAAACATATAGCCAGTATATCCCCTCACAAGTACCAATTAGCACAAGATTTATAGTATATTTATTCACCATATATACACATCTTGACAATTTCATAATATTGTGATAATGTATATATTTTACTTTGTATAATCGATTTAAATGTTATTTTAATATTTTTAGTATTTTATTAATTTTATACATTTTAGCTGGTGTAGTATATTTTTAAGGTGACATATACATTCTTAGCTAAAAGGTTTTGCTTATATAATGCATGAATAGTATTGCCATTTGCTATATAGGTGTCACCATAAACAGGAAGTACCATGCCAGTCACTTCCGGTGTGAAGGTTGGAATTTTACATTTTTATATGGGTCCAATATAAAGGTCTCAATTTTAATCCCAATTGATGCATTGGAGTAGAAGTGGGATGATTTATCCCCCGTTTTTGAGTTAGCAATACCGTCATTTTGATATTGGAGGCCGATAAGAAGGAGTCGATAGATGAGGGGCGGACATTTAATTCCGTGTGATTTATTACAATACCGTGAAAATACTGCTCCATCTTTAACATCATACAGTAGATAAGTCTGATATTTGGCCGTAATTAAAAAGATGCATTAGAAAATTTAAGCCGAGGGACCCACGAGAGACTTCCGGAGCCTTTTTCTGCTGACACCGGAAGTGACGCGGCTCCCTTTTGAATAAATAGGACCAAAGTGACGGCGCGCAAGAACCTCCTTTCTCTGAAGATAACCAATCGGTGGAAACGCGTCAGATAGGAGGCGTGCCGTCACCACGTCGCTCGGGATCTGGGCTGCAGCCGGACGCGGGCAATATAGGAATCCCTCACCGCTTTTACATCAACTTGCGAATTCTGTCAGCATACCATGTAAGTGCAATTTTAATATAATAAAATGATGTATCGAGGATAATACACTATTAGTGGTCCTTCCTTTACATGTGACGCTGGAGTCATACAACCTTCTGGAGAATCTCACTAAGTGGCTACCACTATCATCTGGATAAAGAGATATACTCTCCTTAGAGTATTGTGGCAGAGTGCGCTGATCTGGTAAGAGGCCCAGCGGGCTACCTTGCATGCACGGTGGAGAGCACTTATCTTGGTTTGAGCACAGGGATTGTTTAATTTTGCAAAGAAAAGCACTTACTTTCATTCCGTCTGGTAAGGAGGAATTCCAACAGGTGGAGGGAATTTATATCACTATTTGAGTTCATCACCATCTGTCATCATTTATATCACTGGATTGTCATTCCAGCATATAGACACGTTGTGTTTGGGACTTTTGTTTAATCACATTGTATCAATTTGTTTAATTTGATTTGTATATGTGAGTCACTTGCACATTTTATTGTACATCATCACGCAGATAAAGCGCACCATTTATCACACATTACATATTATTTTTCATTCGGGAGCAGCTTATCACGGACCAGCGCACTTTAATTTTCAACACATATATATATATATATATTACAGGATCAGGATAAATATATATATATATATATATATATATATATCCTGATCCTTTAAAGCACGATAGACAGCACAATGCTTCTGCTGTGTCATTTACCCCTCTCTATGTTCCAAAAAACATGGAATAAAATAAAAAAGGTTTTAAAAAAAGTTCCTGTGTCCCCTGTTGTGACGGTACTAACCCGTCACTATGAGTAAAAGACAAATACTTAATAGTTTGGATTGCTTCAAGTGGGACAGTAATATTTGTCAGCAATATCTCTCCTGAACTATGGAGATTTAATCCCACTTTACACTGTGACACCTAGATGTGTATTCCATGTATTTCAAGGAAGGAGACACACAGACTGTCCTTGGCAGTTTTGTCCCATTGTCTGTTTTGAGATGGAATGTGGATTGTGCCTGTCCCATTGTTCAATGTTAATAACCTCACATTGTTCTGTCCAGATGGCCAGCAAATGAGTTCAGGTTAATTCTGTTTCTGTATACAATTTCATCTGCATATGATAATGTAATCATTTAACCCCTGACCTGTGTGTAGTAATTTGATCGGGGGGGGGGGGGGTGTGCTCATGTGTATATAAATTCTGTGTAACTGTTCAATAAAGAGTTCTACTTCACCCTCAATCTAGAGTCCTGTCTCTTATTGGGGGAATCTGCTACAAGGGACTGCTATGCTCTTCATACTCCCTTGAATAATCACTAAGCTCTTGTAAGAGCTTGTTCCTGTTCCTGCCGCACTCTCTGGGGAAAGAGAGGTTCACCCACTGGAACCTTGTTATAGGTCCAGGGTGGGTAGGAGATGGCGAGACCCCAACCAAGCTGCGGCGGTTCGTGGGGTCTAAGGTGGTTATGGTGGAGTCCTTGGAGCCCTCGGGAAGCACTAGGAGCATCCGTCAATGGAGGTACCCAGTTGGGGTGCCGGTTGATCCGTTACAACTGTCTTCTCTCCCCCTGTCAGCTCAGGAGTCAGCAGTATGACATTCTGTAATCCCAAAAATAAACCTTGGTTAAAGTCATTGTAAAATGATGTAATTGATATTGTAAAAAAGATTATGTAATGTCCAGTGTGTCTCCTTTTGCAACTTTATTGCGGAAAATACCTTATTTACAGCGCCGCTGAGCGCTCAAGTGATCCGCCGTAGCTCTTCTTCCCCACTCAGAGCACTGCAGAGTAAAGGGCCACTGCCATCAGCCGGGAGGAGAGGAGAAGATCTCCAGCGGGTCACGTGAGCGCCCAGCGGCGCTATAAATAAGGTGTTTTCCACAATAAAGTTACAAAAGGAGACACACTGCACATTATATAATCTTTTTTTTTCAAAACGAATTACATGATTTTACAAGGACTTTAACTAGGTCTTATTTTTAGGGTAGGGCTTATTTTGAGGGAAACAGGGTAGTGAAGCAATTTAAACAGCCAACAGTTCTAACAAAGAATTGGAAGAAAAAGAAGATGGGGTTTGAGGGCCCTAATGAGATGATCAAAATATATTGCAACACAACATATTTATTAAAAACACGTTTAATGAGTTTCCATACATAAAAGCAGCATGCTCTCTAGACGTACATACATTTAACATATAACATAACAAAATATAAAAACACAAATTGGATAACCAAGTGGTGGGTCTCAATAAAGAAGGATGGAATTGGTCCCTGTGTAGCCAACGCGTTTCGCTTGGTTTTGCTTCTTCAGGGCTAAGAGACCAGAGAACCAGCTAGTGTTCCACTAAGTACAGGACCGTATGGTAGACAGATTTCTCATCAGCAGGCTGGTGGTGTAGCAAATACCAGTAGTGCGTTAATTGGCAGTGATGGTGCAATAATATATTTGTATCCTTATGCAGTGTATACAGTGGGTACGGAAAGTATTCAGACCCCCTTAAATTTTTCACTCTTTGTTATATTGCAGCCATTTGCTAAAATCATTTAAGTTCATTCTTCTTCCTCATGAATGTACACATAGCACCCCATACTGACAGAAAAACACAGAATTGTTGACATTGTTGCAGATTTATTAAAAAAGAAAAACTGAAATATCACATGGTTCTAAGTATTCAGACCCTTTGCTGTGACACTCATATATTTAACTCAGGTGCTTTCCATTTCTTCTGATCATCCTTGAGATGGTTCTACACCTTCATTTGAGTCCAGCTATGTTTGATTATACTGATTGGACTTGATTTGGAAAGCCACACACCTGTCTATATAAGACCTTCCAGATCACAATGCATGTCAGAGCAAATGAGAATCATGAGGTCAAAGGAACTGCCTGAAGAGCTCAGAGACAGAATTGTGGCAAGGCACAGATCTGGCCAAGGTTACAAAAAGATTTCTGCTGCACTTAAGGTTCCTAAGAGCACAGTGGCCTCCATAATCCTCAAATGGAAGACGTTTGGGACGACCAGAACCCTTCCTAGAGCTGGCCGTCCGGCCAAACTGAGCTATCGGGGGAGAAGAGCCTTGGTGAGAGAGGTAAAGAAGAACCCAAAGATCACTGTGGCTGAGCTCCAGAGATGCAGTCAGGAGATGGGAGAAAGTTGTAGAAAGTCAACCATCACTGCAGCCCTCCACCAGTCGGGGCTTTATGGCAGAGTGGCGCGACGGAAGCCTCTCCTCAGTGTAAGACACATGAAAGCCCGCATGGAGTTTGCTAAAAAACACCTGAAGGACTCCAAGATGGTGAGAAATAAGATTCTCTGGTCTGATGAGACCAAAATAGAACTTTTTGGCCCTAATTCTAAGCGGTATGTGTGGAGAAAACCAGGCACTGCTCATCACCTGTCCAATACAGTCCCAACAGTGAAGCATGGTGGTGGCAGCATCATGCTGTGGGGGTGTTTTTCAGCTGCAGGGACAGGACGACTGGTTGCAATCGAGGGAAAGATGAATGCAGCCAAGTACAGGGATATCCTGGACGAAAACCTTCTCCAGAGTGCTCTGGACCTCAGACTGGGCCGAAGGTTTACCTTCCAACAAGACAATGACCCTAAGCACACAGCTAAAATAACGAAGGAGTGGCTTCACAACAACTCCGTGACTGTTCTTGAATGGCCCAGCCAGAGCCCTGACTTAAACCCAATTGAGCATCTCTGGAGAGACCTAAAAATGGCTGTCCACCAACGTTTACCATCCAACCTGACAGAACTGGAGAGGATCTGCAAGGAGGAATGGCAGAGGATCCCCAAATCCAGGTGTGAAAGACTTGTTGCATCTTTCCCAAAAAGACTCCTGGCTGTATTAGATCAAAAGGGGGCTTCTACTAAATACTGAGCAAAGGGTCTGAATACTTAGGACCATGTGATATTTCAGTTTTTCTTTTTTAATAAATCTGCAACAATATCAACAATTCTGTGTTTTTCTGTCAGTATGGGGTGCTATGTGTACATTCATGAGGAAGAAGAATGAACTTAAATGATTTTAGCAAATGGCTGCAATATAACAAAGAGTGAAAAATTTAAGGGGGTCTGAATACTTTCCGTACCCACTGTATATCAAAATTGGAGCACTGAGGTGTCTGTACGACCATATACAACACACACACTATATCAATGTGCATGTACAGTGCCCCAATATTCCATTAGTATTGGTTTTAATTGAACAATTTACTGCTGTGGTGAAAGGATACGGACATGGGGTCTGCACAGTAACCAGGCAGGTAATTATTTGGATGGTATTCCCGAGTAGGCAACAAGCCTCTTGATCATGGTGAGAAGGGTAGAGGGCCCAGAGGGTATTAACAATGTTAATCACAAGTTTCCTTTTAAGGGGACCATCTCTGTATGCCCGTCTTATTCTTATCCTGCCTGTAAGTATGACTTGCAGCAGACCCCCTATATACAGTATAGTGCGGTTAATACCGCTTGTTGTATACAAACAGCCCAATATATAATAGTTACTTTGGAGAGTCCAGTATTTACATAATTGTGTCATCTCTGAGCCACCATTACAGTCTAGAAAGTAGATTGTGACCTTGATTCCTGAACAAAGATGGTGCTGTCCTTCTGGAGATAAAAGCAAATGAAGGCACTGTCAGGGGGAGTACAATGATCTTGGTGAGAGGTAAAAAATACCTAGCAGTGTAACACGAAAACATTCCTGAGTATGCCGCACTTATGTCAAATATCTCTAAGGCTGGGTCCACTTGATAACTGTTTTTAATTCTCTGCAGGTATGCTGATAAATTCACTTTGAAAAATCTTAATGGGTAATGCAAACAAAGAAAGTCATAGGGAAAAAGATAAAATGTCCTAACTCATTACTCATAATCGTAATTTGCAGCCACACCCTAATCTTGCCACCTTCCCTTCCTCCTGGCCATAGAAGTTCCCTCCTCTATTGGCTGGTGTTGCCTTGCTCTTCCCATTGCATTGTGGAAGGTTGGGTAGCCTATGGCCATAGGATTTCCCCCTGCACTTGTGCCTCCAGCGCCAGTGACTATAATGAAATAAATAAAAATGCATCGTAGTGCCTGGGAGGAGAAATATTTTGCTGGCAAAGCAGAGGATTTATAAATATGACTAATACCAAAAAATACAAAAAATATAATATAAATACAAAAATAAAAAGTAGCATATGTAAAAAAAAAAAAAAAAAAAAAAAAAGAATCACAGAGAGAATTAGCCACTGAGGCAACCTTGGCAATTTTCACTTGATTATATAGAGCAGTGGTCTCCAAACTGTGACTCGGGGGCCAGATGCGGCCCTTTGCTTTTATTATCAATATGCAATTAGCGCAACCCGACTTAACCACCTACTTCCCAATCCTATTCTGACACTTCGCTCCTACATGTAAAAATCTACTTTTTTTTTTTGCTAGAAAATTACTTAGAACTAGGGATCGACCGATATCAGTTTTTCGTTGCCGATAACGATACCGATATTTTGGCCAATTCATATCGGTATCGGCTGATATTAGTCAATATTTGTACATTTAAAAAAAAAAAAGGTATTATTTTTTTTTTCACTGGTACTCTTGTGGAGGGATCTGGGGTTCTAAAAGACCCCAAACCCCTCCTCTGCACTTAAAAGCATTCAAAACGCCAAGTTAGGCTCATACTCATTCATGAATAAAAAAAAAAAAAAAAACACTAAAGTTAACCTAATTGTCTTGTATAATGTGAAAGATAATGTTACGCCGAGTAAATAGATACCTAACATGTCATGCTTTAAATTTGCGTCTGCCCGTGGAATGGTGGCAAATTACGGTGCTTACAATTCTCCATAGATGACGCTTTAAACGCCTTTACAGGTTACCAGTTTAGAGTGGCACAGGAGGTCCGGTGCTAGAATTATTGCTCTCGCTTTGACGTTTGCGAGAATACCTCACATGTGTGATGCAATCACTATTTACTGAGTGCGGGAGTAACCTATGCGTTCGCATTTGCACGTAAACAGGGTGGGACGGGGGCGATTCAAATTTTTTTTATTATTTATTTATTTATTTTATTTAAAAAAAAATTGGGGTTTTTGACACTTTTTTTTTCAATTTTTTTTTTTTTTTGTACAAACTTTATTGCTATCACAAGGGATGAACAACATCCCTTGTGATAGCATGGTCTGTGACAGGTCCTCTTTAGGGAGAGATTTGGGGTCTATTAGACCCCAAATCTCTCCTCTGGCCCCCCATGCAGCCGATCAGACCGAGATCGATCCGATCGGCTGCTTCTCTGGTGGCCTGGTAAACAAGGGGGTGGAACCGGAAGTGAGGAATACTCGTCGCTCCTGGTTTCCAGGGTTTCAGAGAGAGGGAAATAATGTCAGTTCCACTCTCTATGTCCTAGGCAGCCATCGCCGCCAGCCGCATCGCTCCCGGGCACCACGATGAGACTGGAGAGCCCGGGAAAGGCGGCCAGAGGGGGGTGGGACCTCCTTTCGTCACCCGCAGAAGCTCTGCCTACTCTGCATAATTAATCTCCGCCTACTTATAATCAGAGTTGGAATTACAGTCAGGTCCATAAATATTGGGACATCGACACAATTCTAATCTTTTTGGCTCTATACACCACCACAATGGATTTGAAATGAAACAAACAAGATGTGTTTTAACTGCCGACTTTCAGCTTTAATTTGAGGGTATTTACATCCAAATCAGGTGAAAGGTGTAGGAATTACAACAGTTTGTATATGTGCCTCCCACTTTTCAAGCGACCAAAAGTAATGGGACAATTGGCTGCTCAGCTGTTCCATGGCCAGATGTGTGTTATTCCCTCATTATCCCATTTACAAGGAGCAGATAAAAGGTCCAGAATTAATTTCAAGTGTACTATTTGCATTTGGAATCTGTTGCTGTCAACTCTCAATATGAGATCCAAAGAGCTGTCACAATCAGTGAAGCAAGCCATCATTAGGCTGAAAAAAACCAAACAAACCCATCAGAGAGATAGCAAAAACATTAGGTGTGGCCAAATCAACTGTTTGGAACATCCTTAAAAAGAGAGAACGAATCGGTGAGCTCAGCAACACCAAAACTCCTGGAAGACCACGGAAAACAACTGTGGTGGATGACTGAAAAATTCTTTCCCTGGTGAAGAAAACACCCATCACAACAGTTGGCCAGATCAAGATCACTCTCCAGGAGGTAGGTGTATGTGTGTCAAAGTCAACAATCAAGAGAAGACTTCACCAGAGTGAATACAGAGGGTTCACCACAAGATGTAAACCATTGGTGAGCCTCAAAAACAGGAAGGCCAGATTAGAGTTTGCCAAACAACATCTAAAAAAGCCTTCACAGTTCTGGAACAACATCCTATGGACAGATGAGACCAAGATCAACTTGTACCAGAGTGATGGGAAGAGAAGAGTATGGAGAAGGAAAGGAACTGCTCATGATCCAAAGCATACCACCTCATCAGTGAAGCATGGTGGTGGTAGTGTCATGGCGTGGGCATGTATGGCTGCCAATGGAACTGGTTCTCTTGTATTTATTGATGATGTGACTGCTGACAAAAGCAGCAGGATGAATTCTGAAGTGTTTCGGGGAATATTATCGGCTCATATTCAGCCAAATGCTTCAAAACTCATTAGACGGCACTTCACAGTGCAGATGGTCAATGACCCGAAGCATATTGCGAAAGCAACCAAAGAGTTTAAGGGAAAGGAGTGGAATGTTATGCAATGGCCAAGTCAATCACCTGACCTGAATCCAATTGGGCATGCATTTCACTTGCTGAAGACAAAACTGAAGGGAAAATGCCCCAAGAACAAGCAGAAACTGAAGACCGTTGCAGTAGAGGCCTGGCAGAGCATCACCAGGGATGAAACCCAGCGTCTGGTGATGTCTATGCGTTCCAGACTTCAGGCTGTAATTGACTGCAAAGGATTTGCAACCAAGTATTAAAAAGTGAAAGTTTGATTTATGATTGTTAATCTGTCCCATTACTTTTGGTCCCTTAAAAAGTGGGAGGCACATATACAAACTGTTGTAATTCCTACACCGTTCACCTGATTTGGATGTAAATATCCTCAAATTAAAGCTGAAAGTCTGCAGGTAAAGCACATCTTGTTTGTTTCATTTCAAATCCATTGTGTTGGTGTATAGAGCCAAAAAGATTAGAATTGTGTCCATGTCCCAATATTTATGGACCTGACTATATTTTCCCATTCAGCTGCACTACTTCTGCCTGAAGTTTAAAATTCTCATCACAATTCCCTGCAATTCTAACGTGTGCTCAGGTGTGACCATACAAAAATGTAATATGTAAATATAAATAAAGTGCAAGGTGTAAATAAGTACGATAAAACCTAATAATACTATCTGGTACAATTAAGTTTTATTGGCGCCAGGTCCCATCCAGGCGGCGCCATTACGTAACTGTGCATGACCCTGCCCAGGCTGAGCTTGTACGAGCTTTCCTGAGCCCAGCAGGTGTCGGAATGGCGCATGCGCAGTTCCGATGTTGGCCCGCAACCATTTTTTTACGGGCACTGGCTACCCGTAACGAGCATTTACGGGCAGCCCGATTAACGGGCGCTTGCCGGGACAATGTAAATTAGCCGGGACAGATTCCTATTTGCTGGAACTGCAAAAACGGGACAGTTGGCAAGTATGGGGGGGGGGGCACTTTTCCCAATGACCACTGCTGTAAAGGGGGGCAGTCTAAAGACCACTGTAAAAGGAGCATTCTTCCCACTGACCACCACTGTAAAGGAAGCATTCTTTCCATTGACCACAATATATGGGGGGGATTTTCCCAACTCACCCCTGATTTGGTAATTTTTGCAGGGGTTCCATAAGACCAAAAAAATTTTTTAAGGGTACCTCTGATTAAAAAGGTTGGGAAAGGCTGCCTTAGAGGGTCGAGAATTGACATGATTGCTATTTCGAAGCATTCTAAGCAGCCAGTAAGCAATTGGGGACTTTGATTCCTGAACAAAGATGGCACTGTCCTGTTGAAGTTAAAAAAAAAAAAAAAAAATGATAAATGCATTGTCAGAGGAGTACTGTGAACTCTATGACAGATAATACATACAGTATGTGCAGGTGTTACACTGAGACATTATTTAACTTGCCACGTATCTCTAAGGCTGGTATCACTATATATCTTATTTACACTCACACTGATTAATGCACTGTGAGAAATCTGAATACGTGCTGCAAAGGAAGAAAATCACAGAGGTGTAAGAGCAAACTGATAAAAGGTACCTATTCATTATTAATAATAGTAAATGAAACTGAAAGGATTGCCATTCTGTATATATATATATCTTAGAGGAGGGATATTGGGCACACAAGACCTGCAGACTGGTAAGATACAACTTCACATTACTCCTCTGCCCATCATAAAGAATCTTTATCTACAACGGAAATATTTTGTTCTCAGCTATGTTAGTCTTTTTGTCTTGCAGGCTAGGTTCAAACTTTTTGCTTGTCGGGAATGCAAGTAAAATCAACATGCACAGAAACGCGCTGGCCTTTAGCAGATGCGGTTTGGTGAGGCGCAGTGCTTTAAGTGGCCCAAAAGAGGTGCCGGTACTCTATTATAGCCTATAAATTTTGTCACCCCCCCCCCACCCCACAACAGGGTCCCCACAGAGCACCCCCCCCTGGCCTGGGCTAGGACTCCAGAGCAGGGGGACTCACTGGTGGTGACTGGTCTGACTCTGGAGTGGGAAATATTCTTGGGGGGGGGGGCAATTGAGGGCGTAGATGTCCAAAATGAGTGTACTGGTACGCTAAGGTGCATGGAGAGGTGGCGGTATGCTCAACAGCCATATTTGGAAGTGGCGTTACTGAGTACCAGTGCATACCGGCCCACTTAAAGCACTGGTGAGGCACCATTTTACAAAAGGGTCAGGGACTTTTTTTGCACCTTTCTTGTGTTTAGGGAAGCCCATTGAAATAAATAGGCTGCTCTACATGCGAAGCACATGGAAAATACACAGAAAGGTGTGCACACTCAAAGGGTGAACCTAGCCTTAAACAGAAGGTGCCATACTATGTCCTCATTGTAAAATGTGAGTAAAAATCATTAACCATGCCATTGTCACATTCCTATATCCTTGCTGTTCCATGTTTTCATGACTGTATTTGATGGATAGAAAATATGATAAGCACTCCACCTTAAAGTAGAACTATAGCCAAAACCTTTTTTTCATTTTGGATAGAGTCTGTGTCCCATTCAGGACCATCTTAACGAATGGGCACGCTAGGCAGTTGCCCGGGTGTCCCACTTGCCTGGGGGGCCCCACCTGCCCAGCAACCCAGCCAAGCATTAGTCTTGATTCCCGTGTGCATCCCGCCGCCGAACTTAGCAGGTGGCAAGCGCCTGTCGGTCCTGCGCTGCTGTCAGGCCACTTGGGCCGTGGAGGGGGAGCCCACAACTGCAGGAATGCCTGTCTGCCTCCACTGGAACAGACACACACAGGACAGTTGAGTCTGACTCCCTGTTTGTGTTTACCGGACCCAGCGGCCAAATTTGGAAGCTGTCATTAGCCTGGTCCTGCTGTACCAATAAATATTGTCTTATCGATAATTTGCATTTTTATTCTCGTGGGTGATTGTGTAGGCGGTGCCCCAGTGCACTGCATTGCCCGGGGCCCTTTAATGCATTTAAGATGTCACTGGTCCCATTACAGAGATTTCCCTTCACTTCCTGTCCCATATCCAAACAGGAAGTGAGAGGAGATCCCTGCAATCTAAGGGGATTCCTTGGGGACTCCAAAGTCACCAGAACTAGTGTCCCCCGTTGAAATATTTCCCCTCTATTACTTTCTGGGGACAACCCACATTTTGGGTAATTTCTTTGTCTTTCACTTTCAATGATAATGGTAAACAGGACAAATAGAGAGGGGGAAAACAGCAATAAAAATTGACAGGGGCTCTAATCCCTCGTCGCTCCATCCAAAACTAAAATAAAATTGCCTTTAGTTATACTTTAACCATTTAAGGATCAGGCCTATTTCTGACGCTTGTTGTTTACAAGTTAAAATCAGTATTTTTGCTAGAAAATTACTTAGAACCCCCAAACATTATATATTTTTTTCAGCAGAGACCCTAGAGAATAAAATGGAGATCATTGCAATGCTTTATGTCACACTGTATTTGCACAGCGGCCTTACAAATGCAATTTTTTTTTGGAACAAATACAAATTTTTGATTAAAAAAAATAAGAAAACAGTAAATTAATAATGTGAAAGATAATGTTACGCCGAGTAAATAGATACCCAACATGTCATGCTTCAAAATTGCGCACGCTCATGGAATGGCGAAAAACATTGGTACTTAAAAATCTCCATAGGCTACGCTTTAAAAATTTTTACAGGTCACCAGTTTAGAGTTACAGAGGAGGTCTAGGGCTAGAATTATTGCTCTCACTCTAACAATCGCAGCGATGTCTCACATGTGTGGTTTAAACACCATTACATATGTGAGCGCAACTTGCGTATACATTAGCTTCTGCTCGCAAGCTCGGAGGGGCTTTAATTTTTTTTTTCTTATTTATTTTACTTTTTATTTTTATGCTGTCCTTAAAAAAAAAAAAAAAAAAAACAATTTATGATCACTTTTATTTATTTAACCACTTAAGCCCCGGAGGATTTGGCTGCTAAAGGACCAGGGGTTTTTTTGCGATTTTTTACTGCGTGACTTTAACGGACAATTGCGCGGTCGTGCGACGCTGTACCTAAACGAATTTGACGTCCTTTTTTTCCCACAAACAGAGCTTTCTTTTGGTGGTATTTGATCACCTGTGCGATTTTTTGATCACGCGCTATAAACAAAAAAAGAGCGTAAATTTTGCAAAAATAACAATATTTTTCACATTTTTTTATATGAAATTCCCCCCAAAAAAAAGTAAAAATCAAAATTTTTTAACATTTTTCGGCCAATTTCTTTTATGCTACCTATGTTTGGTAAAAAAAATCGCAAAAAGCGTATTTTGATTGGTTTGCGCAAAAGTTATCGCGTTTACTAACAAAGGGAAAGATTTTTGTCATTTTTGGTGGTTTTTTTTTTAACGCGTAATGGCGGCGATCTGCGATTTTTTTTCGGTACTGCGACATTGCGGCGGACAGATCGGACCCTTGACTGACATTTTTGACACTTTTGGGGGTACCAGTGACATTACTGCAGTAATCAGTGCTATACATATGCACTGTTACTGCAAAAATGACACTGGCAGAGAAGGGGTTAACTTTATTGGACAGGGAGGGGTTAAGTGTGTCCTAGGGGCGTGATTCTAACTGTGTAGGGACATTCCTATTGGTGTAAAAGCAAAGATCAACCGTTCTACATAGTAGAACGGACAGATCTTCACTTTTACACAGGGAGAACTGACAGGCAGCTTGTTTACACAAGCTGCTCTGTCTTTCTCCCTTCACAGGAGCGATCGCAGTGTGACTGGCGGACATCGAGTCCGCCGGTCACACGCACTGACTTGTCTGTGAACGAGCCGCGGCGGGCGCGCGCCTCGGCGGGCGCGCCCGCCCGCGATAGGCTCGCAAGTCAGTGACAGGCGAGTGACGTACCGATACGTCACTCTGCCTGGCCGGGGCTGACCGCCGCAGTATATAGTCGTGCGGCGGTCGGCAACCGGTTAATGTAACCATCCCTTGTAATAGAAATAAGCAGGACAGGTCCTCTTTAATGTGAGATCTGGGGTCAAAAAGACCTCACATCTGACATCTACACTTAAAAGCAAAAAGACATAAAAAATGTCATTTTTTTTCAGCATGAAAAAAATGGGCCCTTTAAGGCTGTTGGGAGGAAGCGAGGCATGACGTCGCTCTGGTCCTCCAAGGCCATAGAATCGAGTAGGGGGCCATCTTGCCCTCACTCTACTTCCTGCCTGGGACCTGAAAGGACAGTTTTCCCTGCTACCGACGGCTCCGGTAAATGGTGAAAATGACAGGGAAGCAGCAGGAGGGGGGGGGGGGGGAGCACCCCTACCGCCGCCCATAAAAGTGATCCCACAGCAAATCCGCCGCTGGAACTACTTTTATGAAAGGGGACTGCCCACCCTGTAAGAAAATACAGAGGTATCTGCTGCTATAACACCGGTATTTATCTTCAAAGTTGCGACGTAAAACTGCGGCGGGTGATCCGGAAGTGGTTAAAGCATAGCTCCCAACTGTCCCTGATTTTGAGGGACTGTCCCTGATTTGGAACAAGGTCCCTCTGTCCCTCTTTCCTCCTCATGTGTCCCTCATTTTGGTCTGATCTATACAGTTGTATATAAAATGCACTATTTATCTTTCAAAAATGTTTACCAGTGCTGAACCTTTCATCCAATTCCTAAATTGCTGCATTTTGAAATGTCAAAAGTCAATATAAAGGAATAGTAGTGGAAAAAAAGCACTTGTGGGTTTAAGTAATCATTTTTTTGTATAAATCTAATTTAAGGGGGCGTGGCAGGGGGTGTGTCCTATGCCTAAATAAGTTTGCTAGTAGGTGTCCCTCGTTCCCATCTCCAAAAGTTGGGGGGTATGTTTAAAGTGCATCTAAAGCCACAGCCTTTTTTTGTTGTTGTGGAAGGATAGAGTGTGGAAGGGTTAGACCCTCTAGTTGAGAAAAGTAGAAGAGCCGTAAGGTTATCCTTTTGGTTTTGCTATCTTTGCTATGTGCCCCGGTGACCATTGTCATTGCAATTGAAAGTGAAGAAAAATTACAATATTCTGGATAATTTTGCATTGGCACCTGTTCCATTGACTATAGGGGTATTTTCCTAACTTTAAGGGGTTGTTCACATTAGCGTTGTGGGGAGGGGGTTCAAAATCCTGTGCTTAAGCTGCACTTTTACCTCCCCTAACCCCTGCCCCAGGGGTACCCAACCTCTTTAAGAGTAATGGCCACTTGAGTGAATTGATAATTGGTTGCGGGCCTCAATCAGTGGAGGGGGCGGATGAAAGGTCTGTCTCCACTCTGCATGTGCAGAGCGGACACAGACACAGACACAACCCGCTCTACTCTATAGGCCCCTGTGACGGAACCAACCCACACTGTGCTTGTGTGCTTCCGTCAGTATACCGCTTCTTTCAGTCTTGAACATAGATATCAGATATATTATAGCCACATAATATACAAGACTAGCCGACAATAGCTTGTATGAGATCTGGAACTCTTTATTGAACAAACTCACACGGAATATATACCCCATCAGGTGCCTTATTACATTATCATATGCAGATGAAATTGAATACAGAAATATAATTAACATATCTAAGGAACAACCAACACAAACAGTATACTACTTTCCCACTAACAACTAATAGCTGACAGTGGATTAATTAACTTTAGCTAATTGATTAGTTACTTAAACCAAAATACTAGCAGACAGGCTAACAATAGGTGACACAATTAACCATGGAATCCACACCCGGGCCATGCTTTAAATCCTTAAAGTGGGATTAAATCTTAAGGATATTGCGGATAAATACTGTCCCATTTGAAGTAATCTAAACCACATTCTCAGTGTTCATTAAGTAGTTCTCTATCATTTTCTCGGTCACCCTGTACCCCTAATAGACACAGGGTGACTTACACATAAGAGGGGCCTAGGGAGCTGAGAGGGGGATTTCACAACCTCTCTAAGGTAAGCTGGGTTCCACGGGCCCCCAATCCAAAGTGACTCCCATCATATGCCCTCCAATCTGATCTACCCAGATGGAAGGGGACGGATCCCCTTCTGTTTTTTTTTTTTTTTTTTTTTTTAGCGAATCAGATTGGAAGTAGGCGTTGGTAAACGGACACAAGTCCACCATACAAGTGAATGGAGGGTCTGATTGGGTCCTTCTGAAAAACGGACAGGTGGACCCAATAGGACCAATCGTGTGAAAGTGTCCTAAGGCTCCTTTCACACTGATACGCTGTGGTTTACCTGCAGCGCAGGGCACCTGTTGCTTTCCTGCAGGTTATATAAATGTGGTAGTAGCGCACTGCCACCTAGTGATAGAAATGAGGAAATTACAGAGTGCAACTGCTGCAATCATAAAATATGTTCCCACATCTGCAATAAATCAATAATAAAATGTGTGATTGCGCTGCCTCTAAATCAAGGTAAAAATAATAACTATAAAGTGACAAAAAAAAAGGACTAAATAGGTAAGTGTTTCAAATACACAGTATCTCACAAAAGTGAGTACACCCCTCACATTTTTGTAAATATTTTATTCTATTCTGAAGAAATGACGCTTTGTAGTGAATGCACAGCTTGTATAACAGTGTAAATTTGCTGTCCCCTCAAAATAACTCAACACACAGCCATTAATGTCCAAACCGCTGGCAACAAAAGTGAGTACACCTCTAAGTCAAAATGTCCAAATTGGGTCCAATTAGCCATTTTCCCTCCCTGGTGTCATGTGACTTGTTAGTGTTACAAGGTCTCAGGTGTGAATGGGGAGCGGGTGTGTTAAATTTGGTGTTATCGCTCTCACTCTCTCATACTGGTCACTGGAAGTTCAACATGGCACCTCATGGCAAAGAACTCTCTGAGGATCTGAAAAAAGAATTGTTGCTCTACATAAAGATGGCCTAGGCTATAAGAAGATTTTCAAGACCCTGAAACCGAGCTGCAGCACGGTGACCAAGACCATACAGCGGTTTAACAGGACAGGTTCCACTCAGAACAGACCTCGCCATGGTCGACCAAAGGAGCTGAGTGCATGTGCTCAGCGTCATATCCAGAGGTTGTCTTTGGGAAATAAACATATGAGTGCTGCCAGCATTGCTACAGAGGTTGAAGGGGTGGGGGGTCAACCTGCCAGTGCTCAGACCATACGCCGCACACTGCATCAAATTGGTCTGCATGGCTGTCGTCCCAGAAGGAAGCCTCTTCTAAAGATGTTGCACAAGAAAGCCTGCAAACAGTTTGCTGAAGACAAGCAGACTAAGGACATGGATTATTGGAACCATGTCCTGTGGTCTGAGGAGACCAAGATAAACGTATTTGGTTCAGATGGTGTCAATCGTGTGTGGCGGTGAGGAGTAAAAAGACAAGTGTGTCTTACCTACAGTCAAGCATGGTGGTGGGAGTGTCATGGTCTGGGGCTACATGAGTGCTGCCGGCACTGGGAAGCTACAATTCATTGAGGGAACTATGAATGCCAACATGTACTGTGACATACTGAAGCAAAGCATGATCCCTTCCCTTGGGAGACTGGGCCGCAGGGCAATATTTCAACATGATAACGACCCCAAACACACCTCCAAGACGACCACTGCCTTGCTAAAGAAGCTGAGGGTAAAGGTGATGGACTGGCCAAGCATGTCTCCAGACCTAAACCCTATTGAGCATCTGTGGGGAATCCTCAAATGGAAGGTGGAGAAGCCCAAGGTCTCTAACATCCACCAGCTCCGTGATGTCGTTATGGAGGATGGAAGAGGACTCCAGTGGAAACCTGTGAAGCTCTGGTGAACTCCATGGCCAAGAGGGTTAAGGCAGTGTGTTAGGTACGCTCCCTGAGCACATTGATGTGCTGTCATGAGTCTGCCATCCAAAGGGTTAACCCAGTGTAGGCTTAATTGCAGTAATTGGCAACAGGTTGCCTTATTTAAACTCCTCAGCAGCTCTGTGTCTTTGCTGTCTTGTCTACATCTCTTGCCGTTGTTCCTGAACCTGTGACCTGTTTCCTGCTGATTTCCTGTTGACCTTTTGGCTCGTCCCTGACTCCGCTTGTCTGCTGCCCGTCCTGACCCCGGCTTGTTTGAATATTCTCTCGGATCTTCCTTGTCTGTTTAATCTGCCTTCAGACCTTGACAGGTTCACTCTTGGTAGGGCGACCATGAGGACCGCGACCTGGTATTCACACGCAGCGAAGTCCATCCTCACCACCAGAGGCTCTGGCGAAAAACCGGTGGATACTTAGATTCCGCACCTCAGGCTAGCCTGTGTCACTTACCTTGGGGGTTCCCATCCAAGCTCCGCCCTCTAGCGAACATCGGGGCCTTCCTCTGCCGTCAGGTTACCACCAGCAACCTAACACAGTGCTGGAAAATAATGGTGACCTCATAAAATATTGACACTTTGGGCCCAATTTGGACATTTCCACTTAGGGGTGTACTCACTTTTGTTGCCAGCGGTTTAGACATTAATGGCTGTGTGTTGAGTTGTTTTGAGGGGACAGCAAATTGACACTGTTATACAAGCTGTACACTCACTACTTTAAATTGTAGCAAAGTGTAATTTCTTCAGTGTTGTCACATAAAAAGATGTGAGGGGTGTACTCACTTTCGTGAGATACTGTATATAAAGTGCCAGTGCAAATTAAATCCATGAACAAACATATAATGCAAAAAAGGCGAATGCAATACATAATAAAGTTTCTATTAGATTGTGCATTCAAAAAAGGTGCTTCATAGAGATGACACCACAGTGTAATGACAATTTTCCACTCGTGCTCCTTTCACCAGGTGAAGTGTAAGCTCACCTGCGTTATAGACCCCTAAGGGTCAACAAAGCAAAATGCGTGGAAAAAAAAAAATTAAATTACTTTTGAAATGACCTTAACATGTCAAAGCTTATATGAGGTTTTGGTGATTTGGTTTACATCTACATAAATTGTCTTTACAGATAAAGATGCCGTTGGAATTGGGAACAACGCTGTGTGTTTTACACTTGTTCTTCTCTATACAGGTAACCCTTATACCCTAAAATGTTCACTCCTTTCCTATAAATGTATAGATTATTACACATGAGGTCAGGTCACAGAGATCGAAGGCCTGGTGACCTGAGGGTGAAGGAATGTTACATAACACTGAACCACCAATGGGAAAAACAACTGCTTTTCACGATCCAACGATAGCAGGGCTAGCCCAAGACATTGTGCTGCCTGGGTCCAAGAATGAAATGCTAAAATCAATCAAATGACCAGGCGCTCCTGGGGTGCCTGTTAAGTAAAGGATGGGAAACGGCCAGTAAGCCACCAGGGAAGTCGCTATGCTGCCGGCCAATGTAGCATGGGATGAATCCTGGAGCAGGGAAAAACACACATGATGGCAGCACATAGGGACAACCCAAGGGAAGACAAGAGAGATGTCCAAAATGGTTGAGTTTATTGATAAAAAACAGAAGGGGGAAATCACCAATGTGCATACATCACCCTGGGTCAGGAGTCAGGAATGGGCACCGTCAACGTGGATGACTGGAAGGCCAAACGCCAAATGCCACTGTGTGCTGTGATGGAGATCCTAGCCAGAAACCAGCCAGGGCGAGGGTGAGCCGTCTCCGCTCTGCTACGATGCGATGGCGATAACCGGAAAGACTTACGTCACTCGCCTAGCAGGAACCAGGGTGGAACGCAATTTTCCTCCATTGCCGTGACTATGCGTTTTGCACGCATGCGCTTTGTCAAGTCCATCATGTTTATCAATAAACTGAACCATTTTGTATTGGACATCTCTCTTGTCTTCCCTTGGATTCCGTTGGGTTATCCCAATGCGCTGCCATCATATGTGTTTTTCCAAGAATGAAATGCTGCCTCCCCTACCCCAAAAAAAATAAAAAAATCACACCCACCAAAAAGCCCCCCACATCCATTATTTTTATATTTTGTTATATCATGATAATTAAAACTAAAATTAAATGTATCAGGAAGTCAGATTTACATGCAACAGCACCTTGTCTATATGCAAAATGATATGACATACCATTATGTTCAATTCCAAACTACAAACTCCATATCACTCCCCTCATTATAGACCACCCCATCACAGATCCACCCCATCATAGACTCCTCTCCATCACAGATCCACCCCATCATAGACTCCTCTCCATCACAGATCACCCCATCACAGACCTCCCTCATCACAGACCCCCCTCATCACAGACCCCCCTCATCACAGACCCCCCTCATCACAGACCTCCCTCATCACAGACCCCCCTCATCACAGACCCCCCTCATCACAGACCTCCCTCATCACAGACCTCCCTCATCACAGACCCCCCTCATCACAGACCCCCCTCATCACAGACCCCCCTCATCACAGACCCCCCTCATCACAGACCCCCCTCATCACAGACCCCCCTCATCACAGACCTCCCTCATTACAGACCCCCCTCATCACAGACCCCCCTCATCACAGATCACCCCATCACAGACCTCCCTCATCACAGACCCTCCTCATCACAGACCCCCATCAAAGTCCTCCATCGATATCACAGACTGCCCCTTCCATAAGATGGCAGCACTCCCCCTCCCATACCATATTTACACAAGATGGGAAGCATTGGAGGTCCGGACAAAGGGAGGGACTTTTCATATGAAAGGCAGGTGATTGATTGCTGGGACCTCCCCGCTGTCTAGTAACCAATCAAGTGCTTCTGAACTTAAAAACTCTTGCCCTTTGACTGGACCTGCCATGCTTCCCATCTTGTGTAAATAAGATAGGGGAGGGGGAGTGCTGTGATTCTATGGAAGGGACAGACCTGGCACGCCACTGGGACAGGTAGAGGAAAGCTGTACATCTGATCTGGTGCCGGCGGTGAGCACCAAACTGCTGGGAAAAAAAAAAAAATCTTCTTGGGTGGCAATTTCCTGCCCCTTTCAAACTTCTGCCAGTGGGACCCATGGTAGGGCCGGTGTTCTAAAATTTTGTCGGACCCATGAAAATTCCGGACCTCGTCACTTCCGGCTGGTGCGAGCCCCGGTGCGCATGCGCACAAGACATTTTCAAGGTCCGATGAAATTCTAAGACTTAGCGAACAGCTGATTGAGAGGAGGAGGGGCTGAGGTGGGACGCACACACCGCCGCGGGAAAATTGCTGTCACGGGCAAACCAAAGGTGCTGGAGAACCCAAAATTGTATCGCAGGTAGCCAACACGCTCCCCTACAGCTGATAAAAACTTGGGGTCTCGGGGATGAAAGGGCGCGGATCAGAGACCCCAAATTTTTATCATCTGTAGGGGAGCATCTTGGCTACCTGCGATTTTTTTTCCTTTTTTCGTCCTTTTTTTCCCACAAATAGAGCTTTCTTTTGGTGGTATTTGATCACCTGTGCGATTTTTATTTTTTGCGCTATAAACAAAACAGAGCGACAATTTTGAAAAAATAATATTTTTCACATTTTTTACATGAAATTCTCAAAAAAATGTAAAAATCAAAATTCTTTAACATTTTAGGCCAATTTGTTTTCTGCTACATATTTTTGGTTAAAAAAATCGCAATAAGCGTATTTTGATTGGTTTGTGCAAAAGTTATTGCGTTTACTAACTACGGGAAAGATTTTTGTCATTTTTATTGTTTTTTTTTTTTTTTACTAGTAATGGCAGCGATCTGCGATTTTTTTTTGCGGGACTGCGACATTGCGGCGGACAGATCGGACCCCTAACTGACGTTTTTGACACTTTTGGGGGTACCAGTGACATTACTACAGTAATCAGTGCTATAAATATGCACTGTTACTGTCAAAATGACACTGGCGGGGAAGGGGGTTAACTTTATTGGTGACGAGCGGGGGCGGGAGCGTGCCTCCGGCGGCGGCGCGATCGCCCCCTAGCTCCTCCCAGGCTAGCCCCGTACATGTACGACGCTTTGCCTGTGAGATCCGACCTGCCACCGTACAACTGCGGCGGCTGGTCGGCAAGTGGTTAACCGGCGGGAGCGGCAAATTCAAACAGTAAAACACACCAAACACACTGATACATTACAAAATAAAATAAATTCACATTAGATCGCCCCCCAGTGCCCTTTCCTGCAGTTTTACTGTACTTTTTATGTATATATATATGTGTGTGTGTGTATATATATAGATATATATACAGTGGGTACGGAAAGTATTCAGACCCCCTTAAATTTTTCACTCTTTGTTATATTACAGCCATTTGCTAAAATCATTTAAGTTCATTCTTCTTCCTCATGAATGTACACATAGCACCCCATACTGACAGAAAAACACAGAATTGTTGACATTGTTGCAGATTTATTAAAAAAGTAAAACTGAAATATCACATGGTCCTAAGTATTCAGACCCTTTGCTGTGACACTCATATATTTAACTCAGGTGCTTTCCATTTCTTCTGATCATCCTTGAGATGGTTCTACACCTTCATTTGAGTCCAGCTGTGTTTGATTATACTGATTGGACTTGATTAGGAAAGCCACACACCTGTCTATATAAGACCTTCCAGATCACAATGCATGTCAGAGCAAATGAGAATCGTGAGGTCAAAGGAACTGCCTGAAGAGCTCATAGACAGAATTGTGGCAAGGCACAGATCTGGCCAAGGTTACAAAAAGATTTCTGCTGCACTTAAGGTTCCTAAGAGCACAGTGGCCTCCATAATCCTCAAATGGAAGACGTTTGGGACGACCAGAACCCTTCCTAGAGCTGGCCGTCCGGCCAAACTGAGCTATCGGGGGAGAAGAGCCTTGGTGAGAGAGGTAAAGAAGAACCCAAAGATCACTGTGGCTGAGCTCCAGAGATGCAGTCAGGAGATGGGAGAAAGTTGTAGAAAGTCAACCATCACTGCAGCCCTCCACCAGTCGGGGCTTTATGGCAGAGTGGCCCGACGGAAGCCTCTCCTCAGTGTAAGACACATGAAAGCCCGCATGGAGTTTGCTAAAAAACACCTGAAGGACTCCAAGATGGTGAGAAATAAGATTCTCTGGTCTGATGAGACCAAAATAGAACTTTTTGGCCTTAATTCTAAGCGGTATGTGTGGAGAAAACCAGGCACTGCTCATCACCTGTCCAATACAGTCCCAACAGTGAAGCATGGTGGTGGCAGCATCAAGCTGTGGGGGTGTTTTTCAGCTGCAGGGACAGGACGACTGGTTGCAATCGAGGGAAAGATGAATGCAGCCAAGTACAGGGATATCCTGGACAAAAACCTTCTCCAGAGTGCTCTGGACCTCAGACTGGGCCGAAGGTTTACCTTCTAACAAGACAATGACCCTAAGCACACAGCTAAAATAACGAAGGAGTGGCTTCACAACAACTCCGTGACTGTTCTTGAATGGCCCAGCCAGAGCCCTGACTTAAACCCAATTGAGCATCTCTGGAGAGACCTAAAAATGGCTGTCCACCAACGTTTACCATCCAACCTGACAGAACTGGAGAGGATCTGCAAGGAGGAATGGCAGAGGATCCCCAAATCCAGGTGTGAAAGACTTGTTGCATCTTTCCCAAAAAGACTCCTGGCTGTATTAGATCAAAAGGGGGCTTCTACTAAATACTGAGCAAAGGGTCTGAATACTTAGGACCATGTGATATTTCAGTTTTTCTTTTTTAATAAATCTGCAACAATGTCAACAATTCTGTGTTTTTCTGTCAGTATGGGGTGCTATGTGTACATTCATGAGGAAGAAGAATGAACTTAAATGATTTTAACAAATGGCTGCAATATAACAAAGAGTGAAAAATTTAAGGGGGTCTGAATACTTTCCGTACCCACTGTATATCAATATATATATATATATATATATATATATTGTGGCAGGGCACATGGATCCGTGGTCGACGGAAGATACGTGTCACCGAGGTTCCTGGCCTCGGTGAGATGAGAGCCGGTAATTCTGTGTCAGCAGCAGCTAGTGCTGTTTGACATTTTTTTATTTTAGTGTGGCTGCAAAGCCGAATCCGGGCCGGCTCTTATTGGGAGCAGTTAAGGTATGGGTGGGTGGCTGCTCCCCACGCTCCAGGCCAGGTCTTGCCTGGGGTTTATAAGGCAGACAGCCTAACAGGTGTTTGAGATTTGTCTCCAGGCACCAGAAGGCTGTGGAAGTCAGTGCTGAGGCTGGAAAAGTTACAAGCAGGTGAACTGATCCTTTGCTGTGTGTGAACAGCACCAAAGATACACAGGTGAATGGACTTGTTGCTGTGTTTAAAACCTGCCTTTAAGACTGTCGTTTTCCTTTTTGTTGGGTGTGAGTTAAACACCAAGAAAGAATGTTACTTTTGTGTTCCTGAAGTGTAAATAAAACACTCCTGATTTACTTGAAGAACCATCTGTTTTGCCTCTATACTGCACCCGCAAATCCTACCTACCAGAGCAAATCCCCACATTTGGTGCTCGGATGCGGGCAAGCGCAGTGAGGCTGGCGTAAGACGCCAAAATATTTTTGATCTGCTGAACGTGACTGTACATGTCCTATATTAAGCCTGCTAAGCTGCAGCCACAGGAAAAGATGGAGGAGTTGATAAGGCAGCTTACCCAGGCCAGTTTAGGACAACAGCAGGCCATAGAGCTACAGCGGGAAACTAACCTGCAACAGCAGAAAAGACATGAGGAGGCTATGCGTGCACAGCAGGAGACTAATCAACGGCTGCTGCAACATGTGTTGGCGTTGGAAAAGTCTGGGGTGCCTCGGGGAGTGCATGATGCCCGGAAAGCGGTCCGTGCAGCGATACCCAAGATGGCTCCCACAAATGACGTCGAGACGTACCTCGCCATATTTGAAAAAGTGGCGGTCCGGGAGAAGCTACCCCGTGACCAGTGGGCTGAGGTGGTCGCTCCGTTCCTGGCATCTGGACCCCAGCAGGTGTTTTTCGATTTGACAGATGACCAAGCTGCCGACTACCCGACCGTAAAAGGTGAGATCCTGGCGAGACTGGGCGTAAATGTCTTAGTCCGCGCTCAGCGAGTGCATCAGTGGGGCTACAAAGCGGCCGAACAGGCCAGGCCACAATATTACGATTTACTGCACAGATTGCAAAAATGGCTGCAGCCTGATCTGTTAAAGCCCACTGATATGCTGGACCGCTTATTGGCTGACATGTTTTGGAGGGCCTTGCCTTATCCCCTCCAGCACTGGATCGGCCAGGCTTCTCCTGACAATGCTCTGGATATGGTTGACCTGGTGGAGCGCTATGAGGCCACCAAGAACTTACAGGGATGTACAGGGGGGAGGGGGCCAGTCAAACCCCGGAAATCTCCGCCACAGACCCAACGCTTGGTGGCAATGAGACACACTCAAGACGTACTCCCTGTACGCCCGGCCCCAATAGTCTGCTGGCGGTGTCAGGAGCCAGGTCACGTGAGGGCTGAGTGTCCCCAACAGGACGAGCCTATGGAGACTAACTATGGACACCGCCACTCGTTGTATGCACGAAAGCTATGCGCCACAGGCACTGGTGAGGTGATAGACAGTAACCATCTGTGTCAGGTGGAAGTGGGAGACACTTTGGCGGTGGCTCTGCTGGACTCAGGAAGTCTGGTGTCCCTGGTGAGAACGGCGTTAATACGGCCTGCTGAATATACCGGCCGCAGAGTCGGGGTCGTATGTATTCATGGAGACTTAAAGGACTATCCCACAGCGCTGGTAACTTTGTCTACAGCGGCCGGCAAATGGACCCATGAGGTGGCTGTCGCTACCAAGTTGCCACATGAACTAATAATCGGAAGGGACTTTCCAGGTTTTCCGGCACTGTGGCCTACGGTTAAAGGGTCTGACAAGCCTGAGACAGGGACAACCCTAGCAGAATGGCCTGGTTCCAGTGTGAGGCCAGAGCCCTGGGAGCCTGAGTCCGAAGGGCCCTCGGTAGGGGTGACCACAGCTTCTGTGATAGAGGGGGACACGACCCCACTAAATGTAATGGTGGGAGACGTGGAGGACTTGCCATCCGGCCCTGAGTTGGCAGACCTCAATGTCTCCGGGGAAAATTTCGGGACTGCACAACACCGGGATACGTCCCTAAGCAAGGCCTGGGAACAACAACCCACCCCCTACAAAAGTGTTGTTGACTATGTCACCCAGATGCAGGAACGGATGGAAAAGGTGATGCCCTTGGTCCGGGAACACATGGAGGCAGCCCAACGAGCCCAGAGTAGGATCTACAATCGACAGGCTAGGGTCCGGAACTTTAACCCGGGTGATCGGGTAGTGGTACTAGTACCAACAGTAGATAGCAAGTTCCTAGCTAGGTGGCAAGGTCCCTATGAGGTGCTCGAAAAGATAGAAGTAAATTACAAAGTACACCAGCCAGGGCGGCGGAAGCCGGAGCAGGTGTACCACATAAATTTACTAAAGCCGTGGAAAGATAGGGACTTGTCCGAGAACGACAGCCCCCAGCCAGGGTTTCTAGGTGAAAAGGGTCCAGCCCCTCCTCTGGAAGCCTGTGAAGCAGTAACCTCGGTAAAAGCTGCAGATAGCCTGTCCTCCAAACAGGTCCAGGAAGTCAGGGAGTTCATTAGTCGGAACACAGATGTGTTCTCAGACCTCCCTGGACGCACATCTCTAATCCTACATGATATCGTCACTGAGCCCCGGGTCAAGGTCCGGGTAAAGCCATATCGGGTACCCGAGGCTCGGCGACATGCTATTGAGGAAGAAGTACAACTCATGTTAAAACTCGATGTTATTGAAGAGTCTAAAAGTGAATGGGCCAGTCCTATAGTCTTAGTACCCAAACCAGATGGGACGTTGCGGTTCTGCAACGATTTTCGTAAGCTAAACGAGGTCTCCAAGTTTGACGCGTACCCTATGCCCCGAGTAGACGAGCTGATTGAGAAATTAGGCCAAGCCCGATATTTTTCAGTGCTAGACCTCACCAAAGTACCCTTAACGGAGTCTGCCAAGGAAAAAACGGCTTTTGTTACTCCTCAGGGCCTATATCATTATAAGGTGTTACCCTTTGGCCTGCATGGCGCCCCTGCCACCTTCCAAAGACTAATGGACATAGTGTTGCGACCTCATCGTCAGTACGCCTCGGCTTACCTGGACGATGTCGTCATCCACAGCCGGGATTGGGAAAGTCATCTGCCCAAAGTGCAGGCGGTAGTGGATGCCCTTAGGAAGGCCGGGTTGACCGCTAATCCAAAAAAGTGTTCAATAGGATTAGAAGAGACTAAATACCTGGGGTATGTGGTTGGGCGAGGAGTCATCAAACCCCAAGTAAACAAAATAGAAGCCATACGTAGTTGGCCCCGACCAGTCACCACTAAGCAGGTCAGATCATTCCTGGGAATGCTGGGATATTATATGAGGTTCATTCCCCATTTTGCCACCTTAGCTGCTCCACTGACAGGGCTACTAAAGGGACGAAAGTCCGTCATGATTCACTGGAATGATAAGGCGGAAGAGGCCTTTTCCGCTTTGAAGTCGGCACTATGTGGGTCCCCAGTCTTGGTCACCCCAGACTTCAAGAAGGGATTTATAGTACAGACCGATGCCTCGGAAGTAGGTCTAGGGGCTGTACTATCACAGGAGGTCAATGGGGAGGAGCATCCTGTCGTGTACCTCAGCCGGAAGCTCACCCCAGCAGAGACCCGATACAGTATAGTGGAGAGAGAGTGCCTGGCTATCAAATGGGCACTCGAGTCTCTTTGCTATTATCTGTTGGGGAGGAAATTTCGTCTGGTGACCGACCATTCCCCTCTCCAATGGATGAGCCAGGCCAAGGAGAGAAATGCCCGGGTCACCAGATGGTTCCTGTCCCTTCAGAACTTCAAGTTCTCAGTGGAACACAGGGCAGGCCGCCTACAGGGAAATGCGGATGCCCTGTCTCGCGCACACTGTATGACATGTGTTCACCCCCTGAGGGTTGAACAAAGGGGGGAGGTATGTGACAGGGCACATGGATCCGTGGTCGACGGAAGATACGTGTCACCGAGGTTCCTGGCCTCGGTGAGATAAGAGCCGGTAATTCTGTGTCAGCAGCAGCTAGTGCTGTTTGACATTTTTTTATTTTAGTGTGGCTGCAAAGCCGAATCCGGGCCGGCTCTTATTGGGAGCAGTTAAGGTATGGGTGGGTGGCTGCTCCCCACGCTCCAGGCCAGGTCTTGCCTGGGGTTTATAAGGCAGACAGTCTAACAGGTGTTTGAGAATGATCTCCATACACCAGAAGGCTGTGGAAGTCAGTGCTGAGGCTGGAAAAGTTACAAGCAGGTGAACTGATCCTTTGCTGTGTGTGAACAGCACCAAAGATACACAGGTGAATGGACTTGTTGCTGTGTTTAAAACCTGCCTTAAAAGACTGTCAGTTTTCCTTTTTGTTGGGTGTGAGTTAAACACCAAGAAAGAATGTTACTTTTGTGTTCCTGAAGTGTAAATAAAACACTCCTGATTTACTTGAAGAACCATCTGTTTTGCCTCTATACTGCACCCGCAAATCCTACCTACCAGAGCAAATCCCCACATTATATATATATATATATATATATATATATATATATATATATATATACACACATACTTTAACTTATTTATAGTTATTTATTATATTATAATTTATGATTTTGTGTTTCAAACTTTATCATACCATCGATGTTATAAAGAAGAACGCACTGTAAAGAAAAAATCATATGTAAACAGTTGGTTTGGGCTGCTCATTCTTAAGAATTACATGCAAAATAATGGTACCGCTTTCAGCACCTAAAATCGGAAAGAATCATACCGCCAGGGAGGTTAAATCAATAAAAATATGTTTTTATATATGGCTGTACTAATTATTGGATGTTAAGGTCGCCCTTATAGTCCCACAATCTCAGGGGAATTTCCTTCTTTACAAGTACAGTGTGGGTTGAGGTTCCGTTAAAGTGGTATCAGCAGGAGGCATCAATAGTTTAAAAAAAATCTATTAGATGGGCACCTTAACCACTTAAGCCCCGGAAGATTTTACCCCCTTTCTGACCAGGGGTTTTTTTTGCGATTTTTTTTTTTTTTTTTTTTTTTTTTTTTTTTTTTTTTTTTTTTTTTTTTTTTTACTGCGTGAATTTAACGGACGCTGTACCTAAACGAATTTGACGTCCTTTTTTTCCCACAAACAGAGCTTTCTTTTGGTGGTATTTGATCACCTGTGCGATTTTTTTTGATCATGTGCTATAACCAAAAAAATATTTTTGCAAAAATAACAATATTTTTCACTTTTTTTTATATGAAATTCCCCCCCAAAAAAAGTAAAAATCAAACTTTTTTTAACATTTTCGGCCAATTTGTTTTATACTACATATGTTTGGTAAAAAAATCGCAAAAAGCGTATTTTGATTGGTTTGCACAAAAGTTATCGCGTTTACTAACAAAGGGAAAGATTTTTGTCATTTTTGGTGTTTTTTTTTTTTTAACGAGTAATGGCGGCGATCTGCAATTTTTTTTGCGGGACTGCGACATTGCGGCGGACAAATCGGACCCTTGACTGACATTTTTTACACTTTTAGGGTTACCAGTGACATTACTGCAGTAATCAGTGCTATACATATGCACTGTTATTGTAAAAATGACACTGGCAGGGAAGAGTTAACTGTATTGGAGAGGGAGGGGTTAAGTGTGTCCTAGGGGCGTGCTTCTAACTGTGATTGGCTGTGGCTACTAGTGTAAAAACAGAGATCAACGGTCCTACATAGTAGAACCGTCTGATCTCCATTTTTACACAGGGGAGAATGACAGGCGGCTTGTTTACATTAGCCGCCTGCCTTTCTCCCTTCCCGGCGGACGATCGCGAGTAGACAGCGGACATCGGGTCCACCGGTTTACACGCACTGACTTGTTAGGGAACGAGCCGGGGCGGGCGCGCGCTCGCCCGCTATTGGCTCACAAGCCAGTGACAGGCTAGTGACGTACCGGTACGTCACTTTGCCTGGCCGGGGCTGACCACCGCAGTATATGTACTTGCGGCGGTCGGCAAGTGGTTAAAGACCACAACATACAGGGGTATACAATGTACTGTTAATAGCACACGCACACATCATAGGTTGAACTGGATGGACTGATGTCTTTTTTCAACCTCACTAACTATGTACCTATGTGAGGAATTAAGTTTTTGGTGAGTCATTGAGTTTTCAATGAGGAAGTGGTGGTTAAGAGCGCCGCATGAAGAAGGAAATTATTTGAATATCTGGGGACCCTTTGGGTGATTCATAATACGCACTGTTGTGGAAGATTTTTTGGACCTTAATGTGCTTCTGCTTTTTACTCTCTTATAAAAGGTTGTTATTTGGGTATAGTTTGATCCAATTGTATTTATATTGGAGGTATGAGGATTTGCAGCGCCACCTAATGTCTGTTTATTTTATTTTTTCTCAGAGACTAATTTGTTTGATTTGATTTTTAAAAGTGCAGCAGCACTACACATTATTTTTAGTTAAAATTGATTTTTTTTTTTTTTTTTGTGTCTAATATTTTACACATAGTAAGGGTTATCCTTGTAAACATTATATTTCTACATGTTTGCACATGTAAGTGTTTAGTTGGTGGTACAGTGTAAGTGGGATCTATATATATATAATATATATATATATATACATATATATATAGGAACATTTGCACAGTGCAGGTATTATTCACACTTATAATATTATTTATCATCATTATAGTTTATAAAAATTGTTGAAATATAACAGTACATGTGCTGGACCCCAAACAGCTTGAAGCTATTTATGAAATACCACTACATTCTTCTATCGGAAATTATGGCGGCAACTTAATGCATTGTGTAAAAATCGTGTAATTATTATTACTAACAATTAACCCGGAGGATTTGGCTGCTCAAAGACCAGGGCCTATTTTGCAATTCGGCACTGCGTGACTTTAACGGACAATTGCGCGGTCGTGCCAAGCTGTACCTAAACGAAATTGACGTCCTTTTTTTCCCACAAACAGAGCTTTCTTTTGGTGGTATTTGATCACCTGTGCGATTTTTATTTTTTGCGCTATAAACAAATAAAAATAGCGACAATTTTGAAAAAAATAACAATATTTTTCACATTTTGTTATATGAAATTCTCAAAAAAAATGTAAAAATCTAAATTTTTTAACATTTTAGGCCAATTTGTTTTCTGCTACATATTTTTGGTAAAAAAAAAAATCGCAATAAGCGTATTTTGATTGGTTTGCGCAAAAGTTATTGTGTTTAATAACTAAGGGAAAGATTTATGTCATTTTTATTGTTTTTTTTTTTAATGAGTAATGGCGGCGATCTGCGACTTTTTTTTTGCAGGACTGCGACATTGCGGCGGCCAGATTGGACCCCTGACTGACATTTTTGACACTTTTGGGAGTACCAGTGACATTACTACAGTAATCAGTGCTATAAATATGCACTGTTACTGTAAAAATGACACTGGCAGGGAAGGGGTTAACTTTATTGGTGATCAGTGGGTTAAATATATCCCTAGGGGCGTGATTCTAACTGTGGGGGGCGTGGCTTGTGATGTAACCACAGAGACATACGATCCTACATAGCAGGATCCTATAGTCTCTGCAGTTACACCAGGGAGAATGACAGACGGCTTTGTTTACATCACCCGCCTGCCTTTCTCCCTCTCCTGCGGGAGATCGCAAGTGACCGGCAGACATCAGAGCCGCCGGTCACTCGCGCGGGGATGTCAGGGAACGAGCGGGGGCGGGAGCGCCCTTCCGGCGGTGCGCGCTCGCCCCCTACAGGCTGCTGGGCAGGCGACGTAGTACTACGTCGGTTTGCCCAGGGGCGCCAGACTGCCGCAGTAAATGTACTTACGGCGGTCGGCAAGTGGTTAAAGGAGTTGTAAAATCAGAAGGTTTTTTTTATCTTAATGCATTCTATGCATTAAGATAAAAAGCGTTCTGTGTGTAGCAGCCTCCCCAGCACCCCCTAATACACACCTGAGCCCAGGGCCATCTTATCGAATGGGCATGCGGGGCACTTGCCCGGGGGGGGCCCACCTGCCCAGCCCGAGCCAAGCATCTGTCCCGATTCCCGTGTGCATCCTGCCGCCAAACTTAGCAGGTGGCATGCGCCTGTTGGACCTGCGCTGCTGTCAGGCCACTTGGACCATGGAGGGGGAGCCCACAACTGCAGGAATGCCTGTCCTCCTCCACTGGAACAGGCACACACAGGACAGTCAAGTCTGACTACCGTCCGTGTGTGTGTTGATCAGACCCAGGCACCGAACTTGGAAGCTGTCATAAGCCTCGCACTGCTGTACCAATAAATATTGCCTTATCGATAATTTGCATTTTTATTCTCGTGGGTGATTGTGTAGGTGGTGCCCCAGTGGTGCCCCAGTGCGGGGTTCTCTGCTGACAGCTGAATGTAAAAAAAAAGATTTGCCAGCTAAAAGAATTGTGAGAAGAACGGCGTTTCCCCCCCACATGGGCTGGTATGGATTTGGAGGGTAACCCCACACCAAAATAAAAAGAAAATGGTATGGGGTCCCCATAAAATCTATTTAAGACCCTTATCTGAGCATGCAGCCTGGCAGGTCAGGAAAGGGAGGGGACGAGCTAGCGCCTCCCCCTCCTGAACCATAACAGGCTGCATGCCCCCAACATGCGGCAGTGGGACCCCCCCCCCCCCACTCCAAAGCACCTTGTCTCCATGTTAATGGAGACAAGGGCCTCTTCCCCACAACCTTGGGATGTGTCTGTGGGGGGTCTGCAGGCAGGGGGCTTATCAGAATCTGGAAGCCCCCTTTAACAAGGGGGTCCCCAAATTCTGTTCCCCCATGTACCAAAAGAATTCACCCAAAAAAGTGTCACATAGAAATAAAAAACACAAACACCGTTTTTGACAATTTCTTTATTAAAAATAAAAAATAATGTCCCCCGATGTAGATCCAATGTCAATTATGATTCCTGTCACACTGCCAAACCCGAAAAAAAAAAAAAGCTCAACACTCGGAGACTAACTTCCGTCTGCCCGCTCCTCTGACTGACAGTTCTTAAATAGGTAAGAGGCGGGGCAATCTGGTAACATCATTTGGTGGCCCCGCCACCTTGTGGCATCACCAACCCAGCATGCAATCATGCCTGAAAAACACATCAACTGCATCCGCATAGATGCCAACCTAGACAAAAAGTCCCCAACCCTTTCCAAAAACTCACCGGCTGAGAAACGCATAGATGTGAACGTGTACCATAGGAAACCATGTTAAATGGACTGTAGTGCATTTCTGCAAACTGCAAAATGCACTAAAAAGCTCATAGGTGTGAACGTAGGGTCAATCCATCTTACTATGAAGATAATCTGAGTTGTCTACTACTAGAGGTCACTAAGTTTTGACTACCTCTCAGGCTTAACCAGCTGAATCTTAGTAAGTGTTTTTCCAATCCATTTTTTTCACAGATGAGCCATCAAGTGGTAGTTTTGAACATGATGCCGAATACATTTGATGACCAGTACATCGGCTGTGCAGAGGAGATGGAGCGTGAGATGCCGAAAATTCTAGCGGAAGAGCTGAAATACAACCAGTTTGCTGTAATGTGGGAAAAAGCAAGCCAGGCCTGGAATAGGGAAGGTCTGGCCCTCCCAAGCAAGTTTGATGACAAGTATGGCATAGCAGTTGTATTGTACACAATGGAAAGGCCATACCCTATATATAGACAGCTAAACGGAAATGTCTCAATCGCAGGAAAGTCTAGAGAGTTCTACATGAATAATTTCCATTTTAAAGCTCTTCACTTTTACCTGACCCGAGCCTTACAGGTGCTGAGAACAGGCTGTGCCAAGGAGACTCGGGTCTACAGGGGAACAGAGATCGGTGCTGTAAGCGTAGCTAAGGAAATGCGTTTTAATCGGTTTACATCTTCCTCTGCCAGCATAAAAATTGCTATAAAGTTTGGGAAAAAGCCCTTTTTCATCATATCAACTTGCTATGGTGTGGACATAGCTGACTTATCTGAGTATGAGGAACAAGAATATCTCATTCCCGTTGCAGAAACATTTAACGTGATAAACCAGACTGGAACCACGTATGAGTTGGAGAGCACCGGAAAACTCTGCAGCTATTTCAACTGTGCTTACTTAGGAGGTGAGGACTACATTTCACTGTACGTCTGTCTGTTCACATGCATTCTATTCTTCCAAATGGTTCCAAATCTGTGGCTACTGAGCGGCAGAAACAAAATAGAAATGGGTGTGGTGGAGTAAACCAGGACCATACTTGTTTGCTTTGAAGGTGACGCTAAAGATAACATTTTTTTCTGGTTTTGAATGGAGCGGGGAAAGGCTAGAACCACCACCAGGTTTTATTTGCTCGGCTTGTAGGTAAAGTAACAGAGCCAGATTAATTGCTTTGGAGTTTAAGTGTATTTATTGCATCATAAACATCCAAGGTTACAAACCAGGGCTTTTATTCAGCTGGAACTCGGTGGAACTCAGTTCCACCACCTTTGGCTCAGGCTCCCTGCTCACCACTATCACTCATAAACACAGAGGTCTGACTTCCTGTGTTTTCCAAGTGCAGAATGAGGACAAAGGAGATGCCGGAGCCTGGGGTGCAGTGCGGATGCTGACACCCCCATTGGATGATCTCTCTGCAAGAGAGAGGTGAAGCCACCTACAGTGTGAGGGGAAGAAGGGTGAAAGTGAGATGTGGATGGGGGATGCAGAGCTAAGCAGCTATGGAAGAAGGATGAACTCAGCACTCTGTGTGTTGTCTATCCCTGAACTCTGTATGCAGCACACCCCTGAACTCTGCACTATGTACATAGCACACTCCCGAACTCTGCACTATGTACGTAGCACACTCCCGAACTCTGCGCATAGCACACCCCTGAACTTTGCACTATGTACGTAGCACACTCCCGAACTCTGTGCATAGCAAATCCCTTAACTCTGCACTATGTACGTAGCACACTCCCGAACTCTGCGCATAGCACACCCCTGAACTCTGCACTATATACTTAGCACACTCCCAAACTCTGCCCATAGCACACCCCTGAACTCTGCACTATGTACGTAGCACACTCCCAAACTCTGTGCATAGCACACCCCTGAACTCTGCACTATAAATGTAGCACACTCCCGAACTCTGCGCATAGCACACCCCTGAACTCTGCACTATGTACGTAGCACACTCCCAAACTCTGTGCATAGCACACCCCTGAATTCTGCACTATGTATGTAGCACACTCCCGAACTCTGCGCATAGAAAACCCCTGAACTCTTCACTATGTATGTAGCAGACTCCCGAACTCTGTGCATAGCACACCCCTGAACTTAGCACTATGTACGTAGCACACTCCCGAACTCTGTGCATAGCAAATCCCTTAACTCTGCACTATGTACGTAGCACACTCCCGAACTCTGCGCATAGCACACCCCTGAACTCTGCACTATATAGTTAGCACACTCCCAAACTCTGCGCATAGCACACCCCTGAACTCTGCACTATGTACGTAGCACACTCCCAAACTCTGTGCATAGCACACCCCTGAACTCTGCACTATGTACGTAGCACACTCCCAAACTCTGTGCATAGCACACCCCTGAACTCTGCACTATATACGTAGCACACTCCCGAACTCTGCGCATAGCACACCCCTGAACTCTGCACTATGTACGTAGCACACTCCCAAACTCTGCGCATAGCACACCCCTGAGCTCTGCACTATGTACATAGCACACTCCCGAACTCTGCACTATGTACGTAGCACACTCCCAAACTCTGTGCATAGCACACCCCTGAATTCTGCACTATGTATGTAGCACACTCCCGAACTCTGCGCATAGAAAACCCCTGAACTCTTCACTATGTATGTAGCAGACTCCCGAACTCTGTGCATAGCACACCCCTGAACTTAGCACTATGTACGTAGCACACTCCCGAACTCTGTGCATAGCAAATCCCTTAACTCTGCACTATGTACGTAGCACACTCCCGAACTCTGCGCATAGCACACCCCTGAACTCTGCACTATATAGTTAGCACACTCCCAAACTCTGCGCATAGCACACCCCTGAACTCTGCACTATGTACGTAGCACACTCCCAAACTCTGTGCATAGCACACCCCTGAACTCTGCACTATGTACGTAGCACACTCCCAAACTCTGTGCATAGCACACCCCTGAACTCTGCACTATATACGTAGCACACTCCCGAACTCTGCGCATAGCACACCCCTGAACTCTGCACTATGTACGTAGCACACTCCCAAACTCTGCGCATAGCACACCCCTGAGCTCTGCACTATGTACATAGCACACTCCCGAACTCTGCGCATAGCACACCCCTGAATTCTGCACTTTGTACGTAGCACGCTCCCGAACTCTTCGCATAGCACACCCCTGAACTCTGCACTATGTACGTAGCACACTCTCAAACTCTGTGCATAGCACACCCCTGAACTCTGCACTTTGTATGTAGCACACTCCCCAACTTTGCACATAGCACACCCCTGAACTCTGCACTATGTATGTAGCACACTCCCCAACTCTGCACATAGCACACCCCTGAACTCTGCACTATGTATGTAGCAGACTCCCGAACTCTGTGCATAGCACACCCCTGAACTTAGCACTATGTACGTAGCACACTCCCGAACTCTGTGCATAGCAAATCCCTTAACTCTGCACTATGTACGTAGCACACTCCCGAACCCTGCGCATAGCACACCCCTGAACTCTGCACTATATAGTTAGCACACTCCCAAACTCTGCACATAGCACACCCCTGAACTCTGCACTATGTACGTAGCACACTCCCAAACTCTGTGCATAGCACACCCCTGAACTCTGCACTATGTACGTAGCACACTCCCAAACTCTGTGCATAGCACACCCCTGAACTCTGCACTATGTACGTAGCACACTCCCAAACTCTGTGCATAGCACACCCCTGAACTCTGCACTATATACGTAGCACACTCCCGAACTCTGCGCATAGCACACCCCTGAATTCTGCACTCTGTGTGTAGCCCCTCCAAACTCTGCACCCTGTACATTATACATTCCTGGTATTTAATTCCCCTTTAAGGCCCTCCCACTGTTAGTGAAATTTTGACCAATTTGGGGAGGGGGTTTTGGAGAGGGGGGGGGGGGTCATGGTTGGGTTCCTGCACCAATTTTCGGGGAAAAAAAGTCCTGTTACAAACCAGCACATTTCCACTACTTCACTAGTCAATATGTGTTAGCTAACGTCCCCCGCAGGTGCCTCTCTCCCCCCTATAAAAGTTCTTCCACTACAACTCTTCCCTCCACACCGCAAATGATTCCCTGACCATAACATAGAGTTTTCCTAGGTTTGATCTTTAGATTGCTTTACATATGAGTACAGTAATACTGGATGTTACATGTGTTATACTGTTTATGCCATTGGCATACCACTGGAAAGTTATGTAACTGTTGAGAATACTGTTATATGTTATATACCTTCCCAATTTCTTTAACAAAAAAAAACTATGCACAACAAAGTGAGTAAGAGATGGCGTATACTTTGAAACAACCCCTCCTCCGCTGGGTAGATGGTCTGTCACTTCCACCCCCATCATGGCGGGTTCCTCTAGCCAAAGAGAGAGACTAGTAAGGGGCTTGCCTCTCGGGTGTGGGTGGGCGTGACCCTCTCTGCCTAGATGAGTTTATAATAGCCCGTCTCACTATTGTGCAAGCTCTATAAGGACAAGTATGATATAGATTGAATGTATTACCATTGTATCTTTTTGTAACCAATAAAAAGGATTGAAACACAAACCAACATATTTCAGGGGCTGTAAAATATATACAATAGATCTGGATAGGAAGGAATAGATGCCGAAAGATAATTGGATTCAGTTCTGGACCGGAAGGATTTGCCCCCTTAACGACCAGACCATTTTTTTGCGATTCGGCACTGCGTTACTTGAACGGACAATTGCGCGATCGTGCGACACTGTACCAAAATAAAATTGATGTCCTTTTTTTCCCCACAAATAGAGCGTTCTTTTTGTGGTATTTGATCACCTGTGAGATTTTTATTTTTTCGCTATAAACAAAAAAAAGGGCGACAAATCTGGAAAAAAAAATATATATATTTTTCACATTCTGCTATATAACATCCCCCAAAAAATAAAACTAAAAATCAAAATTTTCCATCGTTTTAGGCCAATTTGCATTCTGCTACATATTTCTTGTTAACAAAAATAGCAATAAGCGTATTTTGATTGGTTTGCGCAAAAGTTATCGCGTCTACCAACTAGAGGAAAGATTTATGTCATTACTATTTATTTATTTATTTTTACTAGTAATGGTGGCGATCTGCGATTTTTAGCGGGACTGCGACATTGTGGCGGACAGATCGGGCCCCTAACTGACATTTTTGACACTTTTGGGAGGACCAGTGACATTACTACAGTAATCAGTGCTAAAAATATGCACTGTTACTGTATTAATGACACTGGCAGGGAAGGGGTTAACCCAGGGGCAATCAAAGGGTTAAATGTGAGCCTAGGGGAGTGTTTTCTAACTGTGGGGGGATGGGCTTGTGAAATGACCACAGAGATCTGTGATCCTATATAGAAGGATCACAGGCGCTCTGTGATCATTTCAGAGAGAAGAACGGTCAGCTGTGCTTACAACTGCTGACCGTCCTTCTCTCTCAGCGGGGAGCGATGGCGGGTGCCCGGCGGCAATCACGGCCACTGGTCCCGTGGCATCCCTGCTGCCTAGTGGGAGCGGGAGCAAACTCGCCCCCAGCACCTCGTGCGCGACCGACGTACAGTTACGTTGTTTCGCGCAGCCGAGCCAGCCTGCCGCAGTAAATCTGAAACCTCAGACCATGATAGGAGTATTGGGTGGATACACCTGCAGGACCAAGAGAACACACTGGCTGACCGCTCACGGATTACATACAAAAAGTGCCTTTTCTTCTTCCCATGTGAGTTGCTATTTTACAAGTAGTCTCAGTATTATTAACCACTTTACCACCGGAGGATTTTGCTGTCTTCCGTCCAGGCCACTTTTTGCGATTCGGCGCTGTGCGACTTCAACTGACAATTGCGCGGTCGTGCGACGCCGTACCCAAACGAAATTTACGTCCTTTTTTTCCCCACAAACAGAGCTTTCTTTTGGTGGTATTTGATCACCTGTGCGATTTTTACTTTTTGCGCTATAAACAAAAAAAGAGCGTTTATTTTGAAAAAATAACAATATTTTTAACATTTTTTTATATGAAATTCCCCCCAAAAAAGATGTAAAAACCAATTTTTTAAAAAATTTTTGGCCAATTTGTTTTCTGCTACCTATGTTTGGTAAAAAAAAAATCGCAATAAGCGTATTTTGATTGGTTTGCGCAAAAGTTATTGCGTTTACTAACAAAGGGAAAGATTTCTGTCATTTTTGGTGTTTTTTTTTTTAACGCGTAATGGCGGCGATCTGCGATTTTTTTTGCGGGACTGCGACATTGCGGCGGACAGATCGGACCCTTGACTGACATTTTTGACACTTTTGGGGGTACCAGTGACATTTCTACAGTAATCAGTGCTATATATATATATGCACTGTTACTGTAAAAATGACACTAGCAGGGAAGGGGTTAATTTTATTGGAGAGGGAGGGGTTAATGTATGCCTGGTGCTTACTGACGTGTAGGGGGGGAGGTGACTGAGTGACACAAGGACAGATCGGATGTCCAGCTATGCTGAACAGTCCGATCTGTCACTCCCTGTCACTATGGAGATCCGTCCGCTTGTGTTTACACAGGCGGGCGGATCTCCGCACTAGATCCCCGGCGATCGGGGCAGAGCAGCGGTGATCGCCGCTGCTCCTCCCCTGGCCCGACTCCCGCTGTGAATGAAAACAGCGGGAGCGAGCCCCCGGCGGCGCGCAAGCGCCGCCCAGAAGGGGGAGTGTCTGACGACGTTAATACTACGTCGTCAGACGATAACGAGCCACTCTGCCGCAGTAGTATTACTGTGAGCGGACGTAAAGTGGTTAAAGTTGCACTTAGTTTTGTGCCCTAAGGGTATGTTCTCTTGGTCCTGCAGGTGTATCCACCCGGTACTCCTATTCTAAGTTTCCCTATTCTCCTGTTCCATTAGTCTGAGGATCCCCGCTGTAGTGAGATTGTCCATCTGAAGCCCCTACTATGTGATGAGCATGATTTTATTTGTCACAATGTGAGTTGCCATTTGTCTTTTCACCACAACAAATCTGTTTATAGACAGTGCATCCGAAAAGTATTCACGTCGCTTAACTTTTGTTCACATTTTGCTATCCTTATTCCAAATTTATTAAATTTATTATTTTCCTCGAAATTCTACAAGCGATAACCAATAATGACAATGTAAATTAAGTTTAGTTTGAAATCACTGAAACGTTTTAAAAAATAAAAAACAAAACAAATTACATGTACATAAGGATTCACAGCCTTTGCTCAATACTTTTAACCACTTAAGCCCCGGAGGATTTGGCTGCTAAACGACCAGGGGGTATTTTGCGATTCGGCACTGCGTAACTTTAACGGACAATTGCGCGGTCGTGCGACGCTGTACCTAAACGAATTTGGCATCCTTTTTTTCCCACAAACAAAGCTTTCTTTTGGCGGTATTTGATCACCTGTGCGATTTTTTGATCACGCGCTATAAACAAAAAAAGAGCGTCAATTTTGCAAAAATAGCAATATTTTTCCCTTTTTTTTATATGAAATTCCCCCCAAAAAAATGTAAAAATCTAAATTTTTTAACATTTTCGGCCAATTTGTTTTATGCTACCTATGTTTGGTAAAAAAAATCGCAAAAAGCGTATTTTGATTGGTTTGCGCAAAAGTTATTGCGTTTACTGACTAAGGGAAAGATTTTTGTCATTTTTGTTGTTTTTTTTTTAACGCGTAATGGCGTCGATCTGCGATTTTTTTGCGGTACTGCGACATTGCGGCGGACAGATCGGACCCTTGACTGACATTTTTGACACTTTTGGGGTTACCAGTGACATTTCTACAGTAATCAGTGCTATATATATGCACTGTTACTGTAAAAATACACTGGTAGTGAAGGGGTTAACTTTATTTGAGAGGGAGGGGCTGTGTGTGTCCCTAGGGGCGTGATTCTTACTGTGATTGGCTGTGGCTTCAGCTGTATGCAGAGTGATCAACGGATCTACATAGTAGATCCATATGATCAGCTCTCATACAGAGGGGAGAATGACAGGCAGCTTGTTTACACAAGCTGCCTGACTTTCTCCCTCTCCCCCGCCGATCGCAGAGTGGCCGGCGGACATCGGGTCCGCTGGTCACACGCGCGGGGGGGTCCGTGACCACGCGGGAGCGGGAGCGTGCCTCCGGCAGCGCGCGCTCGCTCCCTAGACCCTCACAAGCTAGTGACGTAGCCCTACGTCACTTTGCCTGTGAGGGGCTGACCGCCAACGTAGATCGGCGTGCGGCGGTCGGCAAGTGGTTAAGCACCTTTGAAACCAATTACAGCCCTAAGACTTTTTAGGTATGATACTACAAGCTTGGCACACCTATTTTTGGGCAACTTCTCCCATTCCTCTTTGCAGGACCTCTTAAGCTTCATCAGGTTGGATGGGGAGCGTCGGTGCACAGCCATTTTCAGATCTCTCCAGAGATGTTCAATAAGTAGTACATGGATTGCAGGAAAAAACTTACCAGGAAAGGTTAAAGGACCTTAACATGTATAGCTTGGAAGAAAGAAGAGACAGAGGGGATATGATAGAAACTTTTAAATACATAAAGGGAATCAACTCGGTAAAGGAGGTGAGCATATTTAAAAGAAGAAAAACTACCACAAGAGGACACAGTTTTAAATTAGAGGGGCAAAGGTTTAAAAGTAATATGAGGAAGTATTACTTCACTGAGAGAGTAGTGGATGCATGGAATAACCTTCCTGCAGAAGTGGTAGCTGCAAATACAGTGAAGGAGTTTAAGCATGCATGGGATAGGCATAAGGCTATCCTTCATATAAGATAGGGCCAGGGACTATTCATAGGATTCAGATATATTGGGCAGACTAGATGGGCCAAATGGTTCTTATCTGCCGACACATTCTATGTTTCTATGTTTCTAAGGTTCAAGTCTGGGCTCTGGATGGGCTACTCAAGGACAAAGTTGTCCCATAGCCACTCCTTTGATATCTTGGCTGTGTGCTTAGGGTCGTTGTCCGGTTGGAAGATTAACCTTCACCTCAGTCTGAGGTCCAGAGCTCTCTGGAGCAGGTTTTCATCAAGGATGTCCTGTACATTGCTCCATTCATATTTCCCTCGATCTTTACTAGTCTCCCAATTCCTGCCACTGAAAAACATCCCCAGAGCATGATGCTGCCACCACCATGCTTCACTGTAGGGATGGTATTGGCAAGGTGATGTGCGGTCCCTGGTTTCCTCCAGACATGACACTTGCCATTCAGGCCAGAGAGTTCAATCTTTGTTTCATCAGACCAGAGAATTTTGTTTCTCATGGACTGAGAGTCCTTCAGGTGACTTTACTGACTTTACTGAGGAGTGGCTTCTGTCTAGCCACTCTACCACACAGGCCTGATTGGTGGAGTGCTGCAGAGATGATTGTTTTTCTGGAAGGTTCTCCTCTCTCCACCGAAGAATGCTTTAGCTCTGTCAGAGTGACCATCAGGTTCTTGGTCACCTCCTTAAGGCCCTTCTTCTCAGATCACTCAGTTTGGCACTGAGGCCCACTCTAGGAAGAGTCCTGGTGGTTTCAAAATTCCATTTATGGATGATGGAGGCCACTGTGCTCATTGGGACTTTCAATGCTGCGGTCATTTTTCTGTACTCTTCCCCAGATCTGTGCCTCAATACAATCCTGTCTCGGAGTTCTATAGACAATTCCTTGGACTTCATGCCTTGGTTTCGGCTCCCACATGCACTGTTAAAGCGGAGTTCCGGGCACAAAATCTGTATTTTTTTTTTTTGTGCCCCTCCGCTAGCTACACATAACCTGAAAAGGAATTGGATAGTTATTTTTTTTTTTTTGTACACTCACCTTGTAATCGAAGATCGTAAATACTCACCTCAGGGTACTACCTCCTCCAGCGCCGAGGCTCACCCCGTCACTTCCTGCCTCGCGATGATTCCTGGGAGCTGAACGTCATCGCTCCCAGGAATCAATGCGACGGCACCGGCCCCGCACGTCACTTCCGGGCGACGCCGCATTCCCCTGCTAAACAGCTTCTGGGCATGCCCAGAAGCTGTTTAGGAATGCGGCGCCGCACCGGAAGTGACGAGAGGGGCCGGTGCGGCGCATTCTGGGAGAAGAAGACGCGGAAGAAGACACTGAAGAGGACCGCGCCGGCTTCAGCTGCCCACAAGAGAGATGGAAACGCTGTGGAAGAAATTTTCAAAGTAAGTATTTCTTCTTGCAGGTAAGTGCGAACCGGGACAGATCAGAGGCTAGCCATTGTGGAATGTGCTAGCCCTGACTGTCCCGGGGGTATGTTCATCAAAAAATGAGATCTGTGCCCGGAACTCCGCTTTAACTGTGGGACGTTATACAGAAAGGTGTGTGCCTTTCCAAATCATGTCCAATCAACTGAATTTACCACAGGTGGACTCCAATGAAGTTGTGGAAACATCTCAAGGATGATCAGTGGAAACATGATGCACCTGAGCTCAATTTTGACTGCCATGGCAAAGTCTGTGAATACTTATAGTATGTACATTTTTTCATTTTTTATTTTTAATAAATTTGCAAAGATTTCAAACAAACTTCTTTCACGTTGTCATTATGGGGTATTGTTTGTATCATTTTGAGGAAAATAATGAATTTATTCAATTTAGGAATAAAGCTGTAACATAACAAAATGTGAAAAAAGTGAAGCTCTGTCAATACTTTCCGGATGAACTGTGCAACACTCAGATTGTGCACTGCTGTTCTTCTTATCTGTTTGTCTAGAGATACTTCAGTCTGTTTGTCTAGAGATACTTCAGTCTCTTCAGAGGTGCTGCATTTGGTGCATTGAGATCAGCAGAAAGGTGCCCTAAACACTCCTATTGGACTCTATGAACTTTTTGCTGTTCTGCATAGAACTTTATGTACACACAGCACTTATTGCGCCATATACCCCATTACTACTGTACTGAGAACCCAAACATCTGTGATGGATGACAATGCTAATGTTGGGTCTCCATTCAAGGCTGGTAAGCTATGCCAATGCCACCCTCTTCAGATTGGGAGATGTTAAAAAACACATACTATACTTCATATACAGCTTTGAAGCACAGGCAATCTCAAAGGGGCATGTGTTGTGGAATATTGAGCAGATCATGGCTAGCAAGTGCAAGATTTATTTACACCTGAACTCTGGGGGATGGCCTCTGTGACTGTAGTGCATTGGTCCCTCTCCCCCCTCATATGGCAGGGGCTATAGATGAGTACTTTATTTTAGAGGAGAGAAAGTTCACAGACTAGCTTTGCTCTGAAGAATGTTGTTGGCCAATGCATTAGCCTCTAGGCCTTGCGCCTTTTTGTTTTCTTTATAGAGCTTCATACTTCTCAGGAACAATTAAGTTACCTATGTTGGATTGTGATGGGCTGCCAGCATTTTTTATATTCCTAAAAAAATGCTTTAGCTGGTTTGTGCACCATTAGTGTGTTCTTCCCCTACACCTCCCAATCCCAGCTTCAAGTTAACCTTTCGATGACCTTTCATGTACTGTATGAGGTTTGACAAGATCATTGCACTCTACATCACCAATTTTACTCCACACTGCCAAACTAAATTGTGTTTGGATCTACTTTTGCCCTTCTCCCCCCAAGGTTTTTTATTGGTGTATCCCTACAAAGAAAGATTCAGCTTATCTGTTTTAGTGACTATTATCACCAAGACAGAAAGTGATGGGAAACCCAACACTTTACAGTTGCCACCAGCAATGCTAGGACAAGGTTCTTTAGCAGTAGCACCCAACGCAAAAATGCCACAGTGCGCTCTCCCATGGACTGTGGACTTGCTTAACACCATAGGTTGAAGGTCCTGCCTTTTTTGAACCCCTCTCCTGTTGAAGTGCCCAAGGCAGCCACATTTTGTGTCACCCCCTCGCCCTGGCCTATATCATCATATTAGGAAAAGAGTGGAGGACACCTGTAAAAAATCTGGATTTTATATAATTTTGGGAAGATTTCCTCTCACTCCTGTTATCCTGTTGCGTTTGGCTTTAAATGTATTTCCATTAGAACAGCCTTTCTCAACCTTTTTAACATAAAGTAACTCTTAAAATTAAAATTTGGTCTCATGGAACCCTTGCTAATAATCAATATAGCTCACAGTATATTAGTGTGATGGTCAGTGGGAATATTGCTTCTTACAGATTGCAGACACTGGAAATAATCCCCCTTATATATAGCTTAAAAGATAACTGATGCCAGAAGTTGCTCCATGCTTATGGAACCCCTAGCATCCTCTGGCGGAACCCTAGGGTTGAGAGACTTCATTAGAGTATTGAACAAATTTTAGTGGTGTGGCTATGGGAGTGAACACCTGGCTGACACCCGCCAGAGGGGTGCCACCATCAAGTACAGGGGCTTAGTATAAGGGGGGTCAGGAGGGTTCAACTCCTCCAGAGAAACCATCCACAGTGGCACAGTCTGTCTTCTCCACGCAGTAATATGCACTGCAATAAGAAAGCATACTTTCTACTTTTCCAGCTGTCCAGCAGCTATGTCCAAGGATCTGAGCCATGGGGACAACAGCAGTGATGTCTACCATTATCCCTTGTGCCCAGAACATACCGAGAATGTAGCAAGATGCTGGGCACTGGAACGCACTGCATTCCAGCAACCCAGCAATGAAAGGAACACTGTACTGTGGGAGGAGATATCTCTGCCCACAGTATAAGCAAAGTCCCAGCCTGGAGGGAGAGAGAGCAGCACGGGAACCTCTAATCAGGTAAGGGATCAACAATTGGGCAGTGGAGGAGGCTAGAATTGAATGGCATTTAAATTTAACCCCTCCCCATGACCACCAAGGCTGGGGAGAGGTGAGTTATCTTTCACTGTATGACCACAAATGCACATGGGGTGGGGGGGGGTGAGGGGTTGGTGGGATAAAATACAAACGCCTTGCCCAGCAATGCAGGATGGGGAAATAAGCACAGTTCTTTAAAGTTTTTAAATTTTAAGTTCTTTTATTTTCATATGATATTGTTCAGATGTGCTAGTTGCTTGGTAGTAGCTAACGCCACTGTTGCCATTATATGCAGTGTTATATCAGAAAAAAAAAATATTTTGGAGGGGTTGACACCGTGTTTTACTGCACCAGGCGGCACTAAGCCTAATGACGCCACTGACAATTTCAACAAACTATGGCATGGTTGTATTATGCTGTATCTTTGAAATTTAACAGCTTGAAAATGTTTTTGCATATATCAGGGTGGAGTTTGGACCAGCAGGGGGTTACATTTGTAAAGAAATGGTCAGGAATCTGCAAACTTACAAGGGTAATTTTTTTGTCTGAGGGTGGGATTTCAGTATAAATGGGGCAGGGTTCAAAGTTAACCCAGTTTTACATTTGGAGGGTTTGCAAAGTATGGTGTGTGGGTTTGGTAATGGTGCTTTTCATTATTCTGTTTAATAACTTTCTTATTTCATATTTTTACAGGCGAGAAGAGAGACAGTCCCGTGTGCAATACTGGTAAGAGAACTGAAAATGTATTAATTGATATATACAGGGATATGTGCTAAAGAGGCAGATCAGTGTCCAGGCTGACCAATCCTCCCCTTTAGAAGGGATCATGTGACCAGATGCCTAGGCGTTAGGGGTACAATTACATTATGACACTGTGGGGTTGATTTAAATGTATTTTCATTAGAACAGCCTTTCTCAACCTTTTTAAGCCAATCAGCTTCTACTTTCAGTTTGTTCAATTAAGATTTGACAAAAAATAACAAAAAAAACTGGAAGCTGATTGGTTTCTATGCAGAGCTTCACCAGATTTTGCACTCTCCAGTTTTAATAAATCAACCCCACTGTTTTGAGTGGACCTCAAAGCGGAGTTCCACCCTCAAAATCAACTTTACCCCATCCGCTTGCTCTAAATTACCTGAAAAAGAATTGGATAATTACATTTTGTTTTTATTCACTTACCTTGTTTGTAAAGAAAATATACCTACCTTCCTTCCTCTTCCTCTCTCTGTGGACATGACCGCCGTCGTCACTTCCTCCTTGCATTGACTCCTGGGAGATGAGCGTCATCGATCCCAGGAGTCAATGCGCCTGCACCGGCCCTGCTCATCACTTCCGGTGCAGGCGCGTCATTCCCTGCTGAACAGCTTCTGGGCATGCCCAGAAGCTGTGCAGGGATGGCGCGCCTGCACCGGAAGTGACAAGCAGGGCCGGTGCAGGGAATTCTGGGACTACAACGTCACTGAAGAGGACACCGAAGAGGACACTCCGGCTTCAGCTGCCCACACCTGAGATGGCAGCGCTGGAGAAGACATTTTCAAGGTAAGTATTTCTTCTAAAAGGTAAGTGAAACAGGGGACAGTTCAGAGGCTATCGTTGCTTAAATGCACTAGCCCTGACTGTCCCGGGGGTATTTTTATCTAAAAATTTTCTTTCAGGGTGGAACTCCGCTTTAAGGATTCCAACTAGCTTGAATAAGACTCGCTGTGCTGTACATCCAAAAACTCTGCATATTGCATTTCTTTTTCCACACACATTTATATACAATATGAGAACGTACTAGAGATTAAAGTATTATTATCATGATCATTGTTACAGCAAGCAGAGAGGCGTACAGATTGTAAACAAGCTATAAGGGGAAAGAATAGAATAGAATTTGCAAAAAAGGAAAAAATTTCTAGGAAATGCATTTCCTATTTTTTTTTTTTTTACTTTTTTGTTCTGCTTTCTAAGTGCACTTGGCTGACACAAACGTGTATCAGAAAATCACCAATAAAAGGAAGTACTGTGTACAAATGGGGAGAAGGATTCACTTCCCCGAAATGTTCTCTATGAACTGTTCTGCTTTCTAAGTACAGAGAAGGATTCACTTCCCCGAAATGTTCTCTGAACTGTGCATGTGGAAATGGCTCAGTGATCTCTGTACAGCACTGCGGTATATGTCAGAGATATATAAATGAATTATAATAATAATAGTGTGTGACTGTGGAGATACATTAGAGCAGCCTTTCTCAACCAGTGTGCCGCGGCACACTGGTGTGCCGCCAGAGGTTCTAAGGTGTGCCACAGGGTCATGGGAGAGAAGGGCTATCAGATGAGCCCTATCTCCCGATCCCCTGCCAAACTGTACATCAGCACTGATAGAGAGCTTGGTCAGCCTCAAAAGTGAAAGTAAAGGGGGGGGAGTGTGCTGTGCTCTCTGCTTCCCCCTACAGTGCCAAGAATTTATGGCGCGATTTTGCGTGTGTTCCGCAACAACCAGTAACGTGACTCAAGCCTTGGACAGGGGTACCTCAAGACTGAAAATACTTTTTAAGGGTGCCCCAACTGGAAAAAGGTTGAGAAACACTGTATTAGAGTGTACATTTTCGTTTATTAAAAAATCTTACAAACATACAACATAATAAAAACATATTTCCATATATACAGAATAAATAAATGATATATAAACAAACAAAAAGTAGCTTACTTCAGCATAAAAAAGCAAACTAGCTTTTTTGCCAGAAAACATAAACAGAACCAAATATACAAACCAAGATAAATGGTTTTATTATTATTATAATGCACAACAAAGCCCTAACCTCCACCTAAACACCCCCTCAGGCTAAGAAACGATTCCACATTTATCCCATGCATGCCGCCTTTATCCAAAAATCTGATCTTATAAAAAATCTAAGGAACGTGAAAGGACAAAAAGAAAAGCCGCACACCCAGAGACTGACAGACAGCAGCTTCGGTGACCTGACATTCCTCCACGCCTTTGTCCAGGCTCCCGGCCGACAACTGTCCTTCTCAAGACCCCAAATCTTCCCAACCTCACCCAGAATGTTGTGCACCACCACCACCTCGACAGGAAGGGCATTTTTCCGAGTGGAATCCTGACACCGTGCATTCCATGTAAAGTAACAGACTACTAAGCTAACTATTAAAAGTGTCTCAAAATCAAAATCCCGATGCGTCTCATACGGCCCGTACGGCCACTCCACATAACTCAAGCGGGAAAGGAAAGGGATACCCAAAGCCCCACCCACCCATCTATAGCCTTCTATATTGAAGGGGCAAGAAGCAAGAAATGGTCCATCGTCTCCTCCACATCACCACACTCCAATCTTGGATAACCAAGGTTCCTTGCTGAGCGATGCTTCAAGTTGCCCTTCACGCAGAGTCTGCTATGGAACGAGAGCCAGACCCTCCCTCATAACAGGACCTGGGCAATTCCCAAGGCCAGTGGCTGGCTAAAGGCAGATTCCACAACCCTCCTCTCCAGGGCCTTCCTAGGAAGAGACTTATTTTCCACTGGCCCTATTAATGAGGTTCAGTTTGTTCCCCCATAACAGCTAGAAGAAGAAGGTGTAGATCTTCACATAGAGACACTGGGGAAACACAGACAAAGCTGAAATACAGAAATACTGAGATCAGGTAAGTTTTAACCGCCTTAGCGGTAATCCCGAGCGTGACTCGGGGTTGATTTTTCATTGCAGGAACGGTAACCCCGAGTCACGCTCGGGGTGGATTGCAGAGAGCGCAGCGGAGCTTCTCTTACCTTATCCTGGCGATCCAGCGATGATCTCTCATTGCTGCGACCGCCAGCCGAGAGTCCCGCCGCTCCTCCGTCCCTCCGTCGGTACGATCACTTCCTAGTTCCGTTCCCTGCAGCAGCAATGCTGCATGGGAGCGGAACTAGGGAGGGAAATTCAAAAAAAAAAAAAAAAAACGTTACACAAAACACACTTTATATTATATTATATATATATATGCATATATATATATATATATATATATATATATATATATATATGCATATATATATATATATATATATATATATATATATATATATATATATATACATGCATATATATATATATATATATATATATATATATATATATATATAATATGCACACACACACACACACATATATATATATATATATATATATATATATATATATATATATATATATATATATATATATAAATTATATTATTGATTCAATTATAATTCATGCGTTATATATTATATATATATATGTGTGTGTATATATATATATATATATATATACACACACACATATCTGTATATAATATATAATGCATGAATTATAATCTAATCAATAATATAATTTTATTATATATATTATATATTAAATAATAAAATAATATTATTGATTTGATTATAATTCATGCGTTTGTGTTTCAAATTTATCACATCTGGGATGTCTACTAGAGTCTTGTTTTGGTCAGGTTTAAGTCAGTAATTACTAAGAATTGTAGGCCTATAATACATAACGCCAAATTTCCATGAAAAGAATTGTACCGCTTTTGGTATGTAATTCCAGACATAATCATACCGCCAGGGAGGTTAATCAGGTCAATCCTTTCCCTGTAAGAGAGTTTCTATTCCTTCCAGCTGGCAACCTTGGCATTGGCATCTTGTAGCCTGCTTTCCCAATTTTCAAGGCCGTAATCGGCAGGAAAAAAAATTGATGCCTAAAACTTTAATCTCCTGCCGGGGCTCTGAGAAGGTGTCCGGAAGCTCGAAGCTATCGCCTTCCTCTCCCATCCAGAAAACATTACTCTTATCCTGATTGATCTTTGAGCTTGATACTTCAGCACACTGCTCCATCACCAAGACCACCTGCTCCGCCTCTTCTGTCCCAGAGATGAAAACAGATACGTCATCAGGATAGGCCACAACCCTCAAAGGGGGCTCACCAGGAATATCCAAACGCACTCCGCACAACAGTAAGTTCCCTTACTGTTCCCTAGATGACGGGATTGATTGCGAACGCGTATAGCAGAGGACTCAAATGACACCCCTGATGCACACCCAAGCCAACCTCAAAGGGCCATCCAATCCAATCATTCACAAGCATGAAGTTGTCCGCCCCTCTGTACAAAGTCTTCAGCCAACTGATAAAGCCCCCATCCAGGCCATACATGCCAAGAAGCAGCCATAGGTACTCATGATTGACCCGATCAAAAGCTTTAGCCTAATCCAATGCCTTCAGGTACTTTCTCCAGCCTGCAGCCCTGCACCGTTGCAGGGCCACCCAGGCAGCTAACACCGCTGAAAAAGTGCTTCTATCCTGAACCGAACAGTGCTGGTGGTGAGAAAGTAGATTGCCCACTACAGACGATAATCGCCAGAAAATTATTTTTGCCAGTATCTTCCTATCAATATTGAGAAGGCTAATGGGCCGCCAATTCTCAATTCTTGAAGAATCTTTACCCTTTGACAGAAGAATCACTGCAGATTGTTGCATGGAGGGAGAGATCGCACCCCTCTCTCAGACAGCCATTAAAAATCTCCACCAAATACGGGGCCAGAGTAACCTTAAAGTGCTTATAAAACTCGGCTGTCAGTCCATCTGGCCCGGGTGACTTCCTTATGGCAAGCTTATCAATCGCCATAACCACCTCATCTGCAGGGATGTCCTTTGTCAAACTCACCAGAGAACTGCCGTTTCCCAGTCCTGGAATAGAATCCAGAAAACTTGACATGCCAGCCCGATCAAGGTCTCTACTAACCAGGAGGTCAGCATAATATGACCTGGCGGTATATAATATTTTTAAATATACAGTATCTCACAAAAGTGAGTACACCCCTCACATTTTTGTAAATATTTTAATATATCTTTTCATGTGACAACACTGAAGAAATGACACTTTGCTAGTCTCTGAAGAGAGGGGATCATGCTCTACTTCAGTATGTCCCAATATGTAAGGCACACTTGTCTTTGTACTCCTCACCTGGTTGCCCCACACACGCTTGACACCATCTAAGCCAAAAAAGTTTATCTTGGTCTCATCAGACCACAGGTCATGGTTCCAGTAATCCATGTCCTTAGTCTGCTCATCTTCAAAAAATTGTCTTTAGAAGAGGCTTCCTTCCTGGACAACAGCCATGCAGACCAATTTGATGCAGTGTGCGACGTATGGTCTGAGCACTGACAGGCTGACCCCCCCGCACCCTTTCAGCCTCTGCAGCAACGCTGGCAGCACTCATACGTCTATTTCCCAAAGACAATCTCTGGATATAACGCTGAGCACATGCACTCAACTTCTTTGGTCGACCATGGTGAGGCTTGTTCTGAGTGGAACCTGTCCTGTTAAACTGCAGTATGGTCTTGGCCACCGTGCTGCAGCTCAGTTTCAGGGTCTTGGCAATCTTCTTATAGCCTAGGCCATCTTTATGTAGAGCAACAATTCTTTTTTTTAGATCCTCAGAGAGTTCCTTGCCATGAGGTGCCATGTTTAACTTCCAGTGACCAGTATGAGAGAATGAGAGCGATAACACCAAATTTAACACACCTGCTCCCCATTCACACCTGAGACCTTGTAACACTAACGAGTCACATGACACCGGGGAGGTAAAGTGGCTAATTGGGCCTAATTTGCACATTTTTACTTAGGGGTGTACTCACTTTTGTTGCCAGCTGTTTAGACATTAATGTCTGTGTTGAGTTATTTTTAGGGGACAGCAAATTTACACTGTTATACAAGCTGTACACTCGCTACTTTGTAGCAAAGTGTAATTTCTTCAGTGTTGTCACATGAAGAGATATAATAAAATATTTACAAAAATGTGAGGGGTGTACTCACTTTTGTGAGATACTGTATATTAATAATAGTGTGTGACTGATGTGACTGGCACAGTGTTCTCTGTACAGCACTGTGGTATATATCAGAGCTATTTAAATGTATAATAATAGTGTATGATTGGGGAGACAGTGGAGTGTAAGCTCTGCTGGTGCAGAGACCGATGTGACTGGCTCAGTGTTCTCTGTACAGCACTGCAGTATATGTCAGAGCTATATAACTGTATTTTTATAATAATAGTTTTTTTAACTAAATGAACACAATTATAATAATGAACAAGAATATAAACAGTCAGGTAATTATAAAATAATTTATTATTATGCCTATTTATCTATCTAATCTATCTATCTATCTATCTATCTATCTATCTATCTATCTATCTATCTATCTATCTATCTATCTATCTATCTATCTATCTATCTATCTATCGTGCCTTGCGAAAGTATTCGGCCCCCTTGAACTTTGCGACCCTTTGCCACATTTCAGGCTTCAAACATAAAGATATAAAACTATAATTTTTTGTGAAGAATCAACAACAAGTGGGACACAATCATGAAGTGGAACGAAATTTATTGTATATTTTAAACTTTATTAACAAATAAAAAACTGAAAAATTGGGAGTTCAAAATTATTCAGCCCCCTTAAGTTAATACTTTGTAGCGCCACCTTTTGCTGCGATTACAGCTGTAAGTCGCTTGGGGTATGTCTCTATCAGTTTTGCACATCGAGAAAATGAAATTTTTGCCCATTCCTCCTTGCAAAACAGCTCGAGCTCAGTGAGGTTGGATGGAGAGCGTTTGTGAACTGCAGTTTTCAGTTCTTTCCACAGATTCTCGATTGGATTCAGGTCTGGACTTTGACTTGGCCATTCTAACACCTGGATATGTTTATTTGTGAACCATTCCATTGTAGATTTTGCTTTATGTTTTGGATCATTGTCTTGTTGGAAGACAAATCTCTGTCCCAGTCTCAGGTCTTTTGCAGACTCCATCAGGTTTTCTTCCAGAATGGTCCTGTATTTGGCTCCATCCATCTTCCCATCAATTTTAACCATCTTCCCTGTCCCTGCTGAAGAAAAGCAGGCCCAAACCATGATGCTGCCACCACCATGTTTGACAGTGGGGATGGTGTGTTCAGGGTGATGAGCTGTGTTGCTTTTACGCCAAACATAACCTTTTGCATTGTTGCCAAAAAGTTTGATTTTGGTTTCATCTGACCAGAGCACCTTCTTCCACATGTTTGGTGTCTCCCAGGTGGCTTGTGGCAAACTTTAAACGACACTTTTTATGGATATCTTTAAGAAATGGCTTTCTTCTTGCCACTCTTCCATAAAGGCCAGATTTGTGCAGTATGCGACTGATTGTTGTCCTATGGACAGAGTCTCCCACCTCAGCTGTAGATCTCTGCAGTTCATCCAGAGTATAGAAAAATATAAAAAAGAAATATACCCGCGCCCTTAAATGAAGCAGCAAGCTCAAAAACGCCTGGAATGTATGGTAGAGATATAAAATACAAGGAGTAGTGCGACTCCTTGTATTTTATAGTTCATCCAGAGTGATCATGGGCCTCTTGGCTGCATCTCTGATCAGTCTTCTCCTTGTATGAGCTGAAAGTTTAGAGGGACGGCCAGGTCTTCGTAGATTTGCAGTGGTCTGATACTCCTTCCATTTCAATATTATTGCTTGCACAGTGCTCCTTGGGATGTTTAAAGCTTGGGAAATCTTTTTGTATCCAAATCCAGCTTTAAACTTCTCCACAACAGTATCTCGGACCTGCCTGGTGTGTTCCTTGTTCTTCATGATGCTCTCTGCGCTTTAAACGGACCTCTGAGACTATCACAGTGCAGGTGCATTTATACGGAGACTTGATTACACACAGGTGGATTCTATTTATCATCATTAGTCATTTAGGTCAACATTGGATCATTCAGAGATCCTCACTGAACTTCTGGAGAGAGTTTGCTGCACTGAAAGCAAAGGGGCTGAATAATTTTGCACGCCCAATTTTTCAGTTTTTTATTTGTTAACAAAGTTTGAAATATCCAATAAATTTCGTTCCACTTCATGATTGTGTCCCACTTGTTTATTCTTCACAAAAAATTACAGTTTTAAATCTTTATGTTTGAAGCCTGAAATGTGGCAAAAGGTTGCAAAGTTCAAGGGGGCCGAATACTTTCGCAAGGCACTGTATCTATCTATCTATCTATCTATCTATCTATCTATCTATCTATCTATCTATCTATCTATCTATCTATCTATCTATCTATCTATTATATATATATGTATAACTTTAATTAACTAAACGGGTGGAATATGGATCTCAGGTATTATCATTTCTCATCTTCAGGTTCGGCAGGATTTCTGTTGTCTGGGCCCAGGACTCACTTCATCATCACTGGACTGATGGTTATACTTAATCTAAAGTTTGCCATCTTTTTCTGAGGTCACCCTATGCTAATGTATCTCAGCACTGCGTGAACTCCACTATCACCACCCCATCTTGATAAATGTGCTGATAAGTTGGCCTTGCGAAACTCCATCCAAAACTTCAGTTCTGGGTTTAGATGGAGCTGGGAAAGGTTATAACCTCTGTTGTGTTTTTGTTGATATTTTCGCACACTTACTACTCTGGTAACAGGGGATCAGAGGGATAGGAATCAATCAGATGGATACAAGAGCAAAAAAAATTTGGGGACGATTTACAAGAAATGGAAAGTTCAAAATCCAGTGCAGCTTTTCAACCAGCATCCATTTTTTTTTTTTTGTCAAAGCTTAATTGAACAAACTGAGTTATAAGCTGATTGGTTTCTATGCAGAGCTGCACCAGATTTAGCGCTCTCCAATTTTACTAAATCAACCCCTTTGTTATTAGATTGTGGGTTGTACGTCTTCCCATACCAGTGACTTCTGCCTTCCTCACTTCTTCTCTTATACAGTCATTTTATTGTTTTATTATTTAATCTTGAAAGAGAAGTAAAGGATTCTTTTTTATCTTCCAGTTATACTTACCTAGGTGGATGCAGCATTGGTCCGATGCTGCATTTGTCCCCTGGAGCCTTTGCACTAAGAACTGAGCGATCAAACACCACCGATCGCTCGGTTCTGACAGCTCCCTGAACAGAGAGCTGCTAACTGTCAGTCACAGCTCTCTGCTCTGCCCCCTCCTTTCTCACTGGAGTGCTGAGCTGTGGAGGGGCGGCTCGCTAAGAGGCTGAGCCAGGTTTCGGTCCTGGCACCTGGCGGATCCCATCTTCCATTGTCGCGATGACGCAGTGCCTGGACCAACATTTGTGACGTCAGCAGACAGCGGACTTCAGTCGGCTGTCTGCTGAAAACGGGTCACAGGAGTGCAGAATGGCCTGCACTTCTGTGATCCAGAGGAGATGTAAAGCCAAACGAGTTTTGGCTGTACATCTACTTTAACCACTTTAATACAGGGCACTTCCCTCCCTTCCCGCCCAGGCCAATTTTCCCCTTTTAGCGCTGTTGCATTTTGAATGACAATTGCGCGGTCATGCAACACTGTACTTACACCAAATTTATATCATTTTCCCCCCACAAATAGAGCTTTCTTTTGGTGGTATTTGATCACCTGTGCGATTTTTACTTTTTGCTAAACAAATAAAAAAAGACAGAAAAGTTTGAAAAAAAAAAAAAGTTTTTTTGTTTATGTTATACAATTTTGTAAAAGTTTTTTCCTGCACTGATGAGCACTGATGAGACTGCACTGACAGGCACTGATGAGGAGGCAATGATGGGGTGGCACTGATGGGGTGGCACTGATGGGGTGGCACTGATAGGCGGCACTGATAGGCGGCACTGATAGGCGGCACTGATAGGCACTGATATGTGGCACTGATAGGTAGCACTGATATGCAGCATTGGTGGGCACTGATAGGCGGCACTGCTGGGCACTGATAGGCGGCATTGATGGGCACTGATAGGCGGCACTGACGGGCACTGATAGGTGGCACTGACGGGCACTAATGGGCACTGATAGGCAGCACTGGTGGGCACTGATGGGCACTGACGGGCGGCACTGATCGGCACTGACGGGCGGCACTGATGGGCACTAATGGGCACTGATAGGCGGCACTGGTGGGCAATAATGGGCACTGGTGGGCGACACTAAAGGATGGCAATGGTGGGCAGCACTGATAGGGAGGACACTGGTGGGCATCACTGATGGGGAGGGCAATGGGGGGCTCCCTGAGCCCTGATTGCCATCCCTGGTGGCCATAGTGGGCATCCCTGGGGTCATAGTGGGCATCCCTGGGGTCATAGTGGGCATCCCTGGGGTCATAGTGGGCATCCCTGGTGGATCTAGTGGCAGATCCCCCCCCTGAGGGTCTGCACTGGTAATCAATGATCTGATTACCAGTGCCGACCCCCCCCCTGTCAGGGGAGCCGCCGATCGGCGCTCCTTTACTCGTGCCTGTCAGGCACGAACTAAGGAAAGCCGATCAACGGCTGTTCCTGTTTTACTATGTGACCAGCCGTGATTGGACACGGCTGATCACATGGTAAAGAGCCTCCGTCAGAGGCTCTTTACCGAGATCGGAGATGCAGGGTGTCAGACTGACACCTCGCATCACCGATCGCCGCTCTGCGCGCCCCCGGGGGGCGCCCAGAGCGGTGTTATCCTGCCGCCGTCATATGACGTCCGGTCAGGATAACTCAACCACATTCCCGCCGTCATTTTGTAATAGGGCGGGCGGGAAGTGGTTAACTGGTTGCCGACTGTGCATAGTATATTTACTGTGGCAGTCAACCCCGGCCAGGCAGAGTGACGTAGATCTACGTCGCTAGCCTGTCACCGGGTTTTTAGCCAATAGCGGGCGGGCGCGCGCCCGCCTCGCCTCTTTCACAGAGGAGTGCGGGAGTGTGACTGGCGGACCCGTTGTCCGCCAGTCACACTACGATCATCGGTACAGCGGGAGAAAGGCAGGCGGCTTATGTAAACAAGCCGCCTGTCATTCTCCCCTGTGCAAAAATGGAGATCAGACGGTTTTACTATGTAGAACCATTGATCTCTGTTTTTACACTAGTAGCCATGTCCCACTACAGTTAGAAACACGCCCCTAGGACACACTTAACCCCTCCCTCTCCAATACAGTTAACCCCTTCCCTGCCAGTGTCATTTTTACAGTAACAGTGCATATGTATAGCACTGATTACTGCAGTAATGTCACTGGAACCCCCAAAAGTGTCAAAAATGTCAGTCAAGGGTCCGATCTGTCCGCCGCAATGTCGCAGTACCGCAAAAAAAATCGCAGATCGCCGCCATTACTCGTTAAAAAAAAACACCAAAAATGACAAAAATCTTTCCCTTTGTTAGTAAACGCGATAACTTTTGCACAAACCAATCAAAATACGCTTTTTGCGATTTTTTTTTTTTACCAAACATATGTAGCATAAAACAAATTGGCCGAAAATGTTAAAAAATTTTGATTTTTACATTTTTTTGGGGGGGAATTTCATATAAAAAAATGGGAAAATATTGTTATTTTTTCAAAATTGACGCTCTTTTTTTGTTTATAGCGCGTGATCAAAAAATCGCACAGGTGATCAAATACCACCAAAAGAAAGCTCTGTTTGTGGGAAAAAAAAGACGTGAAATTCGTTTAGGTACAGCGTCGCACGACCGTGCAATTGTCCGTTAAAGTCACGCAGTGCCGAATCGCAAAATACCCCCTGGTCGGAATGGGGGTAAAATCTTCCGGGGCTTAAGTGGTTAAATACTTATGTGATCATGACCAGCATACAAAGTTTTTACTTGTCATTTATATTCATCCAAAGTCTATATTATAATATTAGAAATGTGATTTTATACTTTCCATTTCATATACTATTAAATTAATAAAAAAATTACATTTAATTACATTTAATACATTGATACCTTTTAATGTTTTATTGTTTCTTGTATGTTTATTATTCATTGTTTTATACATTATGGTTGTTATCATTATTATTTTACCTTAATCGCCAACATTACCAATAATTTTGTCACTAACATCAATTTCACATGCTATTGTCAATACTAACCTTATTATTTTTCTACGATCAATTTAATTGATATCAGCATTGTCATTGGATATGATTATTATCATTATGATTTCTATTTCTACTATCAATAATATTTCCAATGTAGTATCTATTTTTGCTAATATGCCCTTACTGGTGTTTGATTTTGTTCTTTAATTTTTATAATCATTTATTGTAGAAATGAATGTAAGGTAATTTTTTTATTTTTTGTTATCTATGTTGTTTTGTGTGGTATCCTAGCCTTGATGAAGGGGGGTGGTGAACTACAACCCCCAAAAGGCATTGACTTTGTAAATTTTTTATCTTTGGAATAAACTTATTTCTGGACTTGAATATTATGGAGTGGTCATCATTCCTAGATTCATTCACCTATAAAACCACCAGCAGAGGTTTGAATTTTTCACACTCTACCAAATAAATAAATACAAATTTTGATTGGATTTGGGCTTTATAATGTAACTTACATTTTTAGGGATATTTTTAAAAAATCCCCCTATGCAATTCTAGATCTTCACCATAAAGTTGTCATGCTGCGCTAGATACTGTGAAACAAGATGAGCAGTGATCCTGCTGATCGCAGTTTATCTCGGATCATTATCGGTTTATGAAACAGAGATGATCGGGGTAGAACATGTTCTCCGCTGATCATCTCCGCCAGGGCTTTTTTTCTCAGAGAATAGGTGCAGGAACTCCCCCCTCCTTTCCGAGTCACCCATTTTCTCTGCCCCCACCCACCTCTGAGAACCATTCCTTGGGTCCAATCCCCCTACCCACCTCCCAGTACTGCCCTTTTAGAGAATACAGAACTACGTATCATTTTGTGGTGCTGAATAATCTGTATAGAATTTGGTAAGGATAACACAAAAAGCAGTAAAATAGATCCCCTGCAACCAGTAACAATAGAGCCCCCGCTAGCAACAATAGATCCCCCTAACAACAACAGACCACCAGCAACACTATTTTCCCCCTAGCATCAACAGACTCTCTGTTAGAGTCGGTTCACACTAGCGCGACTTGTCAGCCTGACAAGTTGCGCTCCCTCGCGGTCCATTGTCCGCTACAGGACCCGTTCTAATAGGAGCGACACAAGTCGCTCCAACTTAGAAAAAGGGTCCTGTACTACTTCGGGGCGACCTCGCAGCGACTTGCATAGACTTCCATTATGTGAAGTCCCTGCAAGTCGCTCCGAAGTCGTGGTGCATGGTAATGCACAAGTCGCCCCCAAAGTAGTACAGAGTCGTGTCGCCCCAGTGTGAACCGACTCTTAGCCAGCAACAATAGACCTCTCTCTCAAAAGTAGATCTCTCCCAGCAACAACTGATCCGCAATATAAGACCTACCCCCAGCAACAGTAGGTCCCCCACCAGCAATAATAGACCTCCTCAGCAAAAAACCCCCCTGAAAAAATAGATCCCCTCCAGCTAGAATGGATTCCCCCAATCAATAGACCCTGCAACACACCCCAGCACCCCTTGCGACTACAAACAGTCAGTACTGGAGGTGCTGAAACTGCGTTCCCGCTGAAAAAAAAGCCCTGATCTCCGCACACGGAGCATCTGTCATTGACTGACACAGAAACGGGCAGTTTATGAAGCTGCGATCTCCGCACTTCCCTGGCCATCTGTGGCAGAATTCACACTCCCAGGGTCACCAGCCTGGGGGAGAACTGAGGGGGAAGAAGAAAGATTATTGACTTCCTACTTCTTCGATCAGACCCCCCCCCCCCATAATTATAAAAAGGCTGACCCGTGTTAACCTATCTCTACCCCATCACAATAAAAGAAATGTTTGTGTCTTTAGGTAGATTTTTAATGGCTTGTAAATTGCGCCCCCTTATGGCAGCAGCTGAAAAATTGCATCAAATTAATGGACAATTGTGGTGTCAGAGAATGAATGTATTGTATCACATTTTTCACATAGCTGTGAGCGGACAGAGGCAATCTGTGCCTGACAATCTCCCATTTTATTTAACCTTCATACAACAATGGAACATTTCATGGTATTGATCTTGTGCATACATTGTATCCAGAATAACATTTCCCCAGCAGGAAGGATACATTTGTATCTACAGATAAAGATTGGAGCACGGGACTCGGGTGAGATATTTATTTGTATTATATTATTACTGTTTTTTATTTGGAATCATTGAAAGGGTTTTGCTGTAATTATAAAGGAGGGGGCACATTAAAGCTGAAGTTTTAACCACTTAAGCCCCAGCCCTATTTCGGACACTTTTTGTTTACAAGTTAAAACTAGTATTTTTTCCTAGAAAACTACTTAGAACCCCCAACCATTATATATATATATATTTTTTAGCAAAGACTCTGGAGAATAAAATGTCGGTCATTGCAAAATTTTTTTGTATATTGTGAAAGATGATGTCACGCCGAGTAAATAGATACCCAACATGCTACAGTTTAAAATTGCGCCCTCCCGTGGGATGGCGACAAACTACGGTCAATAGAGATCTCAATCTGCGACGCTTTAAATTTATTTAACGGTTACCAGTTTAGAGTTAGAGTGTAGCTCTTTTTTTTAAATTATTGCCCACGCTCTGGCGATCGCGGCGATATCTCACATGTGGGGTTTGAACAGCCATTTCATTCTCGGCTCGACTTGCGCATACGTTTTTTTTCGCGCGCGAGCTAACGGTGACGGGGGCGGCTAAATTTTTTTTTTCCTATTTATTTTTTATTTTTTTTAAACTTTATTACAGTTTTTTTAAAAAAAAAAAAAAAATCTGATCACTTTTATTGCTGTCACAAGCAATGTAAACATCCCTTGTGACACCAATATGTAGTGACAGGTACACTTTATGGAGGGATCGAGGGTCTAAAAGACCCTAGACCCCTCCACTACACTTCCCTGTATGCAAAACGCCGAAAACGGCATTTTTGCATACAGCCGTTTTTCAAAACTGCCGCCTTTTGCAGCACAGTAACCCGGAAGTGACGTCATGGACGCCGCCTCCGGGTTACGTCATCGGAGACCCGATCGATGCCGTTTCCGGCATTCATCGGGACTCCATCCAGCCGGCGGACGCGCCGGCTGGGTGCTCGGGGCTCCCGGGGGGACGGGAGCCCCGAGCAAAGCCACAGAAGGCGGCGGGAGGGGGGGGGGACGTCCCCTCCCGCCCCCCCAGTTAACGTTCGAGCGGCTCCCGAGCCGCATCGGTCGTTACCGACGGAAAGCCGACCGTCGGCTTCAAACCACGGTACCGAGATGATGCCTCTAGCTAGAGGCATCACCCCGGTATAACCCCGCAAAGTCTGCTGACGTTAATTTACGTCAGTTTGCGGTAAGTGGTTAAATTTTTTCTTCCCTGGGTACTCTCCCCCCCCCCTCCACCCATCAAAATCTTGATGGCATTTTTAAATAAAACTTTTCTATTTTTATTAAATACCTTATTTTAGACCCAATGTCATCCTTACTGGGTTTCTGTGCTTCTCTCTGCAATACCGACAAATCCGGGCTTGTGGGTGGGGCCAGCAGGGTTCTGTACATAGCTTCCTGAAATCATCACAGCCCCCGGCCTCAGTCCTCCTCTCAGGAGCCCTCATCCCTGATGCAAGCAGTGGGCTTGTTCTTGGGAGGAGTTATGCAAATATCAAAATGCCTTGACGGATGGATGAATGTCAGTCTGGAGGAGTGGACATTTCTAGGCAGGCTGTATTTGCATGCAGGCCACCCTAGGTAACGCCCACATGTGATGATCCAATGAATGAAAGAGGTGGGCCAAGGACAGTCAGGCTGGGAAGGAAACGGCTGAATGATGCTGAAATCTATTCCCCAGAATAAGTAAAGTTTCTTTGTGATAGGTGGTTGCATACCCCACGGGGGCATAACTACAGGGGTTGCAGGGGTTGCAATTGCAACCAGGCCCCATGCTCCAGAGTTCAAAGAGAAAGTTTTACCGCACTCAGGAGTAAATAAACTGAAAGTGTTTATTCCCATAAACTTGAAAACATAGGTGCATCACACAGACTTGGAACAGGTTGACGCGTTTCACGATTCTACTGAACGCTTACTCATAACCAATAGTTGGAAATCGGTGAGAGAGCCGTATAAATGGGCTGGGAACATATCAGAAACAGATTCAGGGAAATGATCCAACACACCCAGAATCTGATATTAAAATGCCCAGCACCTGCGGATCAGTCACCTCAAACCAACTAATAATGAAAGACAAAACAAAAAAACACGCACTGTGTGTCCATAGCAAGAAAACATTCTTAATAAAATCACAAATATATGAAGAGTGTCCAACAATGAAATCCCCTGTGGAACATATCAATTTAAATACACAAATGAGTGTGTATATAGGTAAATAAATATATAAATGCAGAAAAAACGCTGAATAAAAAATACTCATTTGTATAAAGGATGATAGTTGTGAAAAAGCCTTTGAACGTATATATAAAATATAAATGTGTATATATACATAATAAATAAAAAATGAATAAAAAATGAAATGAAAAAAGAAGTACATCAGCGAGTGTACGAATATGTATATATAAATACGGACACTCGAAATGTAAAAAAGGAACAAATATTGTGTGAATGTGATGTGTGAAACCCAAAAAGTGTAAAAAAAATTGTAAAAAATTGTAAATATATGAAATTTATTCTAAACTGAAAATATAAGATCATTGATGACAATTGATGACAAATTGTCATCAATGATCGGCAGAGAGCGGCACAGGCTCCAGGGACAGCCAAGCTAGCCCCCCTCCCCACTATTTGATACCCTGCTGACCCCCCCTCCCCACTAAAACACTGCTGACCCCCCCACTATCTGACACACTGCTGACCCCCCTCCCCACTAATACACTGCTGACCCCCCTCCCCACTATCTAATACACTGCTGACCCCCCCTTCCCGCTATCTAATACACTGCAGACCCCCCTCCCCACTAATACACTGCTGACCCCCCTCCCCGCTATCTAATACACTGCTGACCCCTCCTCCCCACTATCTAATACACTGCTGACCCCCCTCCCTGCTATCTAATACACTGCAGACCCCCCTCCCCACTATCTGATACACTGCTGACCCCTCCCCTCCCCGCAATATAATACACTGCAGCCCCCCCTCCCCGCTATCTAATACACTGCTGAGCCCCCTTCCCCGCTATTGAATGCACTGCAGACCCCCCTCCCTGCTATGTAATACACTGTTAACCCCACTTCCCGCTATGTAATACACTGCTAACCCCCCTCCCCATTATCTAATACACTGCAGACCCCCCCCTCCCCACTAATACACTGCTGACCCCCCTCCCCGCTTTCGTATACACTGCTGACCCCCCCTCCCCGCTATCTAATACACTGCTGACCCCCCTCCCTGCTATCTAATACACTGCAGACCCCCCTCCCCACTATCTGATACACTGCTGACCCCTCCCCTCCCCGCAATATAATACACTGCTGACCCCCCCTCCCCGCTATCTAATACACTGCTGACCCCCCTCCCCGCTTTCGAATACACTGCTGACCCCCCCTCCCCGCTATCTAATACACTGCTGACCCCCCTCCCTGCTATCTAATACACTGCAGACCCCCCTCCCCACTATCTGATACACTGCTGACCCCTCCCCTCCCCGCTATCTAATACACTGCAGACCCCCCTCCCCGCTATCTAATACACTGCTGAGCCCCCCTCCCCGCTATCTAATACACTGCAGACCCCCCTCCCTGCTATGTAATACACTGCAGACCCCCCTCCCCATTATCTAATATACTGCAGACCCCCCTCCCCACTAATACACTGCTGACCCCCCTCCCTGCTATCTAATATACTGCTGACCCCTCCTCCCCGCTATCTAATACACTGCTGACCCCCCTCCCTGCTATCTAATACACTGCAGACCCCCCTCCTCACCATCTGATACACTGCTGACCCCTGCCCTCCCTGCTATATAATACACTGCTGACCCCCCCTCCCCGTTATCTAATACACTGCTGAGCCCCCTTCCCCTCTATCGAATGCACTGCAGACCCCCCTCCCTGCTATGTAATACACTGTTAACCCCCCTTCCCGCTATGTAATACACTGCTAACCCCCTCCCCATTATCTAATACACTGCAGACCCCCCCTCCCCACTAATACACTGCTGACCCCCCTCCCCGCTATCTAATACACTGCTGACCCCTCCTCCCCGCTATCTAATACACTGCTGACCCCCCTCCCTGCTATCTAATACACTGCAGACCCCCCTCCCCACTATCTGATACACTGCTGACCCCTCCCCTCCCCGCTATATAATACACTGCTGACCCCCCCCCTCCCCACTATCTAATACACTGCTGACCCCCCTCCCCGCTATCTAATACACTGCTGAACCCCCTCCCCACTATCTAATACACTGCTAACCCCCTCCCCACTATCTAATACACTCCTGACCCCCCCCCTCCCCGCTATCTAATACACTGCTGAGCCCCCCTCCCCGCTATCTAATACACTGCAGACCCCCCTCCCTGCTATGTAATACACTGTTAACCCCCCTTCTCGCTATGTAATACACTGCTAACCCCCCTCCCCACTATCTAATACACTGCCGACCCCCCTGCTATCTAATACACTGCTGTCCCCCCCTCTCCACCATCTGATACACTGTTGAACCCCCCTTGCTATCTAATACACTGCAGACCCCCCTCCCCGCTATCTAATACACTGCTGACCTCCCCTCCCCGCTATCTAATACACTGCAGACCCCCCTCCCCCTAATACAATGCTGCTCCCCCCGGCCCCCTCCCCTTAATACAATGCTGTCTCCCTCCTCCCCCTAATACAATGCTGACCCCCCCTAATACAATGCTGTCCCCCCCCTGACCGTCTCCCCCTATTACAATGCTGATACCCCTTCTCCCTATTACAATGCTGATCCCCCCTTCCCCTAATACAATGCTGATCCCCCCCTGCACCTAATACAATGTTGTCCCCCCCGGCCCCCTCCCCCTAATACAATGCTGAGCCCCCAAGCCCCTCCCCTAATTCAATGCCGTTCCCCTCCTGCCCCCTCCCCCTAATACGATGCTGATCCCCCCTCTCCCTAATACTATGTGAATCCCTCCTCCCCTAATACAATAATGCCCCTCCTCACCCTAATACAATGCTTTTCCCCCCTCCCCCTAATACAATGCTGTCCCCCCTCCCCCTAATACAATGCTGTCCCCCCCTGACCCCCTCCCCCTATTACAATGCTGATCCCCTACCTCCCCCTAATACAATGCTGATCCTCCCCCTGCACCTAATACAATGCTGATCTCCAGCCCCCTCCTCCTAATACAATGTTGCTCCCCCCGGCCCCCTCCCCCTAATACAATGCTGTTCCCCCTGGCCCCCTCCCCCTAATACAATGCTGTCCCCCTCCCCCTAATACAATGTTGTTCCCCCCTCCCCCTAATACAATGCTGCCCCCCCTGGACCCCTCCCCCTAATACAATGGTGATCCCCCTCTCCCTAATACAATGCTGATCTCCCCCCCAACACAATGCAGTTCCCCCCTTGGCCCCCTCCCCCTAATGCAATGCTGACTCCTCCTCCCCCTAATACAATGCTGTCCCCCCCTCCCCCTAATACAATGCTGCCCCCCCTGGACCCCTCCCCCTAATACAATGGTGATCCCCCCTCTCCCTAATACAATGCTGATCCCCCCCAACACAATGCTGTTCCCCCCCTTGGACCCCTCCCCCTCCCCCTAATACAATGGTTCGCCCTCCCCCTAATACAATGCTGATCCCCCCTCCCCTAATACAATGCTGACCCCCTACCCCTAATACAATGTTGTTTCCCCCTGGCCCCTTCCCCCTAATACAATGCTGTTCCCCCTCCCCCTAATACAATGCTGATCCCCCCTGGCCCCCTCTCCCTAATACAATGCTGATCCCCCCTCCCCCTAATACAATGCTGATTCCCCCCTCCCCCTATTACAATGCTGTTCCCCCCGGCTCCCTCCCTCTAATACAATGCTGTTCCCCCCAACCCCTCCCCCTAATACAATGCTGTTCCCCCTGGCCCCCTTCCCCTAATACAATGCGGTTCTCATCTGGCCCCCTCCCCCTAATACAATGCAGCCCCCTCCCCCTAATACAATGCTGTCCTCACCTGGCCCCCTCCCCCTAATACAATGCTGCCCCCTCCCCCTAATACAATGCTGTCCCCCCCTTGTCCCCTCCCCCTAATACAATGATGCCCCCCTTGCCCCCTCCCCCTAATACAATGCTGCCCCCCTGGCTCCCTCCCCCTAATACAATGCTGACCCCCCCTCCCTGCTAAACAGCATTTTAGTAGGGGGGCAGCATTGTATTAGGGGGAGGGGGGTCAGCATTGTATTAGGGGGAGGGGGGAACATCATTGTATTAGGGGCCCTAATACAATGCTGCCTGCCCCCCCCCCCCCCAATGCAATACACAAGGTCAAGGTCCCTTTTCCAAGACTCTTACCTGTGCACTACAGGGCAGCTCAGCGATATCACCGGTGTCTGGGAGGGAACTTCAGGGAAGAGATGCCACCATGCTTTGCAGCCAGCCAGTGAGAGATCCGCCGACCGCCGCCGCTGGATATGATATTATGCCGCTCACATCCGGCGGCCGCAGCTAGCTCGACTCTGCATACACTGCGGGGTGGGCCGGCGGCCGCAAATACAGAGGGGAGCCTGGGGCCACGTCTCAAAGCGGCCCCAGGGCCGTCGGCCTACCGGGAAATTTCCCAGTATCCCGGTAGGCCAGTCTGGCCCTGGGACAGAGTCATAGTCAGTCACATTGTAAAAAAATAAACTAAAAGGATAAAAAATAATACAATTTAAAATACCTAAAAATAAAAAAAATTGACACCAGTGGATGAACCCCTAGGATCGCAAAGGTCACACTTGCCACCGGCCCCTGGCAATCCACCACCGTGGGGAGGCCCCAAGATGGCAATAAGGGAACCCACTGCAGAACTTGTGAAAGGGTCCCACAATGGGAGTAAAGGGCCCCAGGATCAGTGGGAAAAGCCCCAGGTTTGAAGGGAAGGGCCCCGGCCAGTGGTCCAGGGGGCCCTTCATGGTTTCTTGCACTGGGGCAATGAAGGTTCTAGTTATGCCTCTGATACCCCATACTCATAGGCGTGCACACAGGGTGTACCGGGTGTGCCTGGGCACAACCTAATCACCTATTGCATATTATCATTATCACTCTGTGTAGCAGCGGGGAGATAAGAAAGATCTCCCTCTTACTGGCTCTACCATAAGAGTAGAGCTTAGGTACTTCTCTTTTCACAGTGCTGGCAGGGAGATCAATACACCAGGGACATATAAACAATATAGACATACACATGCATGTGTGTTTGAGTTTTGGGGTGCACTCTAATGCAATAGGCTACAAACAACTACTGTATGCCTATACTAACTACTAAAAGTAGAGATACTAATGGTAATACACAACGAGGGATGAGCCAACAGTTCAGTCTGAACCTAGGTTCATACGAATGGCCAAACTTTTGCCTTTTTGGTTGCTAAGGAAGTAGAGGGTGCTGGGGATTACCAAGTGCAAGGCAGACAGCTTGTGATTATTCTATATGCGTGGAAGAGTTAGATTTACACCTTTGCGGTTTACAGTAGGTGTGGTATATTTTATGTGCGTATTCCATACATTACTATTGAACTCTGTGAGATTGTATAGTCCCAATGGTTATGGTGAGAAGGGGCTAAAGGGATCAAAAAGCCCTCCAGCCCAAAAATTAGAGGATTATTCCTTATTTCAGGACAGTGAGCAGAGTCATACAAATCATTCCTTTATGCCCCAACACATTCAGAACCACTGGTGTATAGTGGAAATACAGTATAACATTATAAAGATGTAGGGTAGGTATCAGGGGACTAACCAAGGCCAAATTCCAGCATGGGCGTGCTAATGTGCGCAAAGATGTGTGCAGGCGTACACTGGTATGTGGTGCGGACTAGCGCAACTGCATGCGCGATGCTGTGCACTGGTAAAACTGCTTGAGTGACAGCACATGTAATGCGCGATAGTTACTGGTGCCCAATGACCTTTATAAGGACAGCAGTTATGCTCATTAGTTGCTGGATGATTGTCAGCCTCTTGTATCCTTTGTTCCTGTGTTGGCTGTATTATTGGATTACCCTTTACTGACTTGGCTTCTCTCCTGGCTCTGACCTCAGCTTGTTTACGTGGACTTGCTACTGCCTGCTTTCCTGTGCATGACCCTGGCTTGATCTTGACCATGCTTCTGCTTCTATACCTGATTGACCTTTCTGTGTTTAATCACGGCTCTGGCTTCTGACTCTGCTTCCTGCTTAGATCTGCTGTCACTACAGGGCACATCCAGAGTGGCTACTGCCCTATTGGCATCCCTGCTCTTCAGGTGTCTCTTAATCTGGAATCACCAGACAACTACATCACTGGCAACCCATGTTTCTTTGGGTGTAGCTCTCCCTGTCACCACTCTGAAGGGTGCTCTGCATGCAACCACAAGGTGAGCCCTCTCACTACTTTAACCTCCAGTCAGGCTTGTGAAAGTAGGGTGATGGGAGTGCTCCTTGTAGTTCCCTGGTTTGGCCACAAGGTATTGCCATATTTAGTTTTTAGAGTAGGTTCAGGGACCCCTTGTCATGATTAGGTAGTGTTATTAGCTGTATAGCCACTAGAGGACCTCAGAGTAGTAGTGGGGTGCGACCTTGCGTACTGCTAACACCCTGCTCATGACAGGAAGGGGCATTTGGGAGGTAGGGCTCAGATGAAGTCCACTGGTGGTAATCATGGGAGTTGTTTGGAGGACCAAGCCACAGAATAAATGTAGTTTGTGAGGCTCTATATCAAGGTTTCTCAAACAGGGTTCTGTGGAACTCTAGGGTTCCTCCAGAGGTTGGTAGGGGTTCCTTGAGCAATGAGCAATTTCTGCCTTTTCAGATAAGTTCCTACTAACAACATTGATACTTTAAAGGGCCATACACACGTGCAGATTATCTGCAGACTTTTGTCTGCAGACTTACCAAAACCATATAATATGAGGTCAAACCTAAACACTTTCAATTTGTATGCAATCCGGCAGGCCCTTGCACTACATAGAAAAGGTAAGTCTGTAGACAAAAGTCTGCAGATAATCTGCACGTGTGTATGGGGCATTAGTTATCAATAAGGCGGAACTAATCCCAATGACCACTAATGTAAGGAGCATTCTTCCCACTAATGTTTTTTTTTCACACTAATGTATCATGAGTTGTAGATATAGTAATTTTTAGCAGGGGTTCCCTGGGACCAGAAAATTATTTCAAGGGTTCCCCTATATTGAAAATGTTGAGAAAGGCTGCTCTATATATCTTGGCTTCCCTTTAGGTGGAAAGCAGGGGAGGAAGGTGAAGGACTATTGGGACTACTCATATGCTCTTTGCATGGGATGTTGTACTCTGGCCAAAGGTACGAACCCTTCAACTCAGCTCTCCTTTTACATCTACGTTCTCTCTGCTTTTTGTAACATTAAAAATGTGCTATCACTGCTGGGCTGACTGAAGGATTTATATATGTAAATAACTGTGCTCAGGAAATGATGGGCTTTTGTTGTATAGACAGTTCCTTTTCCTAAAGTCGAGATGGCGATGTCCCTTGGAAATGGAAGGAGCATGGTGAGGTTGCAACTGGGGTTGCAACTGGGGTCCAGTGAGTGTCCTTGGGGGGGGGGGGGGGGGAGTCTTCCATGTCCATAGCACCCTGGTGGGTCTATGGAATCATCCTATGCTTGGGAAAGATTGAGTGAAAGAGCACATGTGAGTGAAAGAGCACTACCAGATGGATAGATGTACATCTGGACGACATGCAGCGCAGCTCACGGGTTACCATTACATTACAGAGCCATTTATTCCAAACCTGTATGGTTATACAGTCTTGTTGGGTCCCGAGTCCTACTCCATAGAGGCCATTGTTTCCCTACACAGCAGCACTGATGATGACCATGCAGTTTTTTTTTTTAAATTGGCTTGAGAATATTAGGCTACAATATATTTGCACTATACACCCGTGGTTATAGAATACATCTGGCTGTTGGGGCACAGAGGGATGATTTTCATGGCTAAGCCCACTGCCCTGAAAGGAGGAATAATCCTCTTATTCATTAAATGCTATGTGATGCACATTTTGGTAAAAGCACATTAAAGATGTATCAAAAGTGTTTTCTTTTTTTTTTAATGTGCGAAGCCTTAATGAGTGGCCATAGATGACTCCTTTTTTTCTGATCAGCCGGCAGGCTGAATGATGAAGAAAAAAGAAACAGATTTCCCTATCCACAAGATGGAGGTGGATGGGGAAATCCTCCCCACAGCACTATTGTATTCTGACAGCAAGGACCCCTCTGCCATCAAAATACACCTGACACCTTGTAACACTAATAAGTCACATGACACCGGGGAGGGAAAATGGCTAATTGGGCCCAATCTGGGCATTTTCACTTATGGGTGTACTCACTTTTGTTGCCAGTGGTTTAGACATTAATGGCTGTGTGTTGAGTTATTTTGAGGGGACAGAACATTTACACTGTCATACAAGCTGTACACTCAATACTTTACATTGTAGCAAAGTGTCATTTCTTCAGTGTTGTCCCATGAAAAGATAGAATAAAATATTTACAAAAATGTGAGGGGTGTACTCACTTTTGTGAGATACTGTATATATATATATATATATATATATATATATACAGTATCTCACAAAAGTGAGTACACCCCATATATATATATATATATATATATATATATATATATATATATATGTATATGTGGATCATTGTAAAACCCACCATTGTTTCTAATCTGTGTTTACTGACTCCAATTGTAGATGGAAAAATAAAAGGATAATTCCAATTATTTCCTTATCAGAGCCGACACCATCATGGCATTGAAATATCTGGAAGTACTGCATACCCTACAATTACTATTATCACTGCAGGTAACAATATCTATCTATCTATCTATCTATCTATCTATCTATCTATCTATCTATCTATCTATCTATCTATCTATCTATCTATCTATCTATCTATCTATCTATCTATCTATCTATCTATCTATCTATCTATCTATCTATCTATCTATCTATTTATCTATCTATCCAGGGCTTTTTTTCTCAGAGAACAGGTTCAGGAGGAACTCCTCCCTTTTGAGTCACCCTTTGACTCCGCCCCTTACCCACCTTCAAGCACCGTTCCTTGGTTCCACCCCCTACCCACCTCACAATACCACCCCTTTTAGAGAATACAGTCCCATGTATTATTTTGTGGTGATAAGTAATTTGTATGGAATTTGTTAATGATAACAAGAAATACAGTAAAATAGATCTAGCAACAATGGACACTCCAACAAAAGTAGATCCACCCCAGCAACAATAGACTCCCAACAGCCAGCATCAATAGACCCTCCAGCAGCCAGCAACAAAGACCCCTCCCTCAACAGTACATCCCTCCCAGCAACAACTGACCCTCTACAACATAAGCCCCACCCCCAGCAACAATAGATCCCTACCAGCAACAATAGAGACCCCCCTACAAACATAGATCCCTTCCAGCAACAAAAGGTTCCTCAGTAGCCAGCATCAATATACCCTACAGCAGCCAGCAACAAGGACAACAGTACATCCCTCCCAGCAACAACAGACCCCCAGCAACTATAGACACCTCGTGAGCAACAGTAGAACTCCCCAGCAACAATAGATCCCCTCCAGCAACAATAGATCCCTCAGCAGCCAGCATAAATAGACCCCCCAGCACACCCCAGCACCTGCTATTACATACATTGAGTTCCGGAGGTGCCGGAACTGCGTTCCCCCGCGTTCCCCCTGAAAAAAAGCCCTGTATCTATCTATCTATCTATCTATCTATCTATCTATCTATCTATCTATCTATCTATCTATCTATCTAAATACTGGCTTTTTGGAAAACTGTGTTAGAATTCAAAATATGTTAAAGTAACCCAATACAAGCCTACATGAGTATACAGAAACAGTATCATTTCTCAGAAAAGCTCCACCCTCTATCATTAAAAAGCCATCCTTGAGCTCCAATCAGTGCCTTTGCCTAACCTGAGATGACATCATCAGTGTGCTGCAGGCAGCATTTCCTCAGTCACCTCTCCCCCGGTGATTCGACTGCAATATTGTAACAGTGAAACAGGTGAGAGGCTGCAGCGAGGGCTGATCTGTGTCCGAAATTTTTTGAACACAGACACCAGGAATTATATTATTGTGTCATCTCTGAGCCGCCATATCTGTCCAGGAAGCAGATGGTGACTCTAATTGATGCCTGAACAAAGACGGCACCATTCTTCTGGAGAGAAAAGCAGATGGGGGGAAGTACTGTGATCTCTACAAGATGGTTGCACTGATATATTCCTTAGCGTGCTGCATTAATCATGAGTAATTATATTTGATGCTAGGTCTATGTTATTGCTAATACAGTACACTGGGGTTGATTTACTAAAGGCAAATAGACTGAGCACTTTGCAAGTGCAGTTACTCCAGATCTAAGCATATGAGTAGAAGCTCTGCTGACTTCCATTATCCAATCATGTGCAAGCAAAAATGCATTTTTTTTTTTTCTTGCATGTGATTGGGTATTTCTTTTTTTTTTTTTTTGTGCATTAGCCAGGAATCGAACCCGGGGCTCCCCTAATGGCAAGCGGTTACACTACCATAGAACCAGCGTACTAATGCTAAATGGGTATTTTTTGAAAAGTGAAGCTTCATCTCATTTACTAAACTCCCGGGCACCTGCACTTGCAGAATACACAGTCTACTTGCCTTTAGTAAATCCACTCCTTGCATTTGTCTGTCTCTGATTTTGTCTTTTGCAGATTGTTTGCCAGGCAGTGGATCTCACCATGATGGGCAATGCCTTCGATGATCAGTACCTCGGCTGTGCGCGGCAGATGGAGCGGGAAATGGTGAAGGTTCTGGAGCAGGAGAAAAAATACAAGCCATTGGCTATAATGTGGTACTTGGCAGAGCAGAGGTGGGCAATCGTAAAACAATCCAACATTTTCCCACCCGACTTCAAGGATGAGTATGGGATATCACTCATTCTGTACACCAGAGAGAGCCCCTTCCCCATCTACCAACAGCTGAACCGCAACGTGTCCATCGCCGGCCGATCGCGGCAGCACTACATGGACCGATTCCATTTCAAGGCTATTCATTTCTATCTCACCAGGGCGCTACAAGTGCTCGGAGGTGGTTGTGATGATGGCTCACAGGCTTATCGCGGATCTTGGATGAAGTACAAGAATGTGTCATCGGAACTGCGGTTCGGGCAGTTTGCATCATCATCTCTGAACCGAAAGACCGCCCAGAGGTTTGGCATCAACACCATGTTCACCATATTCACCTGTTTTGGGGTAAGCGTGGAGGCTTTCTCTGACTTTATGGAGGAGGAGGTTCTGATTCCGGTGGCGGAGACGTTCCATGCTATAAAAAAGTCAGAAACATTGTATGTCCTGAGAAGCAGCGGGCAGCAGTGCAGCTACTACAACTGTGCGTATCTAGGAGGTAAGTAGAGCCGGATGTCACTTTCCTGCCCTGATGTGTCAACCACTACTTCCCATTACTATAGTGAACCAAGTCTTATTGCTCCCTATTTTACTTGTACTAGCCCTATATGCATCTACTTTCCATTACTATAGTGGTTCCTGTCCCATTGCTCCTTACTTTAGAGATACTAGCCCTATATGCCACTACTTCCCATTACGACGGTTGTTCCAGTCTCATTGCTCCTTACTTTAGAGATACTAGCCCTATATCCCACTACTTCCCATTACTATGGTGGTTCCAGTCCCATTGCTCTTTACTTAAGAGATACTAGCCCTATATGCATCTACTTTCCATTACTATAGTGGTTCCTGTCCCATTGCTCCTTACTTTAGAGATACTAGCCCTATATGCCACTACTTCCCATTACGACGGTTATTCCAGTCTCATTGCTCCTTACTTTAGAGATACTAGCCCTATATGCCACTACTTCCCATTGCAATGGTGGTTCCAGTCCCATTGCTCCTTACTTTAGAGATACTAGCCCTATATGCCACTACTTCCCATTACGACGGTTATTCCAGTCTCATTGCTCCTTACTTTAGAGATACTAGCCCTATATGCCACTACTTCCCATTACGACGGTGGTTGCAGTCCCATTGCTCCATACTTTAACCACTTAAGCCCCGGAGGATTTTCCTGCTAAAAGACCAGGGGGTATTTTGCGATTCGGCACTGCGTGACTTTAACGGACAATTGCGCGGTACCTTAACGAATTTGATGTCCTTTTTTTCCCACAAACAGAGCTTTCTTTTGGTGGTATTTGATCACCTGTGCGATTTTTTAATCACGCGCTATAAACAAAAAAAGAGCGTCAATTTTGCAAAAATAGCAATATTTTTCACATTTTTTTATATGAAATTCCCCCCAAAAAATGTAAAAATCTAAATTTTTTAACATTTTCGGCCAATTTGTTTTATGCTACATATGTTTGGTAAAAAAAAATCGCAAAAAGCGTATTTTGATTGGTTTGCGCAAAAGTTATCGCGTTTACTAACAAAGGGAAAGATTTTTGTCATTTTTGTTGTTTTTTTTTTTAACGCGTAATGGCGGCGATCTGCGATTTTTTTTGCGGTACTGCGACATTGGGGCGGACAGATCGGACCCTTGACTGACATTTTTGACACTTTTGGGGTTACCAGTGACATTTCTACAGTAATCAGTGCTATACATATGCACTGTTACTGTAAAAATACACTGGTAGTGAAGGGGTTAACTTTATTTGGGAGGGAGGGGCTGTGTGTGTCCCTAGGGGCGTGCTTTCTACTGTGATTGGCTGTGGCTTGAGCTGTAAGGACCCTGATCAACGGATCTACATAGTAGATCCGTGTGATCAGTGTTTTTACACCGAGGAGAATGACAGGTGGCTTGTTTACACAAGCTGCCTGACATTCTCCCTCTCCCCCACCGATCGCCGAGTGACCGACGGACATCGGGTCCGCCAGTCACACGCGCGGGGGGGGTCCGTGACCGCGCGCTCGCTCCCCAGACCCTCCCAGGCTAGTGACGTTAATTAACGTCACTCTGCCTGGCAGGGGCTGACCGCCGCAGTAAATCTACTTGCGGCGGTCGGCAAGCGGTTAAAGATACTAGCCCTATATGCCAATACTTCCCATCACTATGGTGGTTCCAGTCCCATTGCTCCTTACTTTAGAGATAATGATAGGTCTCTGTTCATGTCAGGAGTATGGTGCACTTATAATTGCACCATACTCCTAACTCACTCTAATCTACAGTACTATATTTTCCAGGATGCGGCTCAGGTTCTCGCTGTTCTAAAGGGATACCATAATCACACATGGAATAAAAAATAGATGTATGTATAATTTCTTATGTACCACATTGAATAAAATCAGTGGTATTTACTACAAGATTACTAATGAATGTATCTGTATAATTATTACAGAATTGTTGACTACTACCCTTGATAAATGCTCAACTGGGAGCCGAAACACGTTGGAAATAAACGCAGGAGAAACTCTCTGACATGAACAGAGACCTATCCTTAAATAGTCACAGAAATAAACACTTGTCACAAAATCTCTAAAAACTTTTCACACTTCTCACCTGGGTCTATAACCCATCACAATCAAATACGTTTTATGTACACTGTTTGATACAAGACATTAAATATTATCTTATATTATTTTATAATTGTGTATTACCATTACTATCATTACCTGCCTTTAAAGTCCCCCCCCCCCCCCAGAGAAATTTGGCTTGAGGTACCAACCCATATTTAGAATTGAATAGGGACGACGGCAAGACCCATACTCCGCATAAGCTGATAGAGATCAAAAATCGTCTATACTTTACTTGTACTAGCCCTATATGCCACTACTTCCCATTACTATGGTGGTTCCAGTCCCATTGCACCTTACTTTAGAGATACTAGCCCTATATGCCACTACTTCCCATTACTATGGTGGTTCCAGTCCCATTGCACCTTACTTTAGAGATACTAGCCCTGTATGGCACTACTTCTCATTACGACGGTGGTTCCAGTCCCATTGCTCCTTACTTTAGAGATACTAGCCCTATATGCCACTACTTCCCAATACTATGGTGGTTCCAGTCCCATTGCACCTTACTTTAGAGATACTAGCCCTATATGCCACTACTTCCCAATACTATGGTGGTTCCAGTTCCATTGCTCCTTACTTTAGAGATACTAGCCCTATATGCCACTACTTCCCAATACTATGGTGGTTCCAGTCCCATTGCACCTTACTTTAGAGATACTAGCCCTATATGCCACTACTTCCCATGATTATGATGGCTCCAGTCCCATTGCTTCCTTGCTTCCTTCTTTTGAGATACTAGCTCTATTTATGTACATAGTAAGTCTGGCTAACAAAAAGACACAAATCCAAGTAGTTCAACCAATAGAGGAAAAAATATATATATATATACATATACATACACACACACACACACAATCCTATATATATACACAATCTTATACCCACAGTTGATCCAGAGGAAGGCAAAAAAACCCAATAAAGCATGAAACAATTTGTTCCAGCAGAGGAAAAATGTCTTCCTGATCTCCCAAGAGACAATCGGATATTCCCTGGATCAGCTTTGCCTATAAACATCAGTATCCAATTATATTATGTGTATCTAGGAAAGAATACATAACATGATTTCATTTAATGTTAGCTGTAAACAAAAAATGCATACAGGAAATACAAAAACAATTAACTTTAAGAGAGCAAATTTTCCAAGGATGAGGGCTGCTCTCCAGGATTTAGACTGGGAGGGAATATTGGCATCGATGAACACAGAACAGAAATGAGAATTTTTCAAAAAGACTTTATGCAAACTCACTGCAAAGTATATTCTCATGGGTAATAAGTTTAAAAGGCTAAAAATAAAACCTATGTGGCTCACTGCCAAAGTTAAAAAAGCTATAGATAAAAAGAAAAGAGCTTTTAAAAAATATAAAAATGAATGAACACTATCATTGTTTAATTGTTACAAAGAATATAACAGAATATGTAAAAAGGAAATCAGGGATGCAAAAATTCAAAATGAACGACAGATTGCAAAAGATAGTAGGAGAAACCCCCAAAAAATCTTCAAATATATTAACAGTAAAAAGGTTAGGTCTGAGCATGTTGGCCCTTTACAAAATAATCTGGAGTGGGTGACTGGGGACAAAGAGAAGGCAAATTTATTAAATACTTTCTTCAGCTCTGTATATACAAAGGAGCATGAGGGAGCTCATGACCATAATGAGGACGGTATTGACACAGCCCCAAATGATCCACAATGGCTCAAAAGTGATATGGTCCAGAAATATTTAGACAGAATAAGGGTGTATAAAGCGCCTGGACCAGATAGCATCCACCCACGCATCCTAAAAGAATTGAGCTCTGTCATTTCAAAGCCTTTGTTTCTAATTTTTAGGGACTCGTTAAGTACTGGAATAGTACCACTGGATTGGGGTAGGTCCAATGTGCTGCCTATGTTTAAAAAGGGATCAAAGTCTTTGCCAAGTAACTATAGACCTGTTAGTTTAACTTCTATATTCGGGAAGATATTGGAGAGTTTAATAAAAGACCACATAGATGAGTTCTTGCTGGAAAAAAAAAATATTTTAAGCAACAGACAGAATGGATTCATGAGAGACAGAAGTTGTCAAACAAATCTGATTTCTTTTTATGAGGAGGTAAGTAAAACCTTGGACAGAGGGGTGACTGTGGATGTGGTATACTTGGACAGAGGGGTGGCTGTGGACGTAGTATACTTGGACAGAGGGGTGGCTGTGGATGTAGTATACTTGGACAGAGGAGTGGCTGTGGATGTAGTATACTTGGGCTGAGGGGTGGCTGTGGATGTGGTATACTTGGATTTTGCAAAAGCGTTTGACACAGTTCCCCACACACGGCTAATTTGTAAGGCAAAGTCTACAGGCTTGGAAAGATCGGTTTGTAATTGGATAGAAAATTGGCTAAAAGATAGAATTCAGAGAGTAGTGGTTAATGATTCTTACTCTGAATGGTGTAAGATTATCAGTGGTGTACCCCAAGGTTCAGTGCTGGGACCCTTACTTTTTAATATCTTTATAAATGATATCAGGTCTGGGATTAAAAGTAGCATTTCAGTCTTTGCAGATGACACCAAGCTTTGCAGTGGAATAACTTCTTTACAGGATGTCTCCAACTTACAAGATGACCTCAATGCACTGCTTTATAGGGCAACTATGTGGCAAATTAGGTTTAATGTTGATAAATGTAAAGTTATGCACTTGGGGGCTAAGAATATAAATGTATCATACATACTAGATGGAGTAGAACTGGGGGAATCCATAGCGGAGAAGGATCTGGGTTTTCTGGTAGATCATAAGCTTAATAATAGCATGCAATGCCAAGCTGCAGTTTCCAAAACAAGCAAAGTCCTCTATGGTATTAACAGAGGCATGGACTCCAGAGAGAGAGATATAATTTTGCCCCTGTACAAATCATTAGTAAGACCTCATCTGAAATATGCAGTTCAGTTTTGGGCACCAGTTCTTAACCTTCCTAGCGGTATTCCCGAGCGTGGCTTGGGGTTAAATTTCAGAGCCAAAAGCGGTAACCCCGAGCCACACTCGGGGGACCGCCAGAAGCATCGCTGGATCCTGTAAGCAGGGTTACTTACCTTGTCACCAGGATCCAGCGATGCATCCCGGCGGTGTCTAGCGGCGGATCTTCCTCCCGATCGTCTCCGTGCCCCGGCTTCCATCTCCTGCAACGTGACGTTAGCAGGGGGGTGGAACCGGCGGCAAATTCAAATGTAAAAACACACCAAACACACTGATACTATTCAAAATAAAAAAAATCACATTAGTTTGCCCCCCAGTACCCTTTCCTGCAGTTTTACTGTACTTTTTATGTATATATATATATATATATATATATATATATATATATATATATATACACATGTATATAGATACGTATGTATATATATATATATATATTATATATATATATATATATATATATATATATATATATAATAAATGTATACAGTTGGTTTGGGCTCTTCATTCACAAGAATTACATGCAAAATAATGGTACTGCTTTCAGCACCTAAAATCAAAAAGAATCATACCGCCGGGGAGGTTGAAAAGGATATCGGGGAACTGGAGAAAGTGCAGAGAAGGGCAACCAAACTGATAAGAGGCATGGAAGAGAAAAGATTAGAGGAACTGAATTTATTCTCTCTTGAGAAGAGGAGATTAAGGGGGGGATATGATCAACATGTATAAATACATAAGGGGTCCATATAGTGAACTTGGTGTTGAGTTGTTCACTTTAAGGTCATCACAGAGGACAAGGGGGCACTCTTTACGTCTAGAGGAAAACAGATTTCACCTCCAAATATGGAAAGGTTTCTTCACCGTAAGAGCTGTGAAAATGTAGATAAGACTCCCTTCAGAGGTGGTTCTAGCCAGCTCACTAGATTGCTTTAAAAAAGGCCTGGATTCTTTCCTAGGTGTACATAATATAAATGGGTACTAAAATTCTTTTAGGTAAAGTTGATCAATAGAATATCAGATTGCCTCTCGGGGGATCAGGAAGGAATTTTTTTCTCCTGCTGTAGCAAATTGGATCATGCTTTGCTGTGGTTTTTTCGCCTTCCTTTGGATCAACTGCAGGTATAGGATTGTGAATATGGGATGGTATGGTTGGGTTTTTGTTTTTTTTGGTTGAACCAGATGGACTTGTGTCTTTTTTCAACCTGACTAACTATGTAACTATGTAATCCAGGCCTTTCTTAAAACAATCTACTGAGCTGACCAGAACCACCTTTGGAGGAAGTGTATTCCACATTTTCACAGCTCTTACTGTGAAGAAACCTTTCCATATTTGGAGATGAAATCTCTTTTTCTCCCGACGTAAAGAGTGCCCCCTTGTCCTCTGTGATGACTTTAAAGTAAATTACTCTACACCAAGTTCCCTATATGGACCCCTTATGTATTTTTATACATGTTAATCATATCTCCCTTTAATCTCCTCTTCTCAAGACAGAATACATTCAGTTCCTATAATCTTTCCTCATAGCCGAGCTCCTCCATGCCTCTTATCAGTTTGGTTGCCCTTACTCCAGTTCCCCGATATCCTTTTTGAGAACTGGTGCCCAAAACTAAACTGCATATTCCAGATGAGGTCTTACTAATGATTTGTACAGGGGGAAAATTATATCTCTCTCACCGCAGTCCAGTGGCAGCTGGTGCATGATAATTTGAGGGGGGCGGAAAGTCTACCACCCTCCCAGCGTTCGGCCGGACAGCCAGCGTTCTTACCTCCTCCGGCCGAGCGTCTCCTCCCTTTTCCTGGCCAATGGCCAATAAAATCACTTCTCTTTTAGCCTCTCACGGCCCGCTTCCTGATTGCTGGGAGCAGAATCAGTGTGATAATAGTGAATATTCATTCGCTATTGTGATAAAACTGGGTGGGCTCAGGGCGCAGTGCTCAAATGGTGTAGTATCGACATGTACAGGAGGCATAAAACAGATCCCAGTGACACTTCCCGCCCGCCGTCGGACTCAGCGAGAAGGAGCAGGTAAGTGAAGAAGCCGCGGTGGCCTGGCGATGGCGCTGTAAGGACCTGTCACCTGCTGCCTAGGAGCTCCGTGACCAGCGGCCTTGAGGGATCCAAGAAATCAGTGGTGGCCGGCGGCAGAGGAGACTGTAAGTAGCGGTTGGCTTCTTCACTTACCTGCTCCTGGCTGAGACGTCTCACTGCTGCTCCTCCTCACTGAGTCTGACGCCGGCCGGGAACCGGGAAGGTGAGTGCGTCAGAGTGACTGACGCACGCACCGCCCCCACGATGATGTCAGACGGGAGTCCTGAATGATTGGTCCAGGCTGGAGTCTGTACCAATCACAGGACTAGGAGCGTAGAAGTGGGAGTATCGGGGCGCATTGCTCTGCGCCCCTATGACACCCACAACGGCCGCCAATCGGCACCTCTGCCTGGCAGTACGTGGGATGCCAAACCCCACCCCCCCATAGACTTCAATAGGTCCGGCGCCCCTAGTGGGCTTTAAATGGTAATTTTTTCATTATTTTTTCCTTGAAGATGCTGATAGATGCTGATTGGGGGGGCGGCACCCCTGCGGCCGCCACTGCTTACAATGCCATACACACTGTCTGCCATCTGCCCTGTACAGTGAAAACCGGGGTTCATTCGTGAAGAGAACATCTCTCCAAAGTGCCAGATGCCATAGAATGTGAGCATTTTCCCACTCAAGTCGGTTACGGCGAGGAACTGCAGTCAGGTGGAGACCCCAAGGAGGACGATGAGCATGCAGATGAGCTTCTCTGAGACGGTTTCTGACAGTTTGTGCAGAAATTCTTTGGTTATGCAAACCGATTGTTGCAGCAGCTGTCCAGGTGGCTGGTCTCAGACCATCTTGGAGGTGAAGATGCTGGATGTGGAGGTCCTAGGCTGGTCTCAGATGATCTTGGAGGTGAAGATGCTGGATGTGGAGGTCCTGGGCTGGTCTCAGATGATCTTGGAGGTGAAGATGCTGGATGTGGAGGTCCTGGGCTGGTGTGGTTACACGTGGTCTGCGGTTGTGAGGCCGGTTGGGTGTACTGCCAAATTCTCTGAAACACATTTGGAGATGGCAACAGCTCTGGTGGACATTCCTGCAGTCAGCATGCCAATTGCACGCTCCCTCAAAACTTGAGACATCTGTGGCATTGTGCTGTGTGATAAAACTGCACATTTTAGAGTGACCTTTTATTGTGGCCGGCCTAAGGCACACCTGTGCAATAATCATACTGTCCAATCAGCATCTTGATATGCCACACCTGTGAGGTGGATGGATTATATCAGCAAAGGAGAAGCGCTCACTAACACAGATTTACACAGATTTGTGAACAATATTGGAGAGAAATCGGCCTTTTGTGTACATAGAAAAAGTCTTAGATCTTTGAGTTCAGCTCACGAAAAATGGGGGCAAAAACAAAAGTGTTGCGTTTGTAATTTTGCTCAGTGTATTTTTATCGAACAAAAATTAAGTAAAAAAACTATTTCTTTAGCCCTGAATATAAGGAATATGAGGAAAAATCCTAACAAATTTCCTTTAATGCAACATTTTTAAGCTGAACTCCAGGCAGATATGTAAGTCCCAAATGCATGCAGCTCTGCAATCATTAATGCATCCATAAATGTATTTTTTTTAAATACTACAGAGTATGTACCTGACATGCTATCAAGCCTTTGTAGTCTACATTACAGCAGAGCTCAGACTGAGGAATGGAGAAGCCACACAAGAAGCCAGTAAGGTGTGCTACACTGCAAAGAATATGCTGATAGGAGGACAGGGCAGAGTGATAGAAAGATGAACTCATCTGTCTGCTGCTTTTTCTTTCCATGCCTAGACACAGGTAGGGGTTGGACCTGTAAGTGAAACCACCATTAAAAAAAAAAAAAAATGAGGCCCCCTCCCCTGCTAGACAGCTCTGTGTAAATATCAGAGCTGGATGGACATGAATTTACCTCCTTATTAATCTCTGTATTTAGCTGTTTGCCTGGAATTCAGATTTCAATTTTATTCAGTCAACAAAGACATGACTGCCCTGTTGTACCTTTTTGAATCACGGTTTGTTTCTTTCTGCAGGTGAAAAAAGAAAAAAGCCGATTTGTAGCTCAGGTAAGAGAGAGAGAGAGAGGAGCGAGGGGTGTAATCAGGGCCGCTGATAGGGGGGGACCGCCGGGCCCGGGCACACGGGGGGGGGGGGGTGCAACAGCACGGGGAATCAGTGTGGTCGGGCGGAGGGGCAATTACAGAAAGAAGCCCTGTGTGACTCTCTGCAGCAGCTGAGAGCCAGTTTCTCCCCCCCCCTCCTGGTAGCTTTCAGCTGCTGCAGAGAGAGACACAGACAAAGGGCATCGTTCCCCGACATCGATCCCCCTCCCTGCTCTGCCTGCTTCTGTCCACCCCCCTCCCCGTGTGGCTCCCTTTCACTGTGCCCCCCACAGGCTTCCCTGTCCTGTAAAGAGATAACACATTGTAAAAAAATAAATAATTAAACAAGTAATACATAATAAAAAAAAAAAGAAAAAAAATATTGCAACATTTTTAACATTAAAAATAAATAAATAAATAAATAAATAAGTTCTTGTCTTTTTTTTTTATGTAAAAAACAATCAAAAAAGGGCTAACTCACACAGGTTTTCTGTTATGTTTGTGCCTGCTAAAAATGATTGTAGTGTATTTGTTAGTAAAACTATTGTCTTGATAAATTCAGGGGAGGGGGACTGCCAGGTCGGCTGTATGGGGCCCAGCAGAGGCGTAACTAGAACCTTCAGGGCCCCGGTGCAAGAAACCATGAAGGGCCCCCCCGGACCCCTGGCCGGGGCCCTTACCTTCAAGCCCGGGGCTCTTCCCACTGATCCTGGGGCCCTTTACTCCGCTTGCGGGGCCCTTTATTGTGGTCCCAAGTGTGACCTTTGCGATCCTGGAAGTTCACCCACTGGTGTCAGTAGTTTTTATTTTTTGGTATTTTAATTGTATTATTTTTTATCATTTTATTTTATTTTTTTACAATGTCACTGACTATGACTCTGTCCATTTAGAGAAGCAAGGAGCTGGTAAATTACATATTTACCGACCCCTTCTTGGTTCTCTATTGTTAAACATCCCCTGCAGCAGCCGGCAGGAAAGGGGAGGGATCACAGTGGGGGGGGGGGGGAGACCAGAGGAGCACACAGGGGCCCAGAGACAGCAGAACACAAGTGAACTGGATAGGAGGAGTGGCGGGGGCAGCAAACAGAGGATCCAATCTCCTCCATTTTCTTTCTGCTACAGGAGGAAAAAGGAGGACAGTGATTTCTCTACATGCTGCCCCCGCCTCCCCTCCTATCCAATGCTGGGCCCCCTGGAGCATTGGGCCCGGTTGCAATCGCAACCCCTGCAACCCCTGTAGTTACGCCCCTGGGGCCCAGTGATTTCTAACAGCAGCCCTGGGTGTAAATACAAATCATGGGGTGCAACTACAAAAATGTGATGGTCCCCTGACAAACCTTCTCTCTGACACCTGACAGTGTCCCTTATGGGATTTGTCTAGTACTTAGTAGTAGTAGTGAATGGTCCTGCACACAATCACCGGAGCAATTTTTATATTTCTGCTATGGGCAGTTTATTTCAACATTACTTAACACATATATCATTTTTTTTTTTTTGGGCCAAACAAGGCTTTCTTTTATTGTCTTGCAAAAAAATAATTTTGCTTTTTTTTATCTTTTTTTTTTTAATGCAATTAATTAATTTTCTATGCAATTCATAGAAAAAAAAATCTAACAAAGTTAAAGTGGTAGTAAACAACTGCAAGACAAAGGCATAATGAGCTAGTATGCATTACATACTAGCTCATTATGAATTACTTACCTTAGAACGAAGCCCCGACACGGACCCCCGGACACCGCAGTGGGAGCGGACATGATCCCACGGCATCTCTTCCGGGTTCCGCGGCTCCGGCGCTGTGGGTGGCCGGAGCCGCCATGACGTCACTCCCGGGAGTAATTTTCCAGCAATTCTGGCAAGGAACTCTGAAGGTCCGCCGGACCTTCAGAACGCATGCGCCACACTTGCCAGCGGCTGCATGCAGTGGTAATATCTCCTAAACCATGTAGGTTTAGGAGATATTAATTGTACCTTCAGGTAAGCCTTATTATCGGCTTACCTGTAGTTAAAAGTAAAAAAGAAGCGGTATACTACCGCTTTAAAAGCAACATTTCTATTTTGATCAATTAAAGAGGTTGTACATCCTGAAAGAGAAACCCATAATGAGCTAGTATGCATCGCATACTAGCTCATTATGAAATACTTACCTTAGAACGAGCCCCCGCCGTGCCGTCCGCTTACCTGTATGACGGGCGACATGTATAGTCGTCCGTCTTCCGGGATCGCGGCATCCGGCCATCTGATTGGCCGGAGTCGCGGCGACGGTCACGGCACGGGGCTCTGAAGGAACGGCACGATCTGCCGTTCTTTCAGAGCGCATGCGCCAGTGACGTCACTGGCTGCATTAAAGGTAAATATCTCCTAAACGGTACATGTTTAGGAGATATTTACAGTACCTATAGGTAAGCCTTAATATATGCTTACCTATAGGTACAACTTCCTGAGGAGGGTTTACTTCCTCTTTAAAGATTTAAAAAAAAAAAAGTGTTACTATAAATAAAAGTAGAAGAGCTGTAGGAGATCTTTAGTATTCAGTTAAAACATTTGTTACTCCAACACTTCGTTTTCCTGATTTGTGCCAGCTGTACCATGTACTTACAGTATATGAGAAAGTATCCTTTTGTCTTTGCGGTAGAGAATTCCACAATCTTGTAGCCCTAATAGTAAAGAACCCCCCCACGTTGCCTGAGGTTAAAACGCTTCTCCTCTAATCACATTGTATGCCCTCGAGTCCTCATGCAATCCCTTTGACTGAACAGCTGTTTTCCTATGCCGAGATCACCATTGAGATATTTATAAATTGCTATCATGTCCCCTCTCAGGCGTCTCTTCTCCAGGAAGAATAAATCAAGCGATTGCAGACGCTCTTCATAATTAAGGTCCTCCAATCCCCTAATTAGTTTATTTGCCCTTCTCTGGACTCTCTCCAGCTCCAACACATCCCTCCTGAGGGCTGGCGACCAGAACTGGACAGAATACTGACCACACTAAAGCAAAAGTAAAGCAAAAGGAAAGCACAGTGTGGTCAGTTCTCTAGCCAAGCTGTGAACTTTGTGTACTCTCCTCCAATGATCAGACTTGTCCTGACACGTCCCCACTGCACAGTCATTTACTGGGAAGCTCAGTGTGCTACTGCTTCTCCTACCTCAGCTCTCATTCAGAGAACAGAAGGAATTTGATCATTTATAAAAAAAAAAAAAAGGGGAAAAGGTTATTTATGTTTTTTTGGGTTTTTTTTAATATCTATACAAAAATGTTTTGCCTTACATTTCTATTTTAAACTGAATGGTTTGTTTTACAAGGTGATCGTTTACTATCACTTGAAAAGATGAAAAAAAAAAAGAAAAAAAAAAGATTTTATGAAAAAAGGCAAGGTGTGTGATGATTGGCTCAACTCTTGTTAATTGTTACTTTGGTTTAATGTAAAAAAATATATATTTTAGAATAATTGAATTTAATTAAGTTTATAGCTTAAAACAAAAACTAGATTGTGTTAGTCCCCGTTCACACTAAGGCGACCTGTGAGGCGACCTGGTCGCCTCACAGGTCGCCATAGGTCGCCTTCTATAGGGAAGCTGCGGACCCGTTCTAATAGGAGCGACACAAGTCGCTCCGACTTAGAAAAAGGGTCCGGAGCTTCTTTGGGGCGACCCGGAGGCCACCGCCATAGACTTCAATGTTATGAAGTCCGTGCCGGCCGCTCCGAGGTCGCGGCGCGCTGCTCGCACCGCAACCTCGGAGGTCGCCTGGGGAAGTCGGATCGCCCCTATGTGAACGGGGCCTAAACCTGATTCAGCTTAACAAGATCAACTTAATGTAAATAACTTAAGTTTACTGAAATAGACCATGTTACTTAACTTCAACGTCACCCAGTTAGTCCCCGTTCACACTGGGGCGACCTGTCAGGCGACCTGTCAGGCGACCTGGTCGCCTGACAGGTCGCCGTAGGTCGCCTTCCATAGGGAAGCTGCGGACCCGTTCTAATAGGAGCGACACAAGTCGCTCCGACTTAGAAAAAGGGTCCGGAGCTTCTTTGGGGCGACCCGGAGCGACCGTCATAGACTTCAATGTTATGAAGTCCGTGCCGGCCGCTCCGAGGTCGCGGCGCGCTGCTCGCACCGCGACCTCTGAGGTCGCCCCAGGAAGTCGGATCGCCCCGGTGTGAACGGGGCCTTACTGTATGTGCAACTTGTTGACATAAAAAAGTTTATTAAATCCAACATATCATTTTTTTGAGTGTATTATATCTAATATTAATTACATTTATTTTTCTAGCTGCGGGACTCTTGTACACTGACCACAGAATTCTGCTAATCCAAGTTCCTGCACTGACCCTCATCCTGAGCATCCTATTGGTCAGTTCCTTCTGAGGCCATGGGACAATATGGAATCCCAACGTGGGACCAACTATGTCCAGCATATAAAGGGCCTGGCACCAGGCTCTGCCGTCAGCTCTTCTCATGTTACCTACTGGATTGTTTTTATATATGACAGAAAAATTGGGCATTTTTTGTACATATTTTGGGGCTTATTTACATCAGGACCATGTTTTATTTGGGCAAATTCATATTGTTTTAAATTCCCTTAAGCCCCGGTTCACACTACTGCGTGTGCGGGGTTCGCATGTCATGTTGGAGCGCACTGCTCCGACATGACATGCGATCAGCTGTGCGGTGCGAGTCTAGCCATACAGTTTGTATGGCTAAATTCGCATCGCACCCGCAGCAAACATGCACAGGAGGCATTTTTGCTGCCGCATCAGGATCGGATCGCACAGCGGTTCACACTTGTGCGATCCGATCCTGTGCGAACTGCACGATCGCACTGCGATATGCGATCAAACTGGGGGTGTCGTTAAGATTACATTGACACCCCCAGCGGATCGCATATGGCAGTGTGAACTGCCGGGGGTGCGTGTGCGATGCGGGAACAGGCTGCGAATTCGCAGCCTTCCCGCATCGCATCAGTGTGAACCGAGCCTTAAAGTGTCTACATACCATAATAGGAAGCTGCACACTGCTCTCCTGTTAGTCATAAAAACAACTTTATTGTTCCACCTATGTTGAGGACACTACACCCCCCCCCCCCCCCCCTGCTTCACAGAGCTCTACCCCAGTAGGGGTTGAAACATGTCAGTGAGTAGAGCTGGGTGGAGCGTCCTCAACAATGCTGAAACACTAAAGTTGTTTCTATGACTAACAGAACAGCGGGATGCAGCCCAAACATTTTTATTCTGGTACAAAGCAATGCAAATTATATTAAATGCTTTTTTTTCCCTCAATTTTTTGCCTTTTATGAAAAAAAAAAAAAAAAACAAATACAAAAAAAAAAAAAAATGAATATCATCACTAATTAGAAAAACAAACAAAAAGAAAAAAAAAAAAAACAGGAAAATAATAGTTAAGGGGAGAAGGGAAAGAAGGAAAAGAAGGAGTTTATTATGGCTGATTATGATAAACTAAGGGTTAATAAGGCATTAGAAAAGATCATAGTATATGGTACTTACTTGTCAGGTAATTTCACAGTTTATGCAGCAATAAGCATGACCTGTAGATGAATGAAACAGAGTAGATACTAATATAACAATGTTGTATCTCTCTATCTCCTGTCTGATCAATGTTTATAAACAATGTTACTTTGTATCTCTTCGTATAGAAGATATAAAAAGATACAAAGTATAGCATTAAAGGTATTGTAAAGGTAGAAGGTTTTTTTTTTTTTTTTATCTTAATGCATTCTATGCATTAACTACTTGCCTAGAAGACACTTAAACCCCCTTCCTGCCGAGGACAATTTTCAGCTTTCAATGCTGTCGCACTTTGAATGACAATTGCGCGATCATGCAACGCTGTACCCAAATTATTTGTTTGAAAAAAAAAAAAAGATAACAATTTAGAGTTTCTTTTGGTGGTATTTAATAACCACTGGGGTTTTATATTTTTTGCTGAACAAACAAAAAAGACCACAAATTAAAAACAAAAGAAAACGGTTTTTAAAGTTTGTTGTAAAATTTTGCAAACAGGTAATTTTTCACCTTCATTGATGTGCGCTGATGAGGCAGCACTGATAGGCACTGATAGGCAGCACTTATGGGTACCGATTGGCTGCACTGATAGGCACTGATGGGCACTGGTATGTGGCACTAATGGGTGGCACCAATAGGTGGCATGGAAGGACATTGATAGGTGGCACTGATGAGCACTGACAAGTGGAACTGATAGGTAGCACCCACACTTATGGGCAGCACTGATGATGGGGGCACTAGTTGGCACTGATAGGTGGCACTGGTGGGCACTGATAGGTGGCACTGACCTGCACAGGTAGGTGGCACAGGTGCGCACACATGAGGCAGCAGTGACTTTTCATCTTCGGGACCGATATTCCTCTGACAGCAGCCGGCGATCAGCTTTTTTTTTCTCCTCATGCTGTTAGTGTGAGGGGAAAAAAAAGCCAATTACTGGCTCTGTTAACATCACATGGCTGACAGCTGATCACATGGTAAGGGGCCGGGACTGGCCCCTTACTCCGATCTGTGATCAGCCGCGTCTCATGGACTTGATGATTACAGAGCGAGTCAGGAGCACCCCTCAGGGAGCTCACTGGCAGCTGATGCACGGGAGGACGAAAATGGACACCCTCCCTTCCGCCAATTTAGGCCCATGCTGTTGCCGTCTTTCGGCTATAGCGTGGGCAGGGACAGGTTAAGATACAAAACCTTCTATGTATAGCAGCCTCCCCAGCCCCCGTAATACTTTCCTGAGCCCTTCTCTGTCCAGCGATGTGTATGAGTCTCTCGGCCCTCAGGGACTCTCCCTCCTGATAGGTTGAGACACAGCCATGGTGCCATTTGCTGCCGTGGCTGTCGATCAAAGTCAGTTAGCCAATCAGAGGAGAAAGGGGGTGGGGGCCCAACAGCGGCTCCGTGTCTGAATGGACAGATGGAGCTGCAGCTCGGCTCAGGTGCCCCCATAGCAGCTGCTTGCTGTGGGGGCACTCCATAGGAGGGAGGGGTCAGTAGCAGCGAAGAGGAACCAGAGAAGAGGAGGATCCGGGCTGCTCTGTGAAAAGCCACAAAGCCAACTGCACAGAGGAGGTAAGTATGACATGTTTGTTATGTTAGGAGAAAATAAAAAAAAACTTTAAAGAGGTGAACCCCAGACAGATAAACAAGGCAGACATGAATGCAGGTCTGTTTCTAGTGTTGAGAAAAGGTCAGGGCAAAGATATGAAAGTTCCCCTCTCCCACCTATCAGACACCCTCCTTTTCCCCTTGGGAGGGGATGGGACCAATAGTGGTGAGCGCCAAAATATTTGCGGCATTCCATAAAATAGTACCACTGAAGAGTCTAAAATCAGATCACAAATATGGGACTAACAATGGCAAAGAAAAAATGTATTTAGGTTGGTGGTATCACTGGAAGGAAAAAGTGCCCCTGAGTCAGTGGTGTCACTTAAAGGAAAAATGTCCTTGCATAGGTGGTATCACTGAAATAAAAGTAGCCCTTGTATCAGTGGTGTCCCTGGAAATAGAAAATGTCTCTGCATAGGTGGTGTCACTGAAATAAAAAAAAAAAAGTCCCTGCATCGGTGGTGTCACTGACAAAAACACCACTACAAAGCTCCCTACCCTCTTGTACAGAGCTCTTCTCTCAACCTTGACCCTACTACTAAATCTCACCCCATCCTCTCCCAGTACAGAGCTCAACACTTCTACACACTGATACAAATCTGCATCCAATCAAATTAGTCATCCTGTCCCTTTGTCAGCCAACTGCTACAATTACAAAGAACACAAGGGTTTAGACACACAATGAAGTCTCTCACAGATTAGCAGTAAACTAATAGCGATCGGCCGAACACCCCCTGTTCGGTTCAAGCCAGAACTCCCAAACAAGGGAAATGTTCTAACCCAAATGACAAACCCAATTAAAGTCTATGGAACCTGAACTTTAAAAATCAGAAGTCCCCATTTTGAAGACTTATATGAAAGTTATTGGCCATAAAAAAGGGTATGGGAGCCTGGGTACTGCCCTGAAGGGACATGTATCAATGCAAATAATTTATTTATTTTTTTATGTTTTTTTTTTTTTCCAGGAGCAGTGATTTTAATGATGCTTTAAGTGAAACAATAAAAATAAAAACAATTCCTTTTAACTATAGTTCCTGTGGGGTCCCCTTAGCCTGCCTGTAAAGTGGTGCATCTGTACCATGTATAGAACCTGCTGCAGCAAAACTAAAAATTTAAAGAGAAAAAAAAAAGACATTTATATTGACGGCAATACAACAGCATTCCCAGCAATAACAAAATGTTAGAAAATGTGTGGGGGTCCCCCCAATCCATACAAGGCCCTTTGGCAAAAAAAAAAAAAATACTATAAAAAATAAAAAGTAAAATAAATGCGAAAAAAAGGAAAGCTCCTCATTCCTCTGCATTTGCCCGCAGGAGCGAAAGCATACGGACAGAAGTCACGCCCCCATATATAAACCGTGTTCAAACCACACGTGAGGTATCACCGCAATCGTTAGCATGAGAGAATTAATTCTAGCACAAGACCTCCTCTGTAACTCTTTTTTTTTTTTTCAGGTAACCTATAAAACTTTGTACAGCGTTGCCTATTTTTAAAGCATGACATGTTGGGTATCTATTTACTTGGCGTAGCATCATCTTTCATATTATACAAAAAAACTGGGGTAACTATTGTGTTTTTTTTTTTTTTTTAATTCATTAAAAAATATTAAAAAAAAATGAGTTTAAAAAAAAACATTGCACAAATACAGTGTGACATAAAATATTGTAACAACCAACATTTTATTCTCTAGGGTCTCTGCTAAAAAATATTTGTAATGTATAATGTTTGGGGGTTTCTAAGAAATTTTCTAGCAAAAAAATACTGATTTTAACTTGTAAGCAACAAAAGCCAGAAACATGCTGGGTCAGCAAGTGGTTAATCATGAATGTTGTCCTTGCTGTGTGCAATGTCATATCTGTTGTGCCCAGGGTCATTAGGAACCCAAGCAATGTACCTGAATGAAGCTTATAAAACACACATATCTGTCCTTGCTTTGGCTGTATTGTTTATTTGAAAAATAAAGACTATTTCAATTCAAATAATACAAGTAATCCATTTACTTTTCTTTTTAATGTTAAAGCCTAATGCCAGGACTTAGAATAAAAAAATAAAAAAATAAATGTCCGGTTTTCAGTCAAAAGAGCCAACTCATCAAAATCTCCAATTGCGTCACTTCCGGTCACTCTCCAGCAGCAGTGATTGGAGATTTGGATGACTTGGCTGTTCTCACAGAACACTGGCTGCCTATACACAATATAATGAGTGGATATTGTTAGTCCGCCCGCTACTAACTAACAACATGGCCGCCTCAAAGGCGGGGACAACCCTTTTTCCTCCTTACCCGCTCTGTCATAACCGCCAACTCATTGTGTACTGGTGTTCCGTGAAAATTCCCTACCCTCGTCACTTCCGGTGAGGGTACGTCATACATCAGCTGAGCAGCTTCCCAGTGCGCATGCTCACAGCTGCGGAGGGTAAGGAATTTTCACAGGGTAGTGTTTTTTCATGGAACACCGCGTCATTCATCAGCTGTTGCCGCGTAAAATCATCTCGGCTCCAACCTGTCACACTTCCCTCATCTCTGCTCCAGGAGAATTCAATCGGCAGCGGGTCTATGAAAATACAAATCACGGCTACAGTGTTTTATACCGTAACAGTCACTCATTTGGGACGCCGCACCTGCTGATGAGGGAAGTCTCCAAGATGATTTCATTTAGCGGCTGGGCATGCGCAGTGGGACGCGCTGCAACAGCTGATAAATTATGTGGTGTAAGGTTAAAAACACTACCCCATGAAAATTCCCTACCCGCCGCAGCTGTGAGCATGCGCACTGGGAAGCTGCTCAGCTGTTGAATAATGTACCCTCACAGGAAGTGACGAGGGTAGGGAATTTTCACAGGGTAGAGTTTAACGTTACACAGGAATGTATACGCTGCTGCTGTTCTGTGAAAACAGCCAACTTGTCAAAAATGTCCAATTACTGATGCTGGAGAGTCATCGGAAGTGATGTAGTTGGAGATTTTTACAAGTTGGCTCTTTTAACAGAACACAAGAACTGCTACGGTGAATGGATGGAGCCACAGAGCTTGAATGATATCTTAATAGGCAATGCTATACACAAACTTGTCCAGAGGATGGCACCAGAGAAGTGACTAAAAAAAAAAAAAGGTGATGTTATACCCAAACTTGACCACAGGATGGAGCCAAAGAGTGAAATCATTTTACTCTCTTGCTCAAGCCTGTGGTCAAATACGGGAATAACATCAACCATTGAGAAATCATTACACACCCAAAGCTTAAAAAAGTCATGATTAAGAAAAATAACAAAACTCCATATAAAAGAAATGAAAAGCCTAAAACACCCCTTGGAATAAAAGCCCAATTTCAGACAATGGATCAGTAAATCGCAGGACATGACTGTAGAGGCAGGGATCGAGGTTTGTAATAAGAAGACAGTCCTCTGTCACCTGGGTGTCCATGGAGGTTCCCGGATGTAGGGGGCGTGGCCTGAAGACCCATGTGAGCGGACGGGTTCTAGCGAGGCTCTCCCGGCGGATCTCCGATTAAGTAATCCTGCGGCTCCAAACTCGAGCGTTACCTCCACCCCCAGACACCGATCGACACCGCCATCCAGCCCTGGACATGTCTCTGCCAAAACGGCCATCCGAGGCGGCGGCTAAATTGGAGAAGTTCCGGCGCCAAGAGGGGAGCGGGGTGGCCCAAAATGGCGGACCGTCCCAGCCTGCTCCCGCTGCAGCTACGCAGGCTGCGGACCAAGAGGTCATCCTGGCCGCCATCACGGACTGCAAGGCGTCCCTGACCACCAAAATAGAAGAGATCAAGGTAGACATCTCCTTGCTTAAAAAGGACTTTCAGAAACTGCGGGGCAGGATGTCTGAGGTGGAGGGACGGATATCCAGGGTGGAGGATGATTTACCCCCCATACAGAACGCTGCAGAGCAGGCTGCCAGGGACATTCAGTATTTGCTACATAAACAGGACGACCTGAAGAACAGAGCCAGGCGTAATAACATTCGCTTTGTTGGATTGCCGGAGGCAGCGGAGGGGGCATCCCCTGCTACGTTCTTGGAGGACCTCCTGGTCAAATCGTACGGCAGGGAGGCGTTCTCACAGGCCTTTGTTGTGGAAAGGGCACATCGCATGCCAGCGAAGAAGCCGCCTCCAGGTGCCCCACCCCGGGTCTTTATTGCCCGATTTATGAACTTTCGGGACCGGGATGCGGTTCTCCGGCTTTCCAGAGAGCGTGGGAACATCCCGCTGGATAATCATCACGTCATGGCGTTCCCGGACTTCTCAGCGGAGGTCCAGAAACAGCGCAGCCAGTTTGGGGAAGTCAAGCAACGCCTTAGGACCCGCAACCTCAAATATGCAATGCTGTACCCTGCCAGGCTACGAGTGGTCGGAGAAGATAGGGTGCATTTTTTTGAGGACCCTGACGCTGCGATAGCCTGGCTGGACCGTCTGCCGTGAGTGTTGAGTCTGCTGCTCCTTCCCTGCCCCTGTGTCCATCGGATAACTGTACGTACTTTAGCCTGAACTATCCTTGTGGTTTCCCCCCCCCCCCCTCCCCCCTCCTCACCTGTCCCTCATGCCTTGGAAGCTCGTGCTGGCGCTCCTACCGTCCCCTGCTAATCCAGTATCTATGGACTGTACTCCTCCTAGGGGTGCCCGGGTATGTGTCCCAGTCTCCTGGCTCCCCCTGGTCGGACAATCCCCCCCCCCTTCCCCCCCAAAAACCTTTTTTCTTTTTCTCTTATATCTGCTTTGCCGATACGGACCCTGTCTTATTTTTGCCTTCTAGCCGGGAGGCCTCTATGCCCACCATGGGTAATATGAACCTTCAATACCATGACTTATGCTCACTGTTATGTCCCAGAAATGGGACCCCTCTTCGGAGATTGTTCACCCTCATGGGCGTGCAGTGCTCTAGTTGGTTCTGGGGGGCTTCGCCATTTGGTGGAACTGCCCGGGGCTGCTGGACACTGCTGCCTGTGGACTGTTTGGTTTTGGGATTGATGCTCACACAAGTTGGGGTGTGTGTTGGGCTGGGTGGGGGGTGGGGGTTTATGTTTATTGAGTTTTGCTATGTGTATTGTGTACAGCCATGTGTTTGCACTGCCCTATCTTTTCACACTGTTTGGTTAGGCTTCTGGGTTCCGGGCCATGGGCGGCGGGCGCGGTCTGAGCCTGTCCCGGGGCTCCGTCGCGATCCTGTGCCGGGAAATGCTCTCTCCTCCTTGATGATATGGCGGGGCTGACCTTTATTACGTGGAACGTGCGAGGCATCCGAGACGGGGTCAAGCGAACCGTTATCCTGTCTTATCTGAAGGAACAGAGGGCGGATGTAATTGCGCTGGTCGAGATGCATGCTGAGGGCACCCTGCTTGGGGCCCTCCGCAGACCGTGGGTCGGTTGGTCTTTCCATGCTTCGCACTCCTCTCATTCGAGGGGTGTGTCGTTGCTGGTCTCTCAGGCTGTGGCTTTCGCGGTGAGGGAGGTGGTGACGGACCCCCTGGGTAGATATGTGTTTGTTGCTGGAGCCATAGGGGGGCATGAAATACTCTTACTAGCATGGTACTTTCCTCCCCCTTTTAGTGCCACCCTCCTGACTGAAGGTGTGGCGTTTCTGGCAAGATACCCCTCAGTTCCCGCAGTATGGATGGGGGACTTTAACACGGTCTCCAATCCGTTCCTGGATAGGGTAGGCGCACCAGGCTCCCCGCCTTACCCGGATAGACCCACCCGCTTCCATAGAATGCTCGCTAGCTGTCACCTCCTTGACTCGTGGAGGTGTCTGAATCCCACTGCACGGGCCTACTCGTGCTTCTCAACATCCCACTCCACCATGTCTAGGATTGATGGTATATGGATCTCCCAGGCCCTCCTGCCCAGGCTTTTAGGTGCCCGTTTTGGCCCGAGACTGCTCTCGGATCACGCCCCATACATGGTTACTATGTCCTTGTTTACTTGACTCTTTGACGAAGGAATGGGACTTTTTTTTTCAGCTCCAACTCTGACACTGCTTCCGTGCTGACTGTATGGGAGGCCTTCAAGGGCCATGCATGTTTACTTTTGTCGTCGCGCATAGCTCGACATCGGAGGGCGTCGCGGACCGACCTGTATACTGCTGAACAACAATTGGCTGATCTGGAGGCTGAGTATGCCAGCTCTCCGACACCGGACGCGCTTTCCCAACTTAAACTGAGGTCTAGGGCCCTAGACCATATGTTCCAGGAACGTGCCAATCACAAACTGTTTTTTAGTAAGCAGCGTATATTTGAGCATGGGGAACGATCAGGCAAATTGCTGGCCTATTTGGCACATATGGACGCTAGACCGCCTGTGGTGATCACACTCCATCCTTCGGTGCTGGGCGACTCCTCGGACCCCGCGGCTGTGGCGGAGCTGTTTGCTTCGTACTTTAGCGAGGTCTATTCCTCCAAGGTGGATTATGATCCTTTGGATCTAGCTGGTCTGCTGGATGCCCTGGAGTTTCCCACACTGACCCTTGAACAGGTCACGGCGCTCGAGGCTCCGATTTCTCGGGATGAAATAGCTCCCGCCATTTCCTGTTTTACTAGGGCTAAAGCGCCTGGATCTGATGGCCTTCCCGTCGAGTTTTACTCGCAATATTCCTGCTCGCGGTGTTTGAGGCGGCATTTGAGTCGGGCTCTCTCCCTGCCTCGATGTGTGAGGCGTTGATCATTTTACTTCCCAAGCCTGGTAAGGATCCCAAATTTCCGGAATCCTACAGGCCCATCTCACTGTTACAGTGTGATGATAAAATCTTGGCTAAAGTGCTTGCCCTCAGACTCAATACGGTGATCCTTTCTCTTGTAAAAAAAAAAAAAGAAAGGAAAAAAGCGCCAATCATGTGGTTTTTTTGGTGGCGACCATATATATATATATATATATACATATACATATATATATATATATATATATATATATATATATATATATATATATATATATATATATATACAGTATATATATACACAATGTTCTTGGCTTACAAAATAGTCATCCCAAATTCTACCTACCTAAAAGATAGATAGTATTTGGAATGACTATATTTGTGTATGTATGTGTATATATATATAAATATATATATATATATATGGTAGTTTGGATCTGTCGTTTTATGTATAAGGAAAATTATGTATGTTACAGGAGCAATGTATAAATATCCATAGACAGCTCTTTGTATGAGAAGGTGGGTGGCCCTGAGAAGGGCCTTTGTTGGGGTGAAGTGGGTAGGTGGATGTTGGGGTTTATCCTCCGAATCCGTAGAGAGTGCAGCCCTGGCGTTTGAGCGCATAGACGACATCCATGGCGGTGACGGTCTTCCTCTTGGCGTGCTCGGTGTAGGTGACGGCATCGCGGATGACATTCTCCAGGAAGACTTTGAGCACTCTGCGGGTCTCCTCATAGATGAGTCCGGAGATGCGCTTGACACCCCCTCTGCGGGCCAAACGTCGGATGGCGGGTTTGGTGATGCCCTGGATGTTGTCCCGGAGCACCTTCCTGTGGCGCTTAGCGCCTCCTTTCCCCAGACCCTTCCCTCCTTTACCGCGACAAGACATGGCGACACTTCTCTGTTACAAACAACAACTGAGATAAGCTGACTGTCCGCCCGCCTTCCTTTTATAGAGCCTGAGCGGACCTGATGGGAAACACCCTGGGAGAAGGCGGAGTCACACCCATTCATTACACAGAATAGATTTTTTTTTCCCATTTCTAAGACTTCTAAACATTCTGCTGTTTTAAAAAATATTAGGGCAACAGAAATACATCCGGAGAAGACCAATATACATATATTCTTCCTTCTCAATGGTTTTCACCGAAAATATTGTTGACACTTTATAATAGAAAATACAATCACTAGATATTATTGTCAAAAATAATGTCATATCTATAGAATATTACTCTAAAAAAGAAAATAAATATACGAATAACACCGCTTCCCTGTTTAAACCTGAGCGGACCTGATAGGAGACTAATCGAAAGGGGCGTGGCCACAACATATTCGTATTCTGTAGAGAATTTTACGTTCTTAGAACCTTGTAACATTTGGCGGATTGTGTGTTACAAAGAGGAAACCGATCTGGTTCTTCGGACATTAAATCTTTTCTTTATTCATTCATTGTACATATTTATGTGTCATGGTTACTACCAGACATTTCTTGTTATACATATTCTGCTTGTGATATGAGGACAATCTTTCACTGATAAATGTCTGAAAGAGACATAAATAAATTGATGATCAGATCTGTATGTGATGATTTCCTCATCATATATAGAAAAGTAGAGATCTATAATAGAAGACATTTCTCTATCATGCTGTGTGTGTAGCAGTGGTGAGATCCTGGATTCTGAGAAGTTACATATAGAATTGTTTTCTCATGGTTCAGTAACACAGAGAATCCTTCCGGACGAATGACATTGGAGTAATAATGAGATTTCTCCGATAAATGTCTGATCTGATGATCTCCTCCGTGTCGGATTTGGCGGTATAAAAGGGCTGAATGTTTCTCTGTAACAATCTAAACAATTCTGGCGGGCAATTTTGAAAACTGCAATTTGAAATCTGAGCCAATCACAGCTGTGGGCGTCTCCTTCGTCAGCCAGTAATAATGTCTTCTTATGGGGAGTCCAAAGAAATGTATTGTGAGATCTCTGTGTTCTCAGCCCAGAAAATACTTGTTCTGTAGACTTTCTATTGATCTCTATAGCAGGGCGGATTCTGTATTGTGAAATGAAACATCCTGAAATGATTTCCAACGTATTTCTTATTCTCGGTTTATGAATCCCCTGAGATGAAGGGGACCGTTGATCAATGGTCCCGGAAAGGTCGGCTGTGTGGATCGGAGATCACTGTAACGGTCATGGAATTCCTGGGATCCATTTAGAGGAAGGAATTGGAAAGTTGATCCAATCGCAGTTGTGGGAGATTCCTTCAGATAGGATTTTGTCTTTGAGTGTGAAGGAGGTGATGAGATTTGTGTTCCTTTTCAGTTGGAAGGATTCTTGTTTGGAATGTATAGAATATGTAATCATCCATCAGAAGTAAAGGATGGAGAGCAATGAGGATCAGTCCCTGTAATCAGATCACTTTGTTGTACAATAAGAAGATCAAATCCCCGTTCCCCAACAACAATGATGATATATTGTAATGAGAAGAGATGAGAAATGTCCGGTCATTACTATTCACCTGTATTACAAGTCAGTAAATAAGAAGACAAAGTGTTTGCCTGTAGAGTGCGCTTTACCTGACAGTAATAATACAATTTATCACATTAATAATAAAGGATGAGAATCGGATTCAGCGTATATGTGTGGCTCTTTGTATGGTTGGGTGGGTGGCTCTGAAAAGAGCCGTTGTTGTGTTGGGTGAAACGGTGGGGGGATTACTTGGTCTTGGCGGCCTTGTGGCTCCCGGTCTTCTTGGGCAGCAGCATGGCCTGGATGTTGGGCAGGACTCCTCCCTGGGCGATGGTACCAGCATTTGAAAAGCACAAAAGTGAGCCGAACCATTCGGTTCCATGCAGTGGAAAAGCGCCATAAGACTACCAGGTGCATCTTACCAATGTGGATTTAGCATCACCAAATCTTGGTTATATGGTCTCCTGAGAAAGCCAGTTAACAGTGAAACCCGTAGAGACCAGCGCCTAATTGTTTTCTACATTCTGGACTAAATATAGTTATTATACTAACACATGTACATTGAACATCATTTCATCATTTTCTATATGTATACAGTGCCTTGCGAAAGTATTCGGCCCCCTTGAACTTTGCGACCTTTTGCCACATTTCAGGCTTCAAACATAAAGATATAAAACTGTAATTTTATGTGAAGAATCAACAACAAGTGGGACACAATCATGAAGTGGAACGAAATTTATTGTATATTTTAAACTTTATTAACAAATAAAAAACTGAAAAATTGGGAGTTCAAAATTATTCAGCCCCTTTACTTTCAGTGCAGCAAACTCTCTCCAGAAGTTCAGTGAGGATCTCTGAATGATCCAATGTTGACCTAAATGACTAATGATGATAAATAGAATCCACCTGTGTGTAATCAAGTCTCCGTATAAATGCACCTGCACTGTGATAGTCTCAGAGGTCCGTTTAAAGCGCAGAGAGCATCATGAAGAACAAGGAACACACCAGGCAGGTCCGAGATACTGTTGTGGAGAAGTTTAAAGCCGGATTTGGATACAAAAAGATTTCCCAAGCTTTAAACATCCCAAGGAGCACTGTGCAAGCGATAATATTGAAATGGAAGGAGTATCAGACCACTGCAAATCTACGAAGACCTGGCCGTCCCTCTAAACTTTCAGCTCATACAAGGAGAAGACTGATCAGAGATGCAGCCAAGAGGCCCATGATCACTCTGGATGAACTGCAGAGATCTACAGCTGAGGTGGGAGACTCTGTCCATAGGACAACAATCAGTTGTATACTGCACAAATCTGGCCTTTATGGAAGAGTGGCAAGAAGAAAGCCATTTCTTAAAGATATCCATACAAAGTGTCCTTTAAAGTTTGCCACAATCCACCTGGGAGACACCAAACATGTGGAAGAAGGTGCTCTGGTCAGATGAAACCAAAATCGAACTTTTTGGCAACAATGCAAAACGTTATATTTGGCGTAAAAGCAACACAGCTCATCACCCTGAACACACCATCCCCACTATCAAACATGGTGGTGGCAGCATCATGGTTTGGGCCTGCTTTTCTTCAGCAGGGACAGGGAAGATGGTTAAAATTGATGGGAAGATGGATGGAGCCAAACACAGGACCATTCTGGAAGAAAACCTGATGGAGTCTGCAAAAGACCTGAGACTGGGACGGAGGTTTGTCTTCCAACAAGACAATGATCCAAAACATAAAGCAAAATCTACAATGGAATGGTTCACAAATAAACATATCCAGGTGTTAGAATGTCAAAGTCCAGACCTAAATCCAATCGAGAATTTGTGGAAAGAACTGAAAACTGCTGTTCACAAACGCTCTCCATCCAACCTCACTGAGCTCGAGCTGTTTTGCAAGGAGGAATGGGCAAAAATTTCAGTCTCTCGATATGCAAAACTGATAATGACTTACCCCAAGCGACTTACAGCTGTAATCACAGCAAAAGGTGGCGCTACAAAGTATTAACTTAAGGGGGCTGAATCATTTTGCACGCCCAATTTTTCAGTTTTTTATTTGTTAAAAAAGTTTGAAATATCCAATAAATTTCGTTTCACTTCATGATTGTGTCCCACTTGTTGATTCTTCACAAAAAATTACAGTTTTATATCTTTATGTTTGTAGCCTAAAATGTGGCAAAAGGTCGCAAAGTTCAAGGGGGCCGAATACTTTCGCAAGGCACTGTATTTATACACACACTGTCCTGTGATCGGATCTCCCGCTCTATGATGGAATTATTCTATAGAGGGGATTGTGTAGGGTTGAGATGTGTGAGGAGGAGGTAGGTGGGTGGCTGTGAGAAGATGAGGTGTAAGTAGTCAGTGTAGAATGTGATGAGGATGTAGAGTGGAGGTAGGAGGTATAATGTGGCTCCTGGTCGGTGTTCGGTATGTAGAGCTCTGTGAGGAGGAGGAGGAGTGTGGGTCTAAAAAGAGCCTTTGGTGTGTGTAGATGAAAGGAGGTCTCCGGTTGGGGTGGGGATTATTTCTTCTTCGGAGCGGCCTTCTTGGGCTTGGGTGCTGTCTTGGGTTTAGCCGCCTACTTAGCCGGACTCTTGGCGACTTTTTTGGGCTTGGCTGCGTCTTTGGGCTTCTTGGTGCTCTTAGTCACCTTCTTGGCGGCAGCAGCTTTGGGCTTTTTTGCGGCCTTCTTGGGGCTCTTGGCTGCGGTGGGGGCTTTGGTGGTCTTCATCTTGGGGGACTTGGCTGCCTTCTTGGTGCTTGCCGGTTTCTTGGGTTTGGCGGCAGCCGATGGTTTCTTCTTCTTGCTGTCAGCATTTTTCTTGGCACTTGCCACCTTGTCGTCATGCTGCTTCATGTTGATCTTGAAGGATCCGGAGGCGCCATGTCCTTTGACCTGGACGAGGCTCCCCTTAGTCACCAGCGCCCTGATGGCGATCTTGAGGCGGCTGTTGTTCTTTTCCACATTGTATTCTGAGGCGGCCAGGAGCTTCTTGAGGGCGGCCAGGGAGACCCCGCTGCGCTCTTTGGAAGCGGCCACGGCTGTGACGATGAGCTCGGACACGCTGGGACCGGACGGCTTCTTGCTGCCTTTCTTGGCTCCTCCGGCTGCCGCCTTCTTAGCCGGCTTCTTCTTGGCGGCGGGCTCCGCTGGAGGAGCGGCGGCTGGGGCGCTCTCAGTCTCAGTCATGATTCTGCAAATATTATCACGGCAACAGATGAATGAAATTCCATTAGTCGCTCTGGTTTACGTAGAGACGTTCTGCTCTGATATTGGTAGCTACAGAGTTTCAGTATGTACAGCTATTGGTTGCAAATTCGACACGCCCACTGACTATCACTCCAGAATTGGAGAATCTTCTCTCTCTTGTTGTGTTTCCCCGGTAGATAGAAAACCGACTTTTATCTGAAATAGAACGCTGCCCGATCTTCATCGGGGACCCGATCTGCTCACTGGACTGTCACTTATCGGGGGTCACTTACAGCTGTCAGGAGCTGCTGAGGAGGCTGAACACAGAGGCTGCAAAAACCTCCATCATCCTGAGTGTGTGTCCCATTCTTCCTTCTATCTTCTTTTCTACACAGAAAACAATCTTCTCACATCTCCCTCTAGAATGATCTTCACATTAGATGAGTGAAGAGTGACCATCAGGAAACATTTCCCTCTAATACAGAACTCTGCTCATCTATAGCTGAGTAGAAGGAGCCTGGAAGAAAAACATCAGCCGGTGACATGAGATCCTTGTGTGATGGGATGGGAGAGATTGTTATACATACAAATGTCTCAGCTGATTACACAATGTCATGTTTAATATGCAATGTATCATTATCTGCTCACCATGATAAACATGTTTTTTATACAAATACTATAAGTTTATAGATCTGTATTGCTACACAGCTATGTAGCCTACTCAGGTAAAATGTTTCCTTTGAATCCTTCTATCTAGAATATACATTTAGGCTGCATTCACATGTCAGCTTATAATCGCGGGCAGAACCGACGCGGTTCCGCCCGCGATTCGGAGATTTATTGCAAATCGCGGGACGCCTAGCGTTGCCCGTTGATTTGCAATAGCCCCCCAAACGCCGAGCGATGTTGCCGCGATTTACGCCCGCCGAATTGCGGCAACATCGCGCAAACAAAATCGCGGGACGCAATACGCTCCAAAAAAGTACAAGAGCTTCTTTGGAGCGTATTGCGTCCCGCGATTTTGTTTGCGCGATGTTGCCGCGATTCGGCGGGCGTAAATCGCGGCAACATCGCTCGGCGTTTGGGGGGCTATTGCAAATCAACGGGCAACGCTAGGCGTCCCGCGATTTGCAATGAATCTCCGAATCACGGGCGGAACCGCGGCGGTTCTGCCCGCGATTATAAGCTGACATGTGAATGCAGCCTTATTGTTTTGGTGATCAATAGAGCCAATCCACCAACATTTGATTCCCCAAGAAATCATTTCAAGAACTTTGCTGAAAATCCTAATATTGTGCAACTTGTGGTGAATATTGATAGGAAATACTGCTTATTGGTAGGTTAGTGAGTGGTGGATATATTTCTAGGCCATGAAAAAAATAAAATAAATCTGCATACTGACCATGATACTTTATTTGCATTAACATATCATTTTGTCAGGACAAACCTTTAGGCTCCGTTCACATGTTAGCGTATGGATCGCGGGCAGAACCGCCGCGATTCCACCCGCGATCCGGAGATTATTGCAAATCGCGGGACGCCTGTGCGTTGCCCGTTGATTTGCAATAGCCCCCCAAACGCTGAGCGATGTTGCCGCGATTTCCGCCTGCCGTATCGCGGTAACATCGCGCAAAAAAAATCGCGGGACGCAATACGCTCCAAAGAAGCTCTTGTACTTTTTTGGGCGTAATGCGTCCCGCGATTTTTTTTTACGCGATGTTACCGTGATTCGGCAGGCGGAAATCGCGGCAACATTGCTCAGCGTTTGGGGGGCTATTGCAAATCAACGGGCAACGCACAGGCGTCCCACGATTTGCAATAATCTCCGGATCGCGGGCGGAATCGCGGCGGTTCTGCCCGCGATCCATACGCTAACATGTGAACGGAGCCTTAGGGTGTTCCTTTCTTCTCAGTCCAAAAATAACTAAACAATGGGAATAAAACAAATGTTTGAACCTGGGAATTGTATTAAATGTTGTTGCAAATAAAAATGTATCCCTGACATTATTCAGTTGTTTTTATAGCGAGTGTTCTATTATGGCTGCAATCTCCTCTCTGGACCACATAAGCCATGGCCTAGTGCACTATAACTGAAAGGGAAGACATAGAAAGAGAAGAAAGATTTGACCCCCTTTATCCCAATTATTACCTCCCCTCTGTATCCCGGTTAGGACCGTTCCTCCCTTTCCTAGATAGAACCTATCCTCTGTATCCTCAATAGTTCTGATGTTTTGCATCCTCACATAGGTGTGCACAGCCTATTGCATTAGGGCAGGCATGTCCAACCTGCAGATACAAAACAAAGAAAGGGCGCACCAGCCTAGCGCATTATCCTCGGCGAGTTTATTAAATCAAAATAAAAATCAGCTACTCAACAAACATTCGTGAAATTCAGGCACATCAATTCCATAAAGCCGCCTCATAGCAGAGGTCCGATATCTCACTGGAAGCAGAGGACTGACGCGTTTCCAGGCCATGCCTCTTCCTCAGAGCCTGGAGACCATGGCCAAATCCGTTGCTTAAATATGGTATGGAAGACCAGGCCTCCACATGACCCTTAGGGATGTGGGAGGAGATATCGCCCAAATGGGCGTGGCTACACAACTAATTGCCCAAAACATTACAGATTTCAATTTCAATTTGCTAGCCCTATACGACCACTCACTCTACTGGTAAGCTGGCCAGTCCACAACAACTTCCCGACTCATCATAGATTTTTCATCAAAAATCATACATTTCAAGTAATACATTTTGGATAGTGCAATAAGACAAACCAGTGCATGACTCAGTCCATACTGTACAGGACGTCTCGTCCTCCTCTTGCGGTGATGTAAGACCAATCTGGCGCATGATGATAATCAGACTAATGCTTGTGTACATCCAAAAAAAATTATATATATATATATACACAGTTCCTGCAGGCAAGCGATATATAAGACTAATGTACCAGACTGTAAAATGTCAAGGGTAATCTAGTGAATCCCTTGTTGATACGTGCAAAAAGAAAGTAGTACTAGGCACATTACCTGGTGATCTAGCGATGTCTACTGTTAGCTTGATATCTCTGAATATTGTACCGATCGTATCATAACGGCGGAACGGCGGTGGAACGCAGGCAATGCGGCCCACTGCCCCCTGAAATTTTTTTTTTTTACTGGGGAGGAAGGAAGTCGGTTTGGAGGCATGGCCACAGCAACTTCCAACTAACGGTGTTCCTTTATTATCTCTCAGAAGAAGTAAGCCTCTATATACTGATTCCATTTCATTTCATCATCCTCTAGTTTTGTTAAATTAGTGCGGGGGGTGCGGCGGCGCGGGAAGGGCGCGGCGGCATTTTATTACTTATATACCTTAACTATAGTATATATTTTATATGCGGCCCGAGAAAATTTCTCTGCACTCATTGTGGCCCAGAGAAGCCAAAAGGTTGGACACCCATGGTTTAGGGTGTGCACCCCAAAGCTCAAGCACACATGCATGCGTGTGTGTGTATTTATGTATGTATATATAGTATATGAGTGTGTATATATATATATATATACACACACACACTCATAAATACATGTAAAAAAACATTTAAAAATATATTAAAACATGGACAGTCAGTAGTTTTTCATTTTTATTATTTTTATATTTGTAATATTTTTTACAATTGTATTTTTTAATTATCTTTTTACATTTTTTTTTTAAGGAGCCTCGTTGGAGGGCTTTGGTGAAATATCAGCAGGGAAGAATCTGCGCCGCACGGGGTGATTAGGGTGTGCCCAGGCACACTCGGCACACCCCCTGCGCACGCCTATGCACCCTCACTACCTTCACCACTCTGTATTCCAAATAGCACTATTCCTTTATCTTCACTAACCCCCCCCCCCCCCCCACATCCCCAATAGCACCTCTGTATCCTCTCTCCCCCCATAGCACCTCTAGATAGATAGATAGACAGACAGACAGACAGACAGACAGACAGACAGACAGACAGACAGACAGACAGAGTAGATAATGGGGAATATTCCCAAAGGGTCTCCAAGGCACAAGCCCAAGGTGTGGGGGCATGGGTCTGGATAGGAAGAATGGAAAGAAAAGAAAAAATAAAGAAAGGAAGGGGAAGGAATGGGAAAGAAAGAAGAAGGAATGGGGGAAGGGAGAAAAAAAGGAGAGGGAAAGGTCAGGAAAGAGGGAAGAGAAGGGGAGGGAAGGGGAAGGCAAGGGAAGAGGAGAGAGAAGACGGGGGAAGAGAGGAAGAAAAGGCAAAGGGGAAAAGTGGGAAAGGAGGGCCGACGGAAGGTAGGAAAGAAAAAATATAGAAATGGAGAAACAGAGACAGTAGGAAAAAATGTTGAGGGCTGGTGGGACTTTAAAGGTACCAGGTAGAGCAATAAAGGGGAAAAATGTGTTATAAAAACTAAAAAAGTTTATTGGTACATGTTAAAAACAGGGTATATCAAGCAAAATCATAATTTACATAAACATAAACATACATAAACATATATGAGATAAAGTATGAGCTAAGGCATATAGGCGTAAGGCAGCAATTTGTTGTAAATTGGGTCCGATGAGGAGCATCAGACCATTCCCGACATGTTTCGCGGGCACAAGAGGTCCGCTTCTTCAGGGGTGTAAGTCACATAGGATGTAATGTGCCTTGTATAGCCTGTATGGTATAACAACATCGACAGTTATTAGAGTATACATATATATCTGTAGTTATTCGTACATGCGAGTGTAAACCACCAGGTGCATCCAAAGCCTCCACCGTGCAAGTGACAGACTAAGTCAGGAAAAGGGAAGGTGCCATCCAAGAAAAGAGTCTCCCCAGCGGATGTGGAGGGGTGATCAGGACAATGAGCTATCCCACATAGAGGTTATAAGATAAAATGAGAAGGTTGTATGTATAGGTCTGCAGTAAATAAAGAAAATGAATATATTTACCGTCACCATAAAGGATATAAATTTATATATAAATGCTTAGTACCTATTCGTGTTTCCAAAAGAGGACACACATATCTCATATAGTGGGGAGATCAGCCAAGATAAAAATGCAGCTGGAACTTGGATCCTAAGATCATTGTTAGTCCTACATGGGCAGTAAAAAGCATATCAGCACCCTAAGAATATGCATACAGTAAGAGTATAACCTATATTCAGGAGGGTAGATCTGAGAGAGAAAGAGATTACCTTATACGAATCTGCCCAATGGATAAGACCAAATGGTGTAGGGATGGTAGAGCAGATAAGGCAATAGACTGGCTGTATCATTGAAAAGATTTCATGGGTCCAATGTTAGGCCCAGACAATAGATAATCTAAAGAGGCAGAAACAAAGGTGGCAAATCTTAGAGGGGTACGTCAGTAAAGGAAAATAAATCCGTAGAAAAAAGGCCTTCCTGGAGCTTACCTGTACCATGCTGCAATGGCGCTGAACGCCGTCTCCTGAGAGACAGTGTAGTGAAGCTCCGCCTGATATGGCCCTCAACCCGACGCCACATGCGCATGACGTCACGCGCAATGTGGGCGGGTCAGGTCCTCAACGGCGGTGCGCGCGCAGTGCCGCTCTTGTGTGGGCCACAAACGGCAGCCCAGAGTGGCCGCAGCGAAGACAGAGCGGAAACAATGTCCGGTCATCTACGAGCCCGAGGACCACACATCCGCTGGAGAGTCTATGGAGGCACGCCCCCGTCCGGACAGAAAGCATACTGCAACCGGGGACATGAATAGGATGCACAGATGGGGAGTGTACACTCGCATGTCACAATGTAATAGGAATACAGAAAAAATCAGAAATGCATATATACACATATATAAACATTGTACATTGGTAGAACAACTTTTAATACATCAAAATCCATGGATAAAACAGAAATAAAGCAATGAAGGAAGAAGAACAGGGGGGAAAGTAAGAGTCGATCCCACTTGTTCTAATAGAGTAAAATCCGGTGGGCTACATGGGAGAGCCAAGTAATGGATATATCCCAGGAGCCGACCGGATTTGGAGAAAGAATTTATAAATCTTTTATGGACACTGCTGCTATTTAGGAGGATGGATATAGAGTCCAGGAGAGTTATTAATCAGAAAAATAAATAAAGAAATATAACAGAGAATAAAGATAAATGTCACGTGATTGGATGTGACAAGAGACCTGTTCAAAATACATGAAGGTCTTTAACTTACCCAGCCAGGGATCAGGGTGTAAGACGCCGCTAGCACGGACGGGACAAGAATGGACGCAACCATGTGTTTAGAGGTCCTTTGTAACCGGGAGTGGTATCTTCCTATCACTCCCGATTGCATAGCTGACTTCATAATGGAATACAAGTCTCTGTGTGGGGAGGCCTTTAGTCAGGGCCTCATAGACAGAGACACGTATAACTTCCTTAACATCAAATTTCCCAAAACCCCGACCTTCTATACCTTACCCAAGGTACACAAAAACCTTGAACACCCCCCTGGCAGACCTATCGTCTCCGGCAACGAGTCGCTCACGGAACACGCTAGCAAATTTGTTGACTCTTTTTTGTTGCCCCATGTCTTGGCACTTCCCTCCTATATAAAGGACACCACTGATCTCCTAAAACACCTTGAGGAGGTTCAGATTCCTCCGGATGCCCTGCTCGTAGCAATTGATATTGAGGCTTTGTACTCAAGTATCGCGCACAACCAGGGCATCCGGATGACTGAATCATTCCTCAGGGAACAAGACCGTAAGACTTGGCCACTGATGGACTTTGTCCTCAAGCTTCTCAGGTTTATCCTAAATAGGAATTATTTCACCTTTATGGAACAAACATACTTGCAGATCCAGGGGGTTGCGATGGGCACTTGCTGCGCACCCTCATATGCCAACCTATATTTAGGTGCTTGGGAGAGACTGGTGTTCTCGGACGATGAAATGGAACGTTGGATGAATCAGGTTCTAATATGGTACAGGTTCATTGACGACTTGTTTGTCATATGGACAGGTACACATGACGAACTTCTTTCATTTCTTACAGCTCTTAACATCAATAATTTGAACCTAAAATTTACCTACACCATTGATAGACATCATGTTTCCTTTCTCGACCTAGACATCAGCCTCTCCCCGGATGGACGAATCAATACTGATTTATATCGTAAACCCAGTGCCGGTAACACCATTTTGAGCGCAGCAAGTGCCCATCCCACCCCCCTGGTCGCAAGTATCCCCTATGCCCAGTATCTCAGGCTCCGCAGGAATTGTTCTGCGGATTCTGATTTCAAAAACCAAGCGGATCAGCTGCGTGAGCGACTCCTTGCCAGAGGATACTCCAAAACGTTGTTGAGGAAATCATACAACAGAGCTAGAGCTCATTCTCGAGCCAATCTGTTGTATAAAACCACCACCAAGAAAAATGACACCAATGTCAGATTCATTACCACCTATTCCGCACACGAGGACATTCTTCGCAAAACCTTGAGCCGCCATTGGCCCATACTCACCCAAGATCACACTTTAAATAAGTATCTTAAAGCCAAACCCAGCTTGGTATTCAGACGAGCCACTTCCCTTCGGGATTGTTTGACTCGCAGTCATTATACCAATTCTATTCCCACACATAATCTAAAACATGGGACTTACCAATGCGGCTCGTGCGACAAATGTCCTTGGGTAAAGACTGGTACAGGAATACGCCTTCCTAATGGAAAATGGTTCCATTCCAAACACCATGCTGACTGCAACACACAGGGACTGATTTATCTCATGACTTGTTGTTGCGGAGCTTTTTATGTCGGCAAAACGATTAGAAAGCTCAGCAAACGGATAGGAGATCATATTTACCATTCCGAGGGGGGTACCATGCAGACTAGTGTCACACGTCATATTGCCTTTCGGCATAAATATGACAATTCTGCGGTCACTTTCTTTGTGTTGGAGGTCATCCCCCAGGACCCTCGAGGGGGCAATTGGGACAAACGTATATTACAAAAGGAGTCCTATTGGATTGAATTACTGGAGGCCACGACACCTCCAGGAATCAACGAGGTTTTGACATATAAGCCTTTTTTGGGCTAAGCTCCCATTTATCTTCTATTCCTTATTTCATTCCTTGCCTAGCACATCCGGCCCTCGGTCGACTGCGTCCATTCTTGTCCCGTCCGTGCTAGCGGCGTCTTACACCCTGATCCCTGGCTGGGTAAGTTAAAGACCTTCATGTATTTTGAACAGGTCTCTTGTCACATCCAATCACGTGACATTTATCTTTATTCTCTGTTATATTTCTTTATTTATTTTTCTGATTAATAACTCTCCTGGACTCTATATCCATCCTCCTAAATAGCAGCAGTGTCCATAAAAGATTTATAAATTCTTTCTCCAAATCCGGTCGGCTCCTGGGATATATCCATTACTTGGCTCTCCCATGTAGCCCACCGGATTTTACTCTATTAGAACAAGTGGGATCGACTCTTACTTTCCCCCCTGTTCTTCTTCCTTCATTGCTTTATTTCTGTTTTATCCATGGATTTTGATGTATTAAAAGGTGTTCTACCAATGTACAATGTTTATATATGTGTATATATGCATTTCTGATTTTTTCTGTATTCCTATTACATTGTGACATGCGAGTGTACACTCCCCATCTGTGCATCCTATTCATGTCCCCGGTTGCAGTATGCTTTCTGTCCGGACGGGGGCGTGCCTCCATAGACTCTCCAGCGGATGTGTGGTCCTCGGGCTCGTAGATGACCGGACATTGTTTCCGCTCTGTCTTCGCTGCGGCCACTCTGGGCTGCCGTTTGTGGCCCACACAAGAGCGGCACTGCGCGCGCACCTTACGGTGCGCGCGCCGTTGAGGACCTGACCCGCCCACATTGCGCGTGACGTCATGCGCATGTGGCGTCGGGTTGAGGGCCATATCAGGCGGAGCTTCACTACACTGTCTCTCAGGAGACGGCGTTCAGCGCCATTGCAGCATGGTACAGGTAAGCTCCAGGAAGGCCTTTTTTCTACGGATTTATTTTCCTTTACTGACGTACCCCTCTAAGATTTGCCACCTTTGTTTCTGCCTCTTTAGATTATCTATTGTCTGGGCCTAACATTGGACCCATGAAATCTTTTCAATGATACAGCCAGTCTATTGCCTTATCTGCTCTACCATCCCTACACCATTTGGTCTTATCCATTGGGCAGATTCGTATAAGGTAATCTCTTTCTCTCTCAGATCTACCCTCCTGAATATAGGTTATACTCTTACTGTATGCATATTCTTAGGGTGCTGATATGCTTTTTACTGCCCATGTAGGACTAACAATGATCTTAGGATCCAAGTTCCAGCTGCATTTTTATCTTGGCTGATCTCCCCACTATATGAGATATGTGTGTCCTCTTTTGGAAACACGAATAGGTACTAAGCATTTATATATAAATTTATATCCTTTATGGTGACGGTAAATATATTCATTTTCTTTATTTACTGCAGACCTATACATACAACCTTCTCATTTTATCTTATAACCTCTATGTGGGATAGCTCATTGTCCTGATCACCCCTCCACATCCGCTGGGGAGACTCTTTTCTTGGATGGCACCTTCCCTTTTCCTGACTTAGTCTGTCACTTGCACGGTGGAGGCTTTGGATGCACCTGGTGGTTTACACTCGCATGTACGAATAACTACAGATATATATGTATACTCTAATAACTGTCGATGTTGTTATACCATACAGGCTATACAAGGCACATTACATCCTATGTGACTTACACCCCTGAAGAAGCGGACCTCTTGTGCCCGCGAAACATGTCGGGAATGGTCTGATGCTCCTCATCGGACCCAATTTACAACAAATTGCTGCCTTACGCCTATATGCCTTAGCTCATACTTTATCTCATATATGTTTATGTATGTTTATGTTTATGTAAATTATGATTTTGCTTGATATACCCTGTTTTTAACATGTACCAATAAACTTTTTTAGTTTTTATAACACATTTTTCCCCTTTATTGCTCTACCTGGTACCTTTAAAGTCCCACCAGCCCTCAACATTTTTTCCTACTGTCTCTGTTTCACCATTTCTATATTTTTTCTTTCCTACCTTCCGTCGGCCCTCCTTTCCCACTTTTCCCCTTTGCCTTTTCTTCCTCTCTTCCCCCGTCTTCTCTCTCCTCTTCCCTTGCCTTCCCCTTCCCTCCCCTTCTCTTCCCTCTTTCCTGACCTTTCCCTCTCCTTTTTTTTTCTCCCTTCCCCCATTCCTTCTTCTTTCTTTCCCATTCCTTCCCCTTCCTTTCTTTATTTTTTCTTTTCTTTCCATTCTTCCTATCCAGACCCATGCCCCCACACCTTGGGCTTGTGCCTTGGAGACCCTTTGGGAATATTCCCCATTATCTACAGTATACAATTTAGGGATGTGGTACCATTTTTCTACTGATCTATTACAAACATAATTTTGAATTTGAAATTTTGGGTGGATAACACACCTGAGGGCTTCTCTTCGCTTTGGCTTTTAGCCATATGTTTGTATATCTATTACTTAACCCAATATATTATTCTTCTAAGATATACTGACTGCTTAGGTTCTTCTTTTTGTTTTGGAGAGACGATTATCATTATATTTTTTAATAATACACACTCCCCAACAGGAGTGTGTGTTTTTTGTTTTCCCTTCCTTCGGTTTCAGGTCTGTGGACTTCGTTGGCACGGACGGGATTGGACGCAGGGCTGAGTCATGGATCTCCAGGGTACAGCATGGACTGGTTTCATGTCAGGTATACAGCTGGCTTGTGGGTCCCAAACCAAAGTCGAAGAGGACCTTAGAGCCTATCTCAGCAAAATGCAGAATCTTTTGAAACGTAAATCCCACTTGTATTGGCACATAGAGTATTTCCAGAAGTACATCGATGAGAACATCAGCCCTCAAGGCCTGAGAATACACACCCTCCCTACCCTGAGGGACCCCTCAGATACCTTTAAAAAGGTTTGGGAGGATATCCTTAATAATTGTAGCCGCGATCTCATGAAATCTCTGGTGACCCAATACAAGAGGGATATGACATCTCTAGATACTGAAATAGATCTAGTTAACACCAAGTTCAAACATGTCTTTGAGGCACCGACCTTCGCTCCTGCATGGACGGAGGCCAAAGCGAAATTAGAAATCATGAATAAGGAAATTGTTCATAAAAAACAATGTAAATTCTTGAAAGATAGACAGGCCTTCAATGAAGGCTATGCCTACAGATGGAATTCCAAACCCCACACCTCACGCACATTTAGATCACGCACAGGTGATCCTGCCGATATCACGTATGACCACATAGAATCAGATTCCAGCACTGCCAGTTCTCTCTCACAGCAATCACGGTCATCTAGACAAGGACCACCTATTCCTAACAAACGAACAAAAGCACAAAAACGTGGACGAGGCAGTGCCGGTCCCTCACCCACCCAACCTCACAGTCACAATAAGAAAAAACCTGATACACAAGCTCACATGAACACTTCCACACATTTGGCGAATATAGCACCCACACTACAAAAAGTTCTGGCCAAAAACACTACACCTTCTTTGAATACAAGTGATTCCACATCTGCCACTTCAGACGACGGTTTTTTAGAACTACCAACCTCACAAACACCCAGGAATACCAAACAGGGCAACCTGAACATATACATAAAACCCAAAACCAATTAACCATAACAAACTCTTCAAATAAGTTAAATATCATTAATTTGACTACTGTCGACTTAACTCAGGCCCAGGCAGAAGTGCTTGGTTTAGGTTTGGGCTTTTGCCCATCAAGGGCTCTTGATATATCAGAAACCATAAAAGATTTACATTTATTCGCGAGAAATCTCACCTTTAAGTTTATGTTTGATGATGAGAGAAAACAAAAAAATTTAGAAAAACAAATAGCCGAACAAACCAAGCACTTCACCATGGCTGAAAGTCGTGCCCTCAAGGACCTAGTCCTCCTATACGAGGAGGGCAATACTGACGTCGTTGCAGTCATCGACTCTACGGATTCGTCACAAGGAGATGTTCCTCCTATTTCTGTAGTTGCCCCAAGAAAGAACTTTAAACCTAAATCTGAAAAATTTCCGGATCTATCAACAAACCCCAATATCTGGACCTTTGTTCAAAGGGTATCCAGAGAACTTAAAACCAAATCTTGGCCTTCCATATCTAACAACCTAACACAGGAACAAACCGCAGCTTTAACGTCCCTCAAAAACAACGAAAACATCTTGATAAAACCTTCAGACAAGGGGGGCAATATTGTAGTTATGTCCCCCCCTCAATATGAAACCATGTGTTTAGAGGTCCTTTGTAACCGGGAGTGGTATCTTCCTATCACTCCCGATTGCATAGCTGACTTCATAATGGAATACAAGTCTCTGTGTGGGGAGGCCTTTAGTCAGGGCCTCATAGACAGAGATACGTATAACTTCCTTAACATCAAATTTCCCAAAACCCCGACCTTCTATACCTTACCCAAGGTACACAAAAACCTTGAACACCCCCCTGGCAGACCTATCGTCTCCGGCAACGAGTCGCTCACGGAACACGCTAGCAAATTTGTTGACTCTTTTTTGTTGCCCCATGTCTTGGCACTTCCCTCCTATATAAAGGACACCACTGATCTCCTAAAACACCTTGAGGAGGTTCAGATTCCTCCGGATGCCCTGCTCGTAGCAATTGATATTGAGGCTTTGTACTCAAGTATCCCGCACGACCAGGGCATCCGGATGACTGAATCATTCCTCAGGGAACAAGACCGTAAGACTTGGCCACTGATGGACTTTGTCCTCAAGCTTCTCAGGTTTATCCTAAATAGGAATTATTTCACCTTTATGGAACAAACATACTTGCAGATCCAGGGGGTTGCGATGGGCACTTGCTGCGCACCCTCATATGCCAACCTATATTTAGGTGCTTGGGAGAGACTGGTGTTCTCGGACGATGAAATGGAACGTTGGATGAATCAGGTTCTAATATGGTACAGGTTCATTGACGACTTGTTTGTCATATGGACAGGTACACATGACGAACTTCTTTCATTTCTTACAGCTCTTAACATCAATAATTTGAACCTAAAATTTACCTACACCATTGATAGACATCATGTTTCCTTTCTCGACCTAGACATCAGCCTCTCCCCGGATGGACGAATCAATACTGATTTATATCGTAAACCCAGTGCCGGTAACACCATTTTGAGCGCAGCAAGTGCCCATCCCACCCCCCTGGTCGCAAGTATCCCCTATGCCCAGTATCTCAGGCTCCGCAGGAATTGTTCTGCGGATTCTGATTTCAAAAACCAAGCGGATCAGCTGCGTGAGCGACTCCTTGCCAGAGGATACTCCAAAACGTTGTTGAGGAAATCATACAACAGAGCTAGAGCTCATTCTCGAGCCAATCTGTTGTATAAAACCACCACCAAGAAAAATGACACCAATGTCAGATTCATTACCACCTATTCCGCACACGAGGACATTCTTCGCAAAACCTTGAGCCGCCATTGGCTCATACTCACCCAAGATCACACTTTAAATAAGTATCTTAAAGCCAAACCCAGCTTGGTATTCAGACGAGCCACTTCCCTTCGGGATTGTTTGACTCGCAGTCATTATACCAATTCTATTCCCACACATAATCTAAAACATGGGACTTACCAATGCGGCTCGTGCGACAAATGTCCTTGGGTAAAGACTGGTACAGGAATACGCCTTCCTAATGGAAAATGGTTCCATTCCAAACACCATGCTGACTGCAACACACAGGGACTGATTTATCTCATGACTTGTTGTTGCGGAGCTTTTTATGTCGGCAAAACGATTAGAAAGCTCAGCAAACGGATAGGAGATCATATTTACCATTCCGAGGGGGGTACCATGCAGACTAGTGTCACACGTCATATTGCCTTTCGGCATAAATATGACAATTCTGCGGTCACTTTCTTTGTGTTGGAGGTCATCCCCCAGGACCCTCGAGGGGGCAATTGGGACAAACGTATATTACAAAAGGAGTCCTATTGGATTGAATTACTGGAGGCCACGACACCTCCAGGAATCAACGAGGTTTTGACATATAAGCCTTTTTTGGGCTAAGCTCCCATTTATCTTCTATTCCTTATTTCATTCCTTGCCTAGCACATCCGGCCCTCGGTCGACTGCGTCCATTCTTGTCCCGTCCGTGCTAGCGGCGTCTTACACCCTGATCCCTGGCTGGGTAAGTTAAAGACCTTCATGTATTTTGAACAGGTCTCTTGTCACATCCAATCACGTGACATTTATCTTTATTCTCTGTTATATTTCTTTATTTATTTTTCTGATTAATAACTCTCCTGGACTCTATATCCATCCTCCTAAATAGCAGCAGTGTCCATAAAAGATTTATAAATTCTTTCTCCAAATCCGGTCGGCTCCTGGGATATATCCATTACTTGGCTCTCCCATGTAGCCCACCGGATTTTACTCTATTAGAACAAGTGGGATCGACTCTTACTTTCCCCCCTGTTCTTCTTCCTTCATTGCTTTATTTCTGTTTTATCCATGGATTTTGATGTATTAAAAGGTGTTCTACCAATGTACAATGTTTATATATGTGTATATATGCATTTCTGATTTTTTCTGTATTCCTATTACATTGTGACATGCGAGTGTACACTCCCCATCTGTGCATCCTATTCATGTCCCCGGTTGCAGTATGCTTTCTGTCCGGACGGGGGCGTGCCTCCATAGACTCTCCAGCGGATGTGTGGTCCTCGGGCTCGTAGATGACCGGACATTGTTTCCGCTCTGTCTTCGCTGCGGCCACTCTGGGCTGCCGTTTGTGGCCCACACAAGAGCGGCACTGCGCGCGCACCTTACGGTGCGCGCGCCGTTGAGGACCTGACCCGCCCACATTGCGCGTGACGTCATGCGCATGTGGCGTCGGGTTGAGGGCCATATCAGGCGGAGCTTCACTACACTGTCTCTCAGGAGACGGCGTTCAGCGCCATTGCAGCATGGTACAGGTAAGCTCCAGGAAGGCCTTTTTTCTACGGATTTATTTTCCTTTACTGACGTACCCCTCTAAGATTTGCCACCTTTGTTTCTGCCTCTTTAGATTATCTATTGTCTGGGCCTAACATTGGACCCATGAAATCTTTTCAATGATACAGCCAGTCTATTGCCTTATCTGCTCTACCATCCCTACACCATTTGGTCTTATCCATTGGGCAGATTCGTATAAGGTAATCTCTTTCTCTCTCAGATCTACCCTCCTGAATATAGGTTATACTCTTACTGTATGCATATTCTTAGGGTGCTGATATGCTTTTTACTGCCCATGTAGGACTAACAATGATCTTAGGATCCAAGTTCCAGCTGCATTTTTATCTTGGCTGATCTCCCCACTATATGAGATATGTGTGTCCTCTTTTGGAAACACGAATAGGTACTAAGCATTTATATATAAATTTATATCCTTTATGGTGACGGTAAATATATTCATTTTCTTTATTTACTGCAGACCTATACATACAACCTTCTCATTTTATCTTATAACCTCTATGTGGGATAGCTCATTGTCCTGATCACCCCTCCACATCCGCTGGGGAGACTCTTTTCTTGGATGGCACCTTCCCTTTTCCTGACTTAGTCTGTCACTTGCACGGTGGAGGCTTTGGATGCACCTGGTGGTTTACACTCGCATGTACGAATAACTACAGATATATATGTATACTCTAATAACTGTCGATGTTGTTATACCATACAGGCTATACAAGGCACATTACATCCTATGTGACTTACACCCCTGAAGAAGCGGACCTCTTGTGCCCGCGAAACATGTCGGGAATGGTCTGATGCTCCTCATCGGACCCAATTTACAACAAATTGCTGCCTTACGCCTATATGCCTTAGCTCATACTTTATCTCATATATGTTTATGTATGTTTATGTTTATGTAAATTATGATTTTGCTTGATATACCCTGTTTTTAACATGTACCAATAAACTTTTTTAGTTTTTATAACACATTTTTCCCCTTTATTGCTCTACCTGGTACCTTTAAAGTCCCACCAGCCCTCAACATTTTTTCCTACTGTCTCTGTTTCTCCATTTCTATATTTTTTCTTTCCTACCTTCCGTCGGCCCTCCTTTCCCACTTTTCCCCTTTGCCTTTTCTTCCTCTCTTCCCCCGTCTTCTCTCTCCTCTTCCCTTGCCTTCCCCTTCCCTCCCCTTCTCTTCCCTCTTTCCTGACCTTTCCCTCTCCTTTTTTTCTCCCTTCCCCCATTCCTTCTTCTTTCTTTCCCATTCCTTCCCCTTCCTTTCTTTATTTTTTCTTTTCTTTCCATTCTTCCTATCCAGACCCATGCCCCCACACCTTGGGCTTGTGCCTTGGAGACCCTTTGGGAATATTCCCCATTATCTACAGTATACAATTTAGGGATGTGGTACCATTTTTCTACTGATCTATTACAAACATAATTTTGAGATAGATAGATAGATAGATAGATAGATAGATAGATAGATAGATAGATAGATAGATAGATAGATAGATAGATAGATAGATAGATAGATAGATAGACAGACAGATAGACAGACAGACAGACAGATAGACAGATAGATAGACAGACAGACAGACAGACAGATAGATAGTTAGACAGATAGATCAGCTCTGTAACAGTCAAACCTCCGGCTCCCCAGAATTTTAACAATGTCCACCTCCTCCCCCAACTTTATTCTGATTTATACTCCATATATAGCACCCCGCTCCTTCCTATCATTAATAGCACCGCTCCACCGTATGTACAAAGCATCGCTCCTCTATATCCTGAATAGCCCCTCCCCATTGTGTCCTATTAAGCACGGCTCCTTCATATCCCCCAAAGTATCGTTCCTCTGTATGTACAACTGCAGGGTCAAATAGCAGGGTGTCAGATGTGTGTGGGCGGGGGGTTGTTGTGCCAGATGGGGGGGATGGGATTTGTGCTGGGGGGGTGCCAGATATTGGATCTGCCCCAGGTGGCACATGCTCTGGGTACCCCCTGACATTAGTAACAAGTGGCATACCTAGGGGGTGCAGGACTTGGAGGACAGCAGGCCTCGGGTGGAGCACACTGGGGATGCTGTAAAACGAGGATCCAATTGGCCTGCATGTAGAAGCAGCAGCACCTAGTGGCAGGAAGGGAGAAGTGCAGGTGTAGAGGGGAGTCGGGGCTCCATTGTATAAGGCTGGGAAGGGCCCGGGCTCCGCAGTAACAGAAGATTTTATTTAGGCATGGTGACGGAGTGACTGCAATGTGTCCGGGGTCCAGGCAGCCTGAAATCCGGACACATGATTGTACAGCCGTACTGTCCGGGTGACAATCCCTCCTATGTCAGCGGGTTCTCCTCCTGCTTTCCCTAATATAGCGATGTTCTGTCAGAATAGCGCTACCTATCAGATTCTGCTACCGGAAGTGACAGACGGACTAGAACAACTTACTGCGCATGTGCCACGTGTTCCAACATGGCCGCTATGCGTTCCAACATGGCCACTATGCGTTCCAACATGGCCGCTATGCGTGCCAACATGGCCGCTATGCGTTCCAACATGGCCGCTATGCGTTGCAACATGACCATACAAAGGTGGGGGGTACTGCGCTTCTGGGTTAATGGTGCGTGGACTGTGCTCGGTGTGAATGCCTGTCAATGTAAATGGGGTGAGCTAAACATATATAGGCGGTTTCCACAAATAGGTGTTGTATACATAAGGTGCAAATGGTCTTATATCAAAGTGCTCAAATCCTGACAAAGCAATTTAGAAAAAATACATAAATAAATAAATCAATAAAAGAATATATAAAAACACCGCTTAAAGTGCTAAAGATGCGATAGTGACAGGTAAAAGTGCTTAAGTGCATATACTGATGTGAAAGTAAACAGTTTAAAGTGTCCTCTGTGCTCCACAGTAATACGGGTGAAAACAGTCCAAACAATAGGTGTTCAAGTGGGGGGATTCCACAGGTGATACTCCTTCACCTAACACCGTGCTTAAAGTGGTGGGGTGCTTCTCCTAAACCCCTCTAAGTGTCCTAGCCGCTCACCTCAAGGTCTAGGGGTAAAGGCCTTATATTTAATCCAGGGGGCTCCTCTCCAATCCTGCTCCGTATCCCACTAGGGCCTGATGTCTGGGCTACTGCGGGTGGGCTGGCTCCCTAGTCCCTCTCCAGGCTCCCAGCTGTCCCAATGGATCTCAAAAGAAAGGCTTAAAATAGTGCAAGTATGTCATGGAAATAAAGGTGCTTTTATTGAAAATAAAGTAAAAAACTCACATTTGTTGAGCAAAAAAGCGCATATAGTAATCTCGGAGTGGGATCGCAGTCCTCACTTCCGCATGTGTGCGTCACTTCCGGTCCGAACATCCCTACGCGTTACGCCACTTCCGCATCACGTGGCTTCTTCAGGGGTTCCTATTGGCCGTGCGTGTGTAACGCTCTAGCGTTTGTTTAAAGAGTTGGATTTGCAGCTGCAGAATCTCCACTCAGTAGTCATGTAGAGATGTGTTGAATCACCATGTCCAACTCTCCAGACTCATCATTGTGGCCAGCCTGCTTCAGCATACAATATACAAACACTCAATAAGATGTTCCTGGAGTGATAGGTTGTATATGATAGTATAGAGGTGATGTGCTGAAAGGACAGGCGTGAGTTGTGATAGCAATGATGAGTACTCAATAGTAATGTTCAGGAGAGTAGTAGATGATGGTAGATAGGTTAGCAATCATGTGCAATAACAGGTGGTAGGGGACAGCAGATGGAGTGTACAAGAGAGGCTAACTTAGTGCAAGGGTATAGATGGTAGTAGACTCAAGAGCTAGCAATCTATGTAACAGTGCAGATGATAGAAATAGTAATGCATAGATAGTAACAGTCCTTAGTATGCAGAAGTAGATAGTGTAAGTTTGATAGGAAGGAATCCCCTGTGGGGTACTTATCACTAGTTAGATTAGTAAGCTGAAGGGTCCGGTAATGAGTGAATGATCGGGTAGCGAGATACGGGATCCATAGCGAGGTTCCGGTCTATCCAGGTATGGCAATAGCTGGAGGCTCCGGCAGCGTAAGACAAGGCTGTATACCATGCGGTTTGAACGAACAATTTGTGAGAGAGAAGCCGGCGATTGAAATAGCCGCTCAGAGCGGCGCTTAGTGATGACGTCATGCGGCTTAAAGGTATATGCGTTCCACCTAGCTGAAAAGGTGGGACGCAATATGAAGAAGGAAATGACCTATAAGGGTACTGAAGGTACCAGAATCTTACAGCGTGACGCTTATTTATATCACTGAGACCGGATGTGTTCAAATCGCCATTTTAGATGTGGGTTTATGTGTATTCCATGGGAAACCGGATATGCCGATTCCGCCATATTTTCGAAGCCTACTCCGGACTCCCGGAGTGTATTACTGGTCTTCGATGGGTTAGAATCATTTAGGCTTCTAGTCCAATTATAAATTACAGATCTAAAATAGTGATTGCAGTCTAATGGAAGTCCGATTAGTGAAGTCTGAGATAACTATTCACGGAGGAATGTGTCCCGGAAGTGGAGTACACATTAACATCGCTGCATATTATTATATTTATCATCACGGTCGCTCCTAGTCATGACTGTCACATATACTAAAAATCCTCTATTAGTTAAAAATTAACATAACCCCGAAACTTTAATTAAAATTACATAATACATAAGATACTAAATCCCAGATACATAATAAATAAAAGATACCGGATAGCAATGTTGTAACTATGCATGACTGAATAGGCAAGTGTATAGCTCCTCTCCTATTCTGTAGGGTATTCAAAAGGAGATATATATATATATAGATAAAAATTTACCGAATGTTGATCGATATAAACAACTGTATTATTATTAAAATTGATAAAACTGTCAGTATCGTTTAACTCAATAAATAATCGTATTCTAGGGTTTATGGGGAGGCAGGTAATGTATTAATGGAACCTACCACTAGATGGAGTAAAATACATAATCAAGGGACGACTAGGTATCTCTGGTGATAAGGTCTAGATCCTAGGGTTACTCAGGGGGTGGAATATGAGGGGCAAGCACTTAGTCTATTCTGACTGAATAAAAGGTTAAAATACTATAATTAAAAGTCACTTATAAAACAGTTTAAATCGAATTCTATATTCAGGCCGTTTGGATTAAGTGTATCTAAGGTATGGATCCAATAGGATTCGCGTTGGCTGAGGGATCTCACTTTGTGACTCCCTCTCCAATGTCGCTTGTATGGTTCAATAGCCCAGAATCTCAGCTTTGAGGGATCTTTATTGTGGTATTTTTCAAAGTGCCTGGATACACTGTGTTTCTCGAATCCTTTTTCTATGTTCTTGATATGCTCTTTGACTCTGATTCTTAATAGTCTCTTCGTTCTTCCGATGTACTGGTGGCCACAGTCACACTCTAGGGCATATACAACCCCTTCGGTATTGCAGCATACAAAGTCCTTGATTTTGTGGGTTAGGCCATTTTTTGTGGATCTGAATTCAAACATTTTTTCTTTTGGATATTTACTTTTCAGACAGGCGTAGCATCTTTTGCATGGATAGAAGCCTTTCCCCGAAAAAAACGTGAGATTTCTCTTTGGAGGGTCTACCACTGTTTTTACGATCATGTTCTTAATGATTGGCGCTTTCTTATAAACAAACACTGGTTTCTCTGGGAGGATGTCCCCTAGGTGTTTATCAAATTTTAAAATCTCCCAGTGTTTTTTAATCACTTTTTCTATTTTTTTGTATTGCATATTAAAATCTAGTAAAATGGGTAGTTTCTCATTAAAAGTTCTTTCTTTTTGTTGCTCTTTGTCTTTGATTAGTGTTTTTCTTTCTAGATTCCCGACTTCCTGTATTCTTTCTGATATGAAAGTAGGGTCATAGCCTTTTTCGATGAACCTATTGCCAATCAGTTTGGCTTGTTCTTCATAATCATTGTTCCTAGTCAGACTTGTATAAAGTACTCAAAATTTCTACTTGAGTAAAAGTACAAGTGCTCGATCAAAAAGTGACTTGAGTAGAAGTGGAAGTGCTCGCAGAAAAAGTTACTTAAGTGGAAGTACTAAAGTATTCAACATTTTTTTTACTTAAGTATTGCAAGTAGTTTTTTCAAAAAATTTACTACTTAAGTACTAAAAGTAAAAAGTACCAGTAGTTTTAAAAAAAAAATTTCTACTCAAGTACTGAAAGTAAAAGTACAAGTACTGTGTTATGTAGTTATTAAAGAAAGAAGTCAAAAGTTTGAACATCATATTGTTTTTTATTATTTCAAATGATTTATTCAAATGATTAACCTGTGTTTGTTAGTAGTTTCTTGATGCACTTTAAGCGCTGTAGCACCATTTATTTGTTTGTTTCATATTTTCTTTTTATTGGAAAGATTTGGTATAGCAGCTTTTATTATACACAGCCTTTATTTTCGTATGCGCTGATTTACAAATGACATTATACACATTTTTTTGAGCTTTATGCAACCTGCCATCTACTGTTCTGGCAGTGGTAATTTTTTTTAAAAGTAACGAGTAACTATGCAGCACAAAAAAAAAATATCGGAGTAGAAGTATCGAAATCATCGAAAAAATGTAGTGAAGTAAAAGTAGAAGTAGGAGAAAAAAATTCTACTCTAGGAAAGTACAGATACCACCTTTCGGTACTTAAGTACAGTACTTAAGTAGTTCTACTTCGTTACTATACATCTCTGTTCCTAGTGCAGTTTCTTTTTAATCAAAGTAACTGACCTTTCGGGATATTGCAGATCCAGTTTGCATGGTGGCAGCTGTCCGTGGGAAGGTAACTGTTCTTATCGACCTCTTTAAAGTGTGTTTTTGTAATTATTCTTTTGTCTTCCTCGTCTTGTATGATTACAAGGTCGAGGTAGTTGACTTGTTTCTCGCTAATCTCCCATGACAATTTTATGTTTTTGTCGTTTTCATTGAGCTTATTTAAAAACGTTGGTTCTGGTATCCTCTTTGATAAACATTTATATGTTACCGAAGATGCATAAAAACAGGGACAACCCTCCACCAAGACCGATTATAAACGGGATAGACTCCCTTACATCAAGATTGGGTCAATATATTGATTCATTTTTACAACCGATAGTGCCACAGACTAAGGCCTTCGTCAAAGACACCAAACATATTTTACAGATTTTAGAAAAATTGCCGAATTTTAACAATAACGTTTTTATGGCCACTGTAGATGTAGCAACACTTTACACTATTATCAACCACCAGGAAGCACGCGGATCAGTAAAATGGGCATTGAGGAAGTATTCAACACTAGCTTGCAAACAAAGAAAATATATAATCAGATGTCTTGACTTCTGTCTAGAGAAAAATTATTTTTGGTACAGCAAAACCTATTATCACCAAAGAATCGGGATTGCCATGGGCGCAAAATTCGCGCCGAGTGTCGCGAATATTTTCATGGCAAGATCGGAAGAAGATACTGTTTTTAATGACACCCCAACCGAGCTACTTTTATACAAAAGATTCATAGATGACGTGTTTTTAATATGGAACGGCAACTTAGATTCACTAGAAACGTTTTTAAAAAAGCTCAATGAAAACGACAAAAACATAAAATTGTCATGGGAGATTAGTGAGAAACAAGTCAACTACCTGGACCTTGTAATCATACAAGACGAGGAAGACAAAAGAATAATTACAAAAACGCACTTTAAAGAGGTCGATAAGAACAGTTACCTTCCCACGGACAGCTGCCACCATGCAAACTGGATCTGCAATATCCCGAAAGGTCAGTTACTTCGATTAAAAAGAAACTGCACTAGGAACAATGATTATGAAGAACAAGCCAAACTGATTGGCAATAGGTTCATCGAAAAAGGCTATGACCCTACTTTCATATCAGAAAGAATACAGGAAGTCGGGAATCTAGAAAGAAAAACACTAATCAAAGACAAAGAGCAACAAAAAGAAAGAACTTTTAATGAGAAACTACCCATTTTACTAGATTTTAATATGCAATACAAAAAAATAGAAAAAGTGATTAAAAAACACTGGGAGATTTTAAAATTTGACAAACACCTAGGGGACATCCTCCCAGAGAAACCAGTGTTTGTTTATAGGAAAGCGCCAATCATTAAGAACATGATCGTAAAAACAGTGGTAGACCCTCCAAAGAGAAATCTCACGTTTTTTTGGGGAAAGGCTTCTATCCATGCAAAAGATGCTACGCCTGTCTGAAAAGTAGATATCCAAAAGAAAAAATTTTTGAATTCAGATCCACAAAAAATGGCCTAACCCACAAAATCAAGGACTTTGTATGCTGCAATACCGAAGGGGTTGTATATGCCCTAGAGTGTGACTGTGGCCACCAGTACATCGGAAGAACGAAGACACTATTAAGAATCAGAGTCAAAGAGCATATCAAGAACATAGAAAAAGGATTCGAGAAACACAGTGTATCCAGGCACTTTGAAAAATACCACAATAAAGATCCCTCAAAGCTGAGATTCTGGGCTATTGAACCATACAAGCGACATTGGAGAGGGAGTCACAAAGTGAGATCCCTCAGCCAACGCGAATCCTATTGGATCCATACCTTAGATACACTTAATCCAAACGGCCTGAATATAGAATTCGATTTAAACTGTTTTATAAGTGACTTTTAATTATAGTATTTTAACCTTTTATTCAGTCAGAATAGACTAAGTGCTTGCCCCTCATATTCCACCCCCTGAGTTACCCTAGGATCTAGACCTTATCACCAGAGATACCTAGTCGTCCCTTGATTATGTATTTTACTCCATCTAGTGGTAGGTTCCATTAATACATTACCTGCCTCCCCATAAACCCTAGAATACGATTATTTATTGAGTTAAACGATACTGACAGTTTTATCAATTTTAATAATAATACAGTTGTTTATATCGATCAACATTCGGTAAATTTATTTCTATATATATATATATATATCTCCTTTTGAATACCCTACAGAATAGGAGAGGAGCTATACACTTGCCTATTCAGTCATGCATAGTTACAACATTGCTATCCGGTATCTTTTATTTATTATGTATCTGGGATTTAGTATCTTATGTATTATGTAATTTTAATTAAAGTTTCGGGGTTATGTTAATTTTTAACTAATAGAGGATTTTTAGTATATGTGACAGTCATGACTAGGAGCGACCGTGATGATAAATATAATAATATGCAGCGATGTTAATGTGTACTCCACTTCCGGGACACATTCCTCCGTGAATAGTTATCTCAGACTTCATTAATCGGTGTCACGGAACCATGAACCAAACGTACAACAACAGATAAGTGAAAATAAGAAGGCTTTATTGAAAATCAAGCTGTAAAGCAAAAGTCCAAATGGATGGCGAAACCGAGGCAAAGTCCTTGCGAAGCCAGAGGTCAGGAACCAGGAGGGTAGTAGACGAAGCCAGGATCAGGAACCAGCAGGGTAGTCAGACGAAGCCAGGATCAGGAACCAGCAGGGTAGTCAGACGAAGCCAGAATCAGGAACCAGAAGCAGCAGCAGTCTTAGAAGCATGTGAACACAGGAGGACCAAGCAAGGAACTGAAGCCACAGACCTCCTATATATATGAGCTAGGCATCCAGCTCCTCCCAGTGGGAAGGAGGAGCCGCAGAGTAGGAGGCTACAAGAAACCCAGAAACCAAGATGGCCGCCAGCACATGTCAAACGAAGGAGAACAGCAAGAAGGTAAGACCATGACAATCGGACTTCCATTAGACTGCGATCACTATTTTAGATCTGTAATTTATAATTGGACTAGAAGCCTAAATGATTCTAACCCATCGAAGACCAGTAATACACTCCGGGAGTCCGGAGTAGGCTTCGAAAATATGGCGGAATCGGCATATCCGGTTTCCCATGGAATACACATAAACCCACATCTAAAATGGCGATTAGAGCACATCCGGTCTCAGTGATATAAATAAGCGTCACGCACGGGCCAATAGGAACCCCTGAAGAAGCCACGTGATGCGGAAGTGGCGTAACGCGTAGGGACGTTCGGACCGGAAGTGACGCACACATGCGGAAGTGAGGACTGCGATCCCACTCCGAGATTACTATATGCGCTTTTTTGCTCAACAAATGTGAGTTTTTTTACTTTATTTTCAATAAAAGCACCTTTATTTCCATGACATACTTGCACTATTTCGAGCCTTTCTTTTGAGATCCATTGGGACCGCTGGGAGCCTGGAGAGGGACTAGGGAGCCAGCCCACTCGCAGTAGCCCAGACATCAGGCCCTAGTGGGATACGGAGCAGGATTGGAGAGGAGCCCCCTGGATTAAATATAAGGCCTTTACCCCTAGACCTTGAGGTGAGCGGCTAGGACACTTAGAGGGGTTTAGGAGAAGCACCCCACCACTTTAAGCACGGTGTTAGGTGAAGGAGTATCACCTGTGGAATCCCCCCAATTGAACACCTATTGTTTGGACTGTTTTCACCCGTATTACTGTGGAGCACAGAGGACACTTTAAACTGTTTACTTTCACATCAGTATATGCACTTAAAGCGGAGTTCCACCCAAAAGTGGAACTTCCGCTTTAGGGAGTCCAGACCCCCCGACATGCCACATTTGGCATGTCATTTTTTTTGGGGGGGAGCGGGTACCTAGTTTTGACAGGTACCCACTCCCACTTCCGCTCGGAGCGCCGCGGCGCCCTAAACGGAAGTTCTCCTCTCCCCCTCCCTCCCTGCAATCTTCTGGGACACGTCAGAGGTCCCAGAAGATTGCCGGCCAATCACGGCGCGCAGCGCGACTCGCGCATGCGCAGTGGGTACCCGGCTGTGAAGCCGTAAACTGTAACAGCCGGGTGCCCACAGCAGTGATGCCGGCGCCGAGGGAGAGGATCGAGGCTTCGGGCGGCCGCATCGCTGGATCGTTGGACAGGTGAGTAAATGGCTGGAACTCCGCTTTAAGCACTTTTACCTGTCACTATCGCATCTTTAGCACTTTAAGCGGTGTTTTTATATATTCTTTTATTGATTTATTTATTTATGTATTTTTTCTAAATTGCTTTGTCAGGATTTGAGCACTTTGATATAAGACCATTTGCACCTTATGTATACAACACCTATTTGTGGAAACCGCCTATATATGTTTAGCATTCACACCGAGCACAGTCCACGCACCATTAACCCAGAAGCGCAGTACCCCCCACCTTTGTATGATTTTGACACTGTCTGGTTACCAGTTCTGGTACTAGCAGCATCTGGGACTAACACTTTACCCCTTGGAATAGCACATTCCCCAGACAGCGCAGGACTCACCACACATACTCTGTTGCAACATGACCGCTATGCGTTCCAACATGGCCGCTATGCGTTCCAACATGGCCGCTATGCGTTCCAACATGGCCGCTATGCGTGCCAACATGGCCGCTTTGCGTTCCAACAGAATGCCTCCCAAATTTTTGAGATGGGAATGAGGGTCACCTATTAGCAAAAGTATGTAAGCGTAAGACACGCCCCTGCCACGCCCCCTTAAAGGAGAATTATTGGTTAGATCCACAAGTGCTTATATTTTTACAAGTATTATTTTGCTTTATTTTGGCCTAAAATTTACAAATATAACAATGTAGAAACTGAATAAAAGGTTTAGCGCTGGGAAACGGTTTTTAGAAGATAAATAGTGCATTTTATATACAACTATATAGATCGGACCAAAGCGAGGGACAAATGAGGTGGAAAGAGGGACAGAGGGGCTGTGTTCCAAATTAGGGATAGCTCATTTTGAAATCAGGGACAGTCCCTTTTAAATTATGGACAGTTCCTTTGAAATCAGGGACAGTTCCTTTGAAATCAGGGACAGTTTGGAGCTATGCATTCCAATAGGTTTCCTAATGTAACAGAAGACGAAGCAGAGGCGGACATCTTCTTACACCCACACAGGTCCTGAATTTTACATTTATTTTAGCAGTAAACTCTCCTTATACACTGAATGACAGTATTACATTTATATTATTATTGTATTCTAGTAAGTATAGTGAGAAACCTGCAGGTAGAAGGTGGCGACGGCCATCTTGGTACACCCGGCACTGCCATCTTGGTACACCCTGCACTGTCATCTTGGTACACCCCGTACTGCCATCTTGGTACACCCCCCGTACTGCCATCTTGGTACACCCCGCACTGACATCTTGGTACACCCCGTACTGCCATCTTGGTACACCCCGTACTGCCATCTTGGTACACCCCGCACTGCCATCTTTGTACACCCTGCACTGCCATCTTGGTACACCCCGCACTGCCATCTTGGTACACCCTGCACTGCCATCTTGGTACACCCCGCACTGCCATTTTTGTACACCCTGCACTGCCATCTTGGTACACCCCGCACTGCCATCTTGGTACACCCCGTACTGCCATCTTGGTACACCCTGCACTGCCATCTTGGTACACCCCGCACTGCCATCTTGGTACACCCCGCACTGCCATCTTGGTACACCCAGCACTGCCATCTTGGTACACCCAGCACTGCCATCTTGGTACACCCCACACTGCCATCTTGGTACACCCCGTACTGCCATCTTGGTACGCCCCGCACTGCCATCTTGGTACACCCCGCACTGCCATCTTGGTACACCCTGCACTGCCATCTTGGTACACCCCGTACTGCCATCTTGGTACACCCCGTACTGCCATCTTGGTACACCCCGCACTGCCATCTTGGTACACCCCGCACTGCTATCTTGGTACACCCCGCACTGCTATCTTGGTACACCCTGTACTGCCATCTTGGTACACCCCGCACTGCCATCTTGGTACACCCCGTACTGCCATCTTGGTACACCCCGCACTGCCCTCTTGGTACACCCCGCACTGCCATCTTGGTACACCCCGCACTGCTCAGCAACAAACTGATTATATAGTGATATAGAATATATCACTCGGTCGCGGTGAAATATCTATTTCAGTATATAAGGTGAGTTTACTGCCAAAATAAATGTAAAATTCAGGACTTGCGTGGGTGTAATGAGATGTCCGCCTTTGCTTCCTGTTCTGAAACCTATTTGGAACGCATGGCAGCCATGTTGGAACGCATGGCGCATGCGCAGTAAGTCGATCTAGTCCGTACGTCACTTCCGGCGCGGCATTCTGACAGAGCAGCGGCTCGGGTGGGAGAACGATGAAGTGATATAAATGGCGTGCCGCTTCTTCCTCCGCTCCATGCTCATGTTCTGGGCTAGAGAGTCAGTCACATAAGGAATACAAACTATAATAAAACACAAATACAGCACACACGATTGTACAGTGTTCCGTGAGAGGAACCAGACGTGACCACAATAAAGATGGCCGCTGAAGGGCGGTGACTGTGGCGTACACCGGAAGTGATTTCCATGGACTAGTTCCGGTTGAAAGGTGTTCTGTAGCCCATGCTGGATGAGAGGAGAAGCCGCGAATAGATCCGTTTCTCGGTAATCGGTGGCGCATAGCGAATGATTGGACGTTTCCCGGAAGTAAGCAGCGATGACTTCTTTATCGCACCAACTAAAGCGTCTGGCGCTGCCCCAGACTGAGGCCGGCCTGTGTGATCGGAAATCGGTGTCTTCTCTGCTGTTTGAAGGTAAAGAAGCCGCAGTCCTCGGCAGAGACACATTTCTGGCCATTGGATGCACCGGCCTGGATGAACTCATGGCCATCGATTCTTCCTTTAAACCTTTTGAGGAAACTTTGTTCAGCAATAGTTGGAAAAGTGTGGAGCGGAGCGTCCAAAGCCAGGCGGTGAACCGGGAGCTGGATGAGAAGGTTTCTTCCTTCCTCACTCTTCTCTCTCCATACTTTATGCTGAAACCGGCCCACAAGTGTTTGGAGTGGCTGATCCACCGCTTCCAGGTCCATTGTTACAATGAGGACGCTGTGATTGGCTGCGCCCTGCCCTATTATCAAACCAAAGTCTTCGTCCGCCTCATTCAGCTACTAAACCTCTCCGAGCCGACTCATAGATGGCACTGGCTGCACCCCATTCAGAAAGCCGGCCTCCCATTGGCCCGCAGCACTCTCATCACCCATTGTTACACCGACATGGGGTTCATGGAGTTCATCTGCAACTCCGTCACCAAATCCCTCAAAGAGTTTTCCAACCAGGAAGGAATCGCAGCCAAACTTCGGATCCGGATGTCTTTTTATGTCTCCACCATAGTGGCTGCTTTGGAATCCGTGGACATTTCCCACACGCTGGTTGCTAAACTTCTTCCTTATATACAGAAGGGGTTAAAGACTTCCCTGGTGGAATACAAATCCTCCACGCTCATCATCATCTGCCAGCTGGCATCCAAATCGGTTCTAGCGCCCCCTCTGGTCAAAGCTCTGGAATCGCAGGTCAGTAGAACGCTCCTGAAGACGCCGTCTCTCCTCCAGGAAGGGGTGGGATGTCTGATTGTCCTTCTGCAGAATCAGCGCTCATCGGAGGTGGGGGAAAAGCCGTTTATTCATCTCTGCAAGGTGCCGGACCTGGTCAGCGTTCTGAAGGAAATCTCCGCCTCCTATGACATTTCCTCATTATTAGAATACCTTCTACTGAATTTGGTCTCCACTATCATTCGCTCAGTAGGGGGCGATGCTGACGAGGAAAGTCCTGTTGGGTGTAAAGCTATTCTCGAAGAAATACTCCACAATATCACCCTGGAAGAAAACTTGTCCAAGATGTTAGCACAGACTTTTCTGGAGGAATTCTTCTCATTGGGTGAGGACGCTAACAAAATGGCCGAGATAAAAAAGAGCTTCTTGCCTCTCATAAGGCTTTTGGAAACCAAATACCCCCAATCTTTGGATTGTGTGCTGGAGAAACAGCTGAAGAATGTGTTGGTTCAGGAAGAGCAGGGTTTATTCAACCAGTTCATTCCACTCTCCACCAGCAGAGGGCAGCCTGATCTACTAGAAGATTGTCCTACAGCACTCCTCCTCCGCCTAAACCATCCACAGCCAGCAGTGAGACAACACGCCGTCCTGCACCTTAAGAACATCATTGAGTCCTCTAAGCCAGGATTTGAGGAATCTTTTCTCAAGGAAGCGATCATGGCTCGTCTCATGGATGACAACATTGAGGTGCTTTTGTCCGCCTTGAATTCTTTAAAGGTATACCACAATCATTTCACAGCCACCGAACATATCGTTTCAGATCTTCTTACCTTATTCCATCGAACGGATCTGTCTAAGGATGGCGGCTGGTGCAAAGTACTTGAAGAAGCTGCAAACCTCCTAATCCTAAACCAATCGATTATAGACGATCCGCAGCTGTGCAACAAAGTGATGATGACCATATTACCTCATATGATATTCAGAAGCAGAGATTTTCGTTCGGCTGAACACAGTCTGGCTGTTAACCTGGGAAGAAGCTCTGTATGTAATTTGCATCCATTGCTGAAGGGCTGGAGAAAAGCTCTGGATGACGGCTTGAAGCAGGCTAAACCGGAAAAGTCTTTTACTGTAATAAACATGAACTTGGCTCACCTGATATCAGCTAACATGGCTGCAATGGATTCATCCTCCCTTTTGAACATGCTGGAGGAGCTGGTACAACTCGTGGAAAAGAATGCTTTCACTGCAAGGGAGAAAATAACTTTTTATGTGCTCAGTCACGCCCTAGTGGAAGGATTCTCCCAATGCCAGGATCCTGGGCTCCAGATTGCAAAGACAATCTTTGAATTGCTTGCCAAGAAACTGAGACAAGTGGAGAGCACAGCACAGATTGCTGAAGACAAGTGGCTGATAGATGACACCAGTGGAGAAGAGCAACACAAACTGCTGCTGACCAAATATATTGATGAGCTGAATGCTGAGCACAGCGCAGAATCGGAGGAAGGAGTTTTGCTGATGCTGAGACTAAAGACATTCATGGAAAATTTAAGACGTCCAGAATCTTTTCCAAGGGGTGATTTATGGTGGAATCCTGAGACAATGGACAGCGTGAGCTTTCAGTACCTGGAAGTTCTTGTTGGTCTTTTTGATGTGATTGTGTGGGGGGCCAGTGATGGAAAGCATAATGTCAGCTTCAGAACTCTCCTAGGACTTTTATTTAAGGAACACTTAAAGGATTCTTTTCAAAGATTTGGCTTCCTTTCCCTGTTATGGACATTGTGCTTCAACCTCACAAGTTCACTTGGCTGCATGGTAAATGCAGTTCTGCAGACTCAAGCGCTTTACATTGGCCAGAGCTTCCTGGCTTCTGAGACTACAGCAAGGAAAAAACAGTTAATGCTGATCTCTTCTCCTGTGGTGGTATCCTTGCTGGTCAACCTGACTAGTCCAGTTAAGGAGGTACGCAGAGCCGCCATTGCCTGTCTCAATGTACTAAGTATTGTAAAGGAGTCCCCACTGTCCCCAGTCATACAGGCTGTGATGGAAAGAACTGAAGAGATTGTTGCTGACTCCGCCTATGTGTCACTGCTTCTCGGTAATCTATTTATGAATGGAAGTACTTCAGACCCATCTAAGGCTGCACTTAAACTCTCAGATGCTTTGGACCAACTCTTGTGTGTACTGCAAACAACAAGCTGCCCGTCCTACGTTGGCAAAGTCTTGCTCATGGTGCTACATGATGTCAATGGGGAGGTTGTTCTCATTCAGCTTTTGCCAGTTTTGGAGAGATTGTTGGAGAAGGTTGCACATAATGCCATAGATGTAGACCAGGCACTTTTGCTTCAGCTCATTCTCAGAAAATTTAACAAGCATTCTGCTTCTCTCTTGCCCAAGAACCAGCAATGCCTAGATATTTTTCTGCAAGGTCTGAAGACTCACAGTGGGGTACCCTCCTTCCAAATTGTTACACTGAGACAAATCAATAAAGCATTCTTTGCTGCTATAGATGATGGAAATGTTCAGCAGAAGCTGCTCGGTGTCATGTTTGATTTACTAGTAGACAACACAAACCCTGCATCTTCCCAAGCTGTCACCAGTGCTTTTAAATCCATCTCTATAAATGCTGGACTCATCAGTGCAGAACTCAAACCTCCTGGAAGAGACAAATCCATATCATCTGTGCGCCAAACAAGGAGGACTAAAATGCAAAATCTACAAAAGAAGCCACAGACTGACACACAGGAGGAGGAAAATGTGAACTGGCCCAGGACCACTATTATTCTGGAGCTGTTGCAGCACAAGAAGAAACTAAAAGAACCACAGCTATTGGTCCCCACCCTCTTTTACCTGCTCTCTAAGTGCCTCGAGTCTTCAAATCTTAAGCAGGAAAACTTTGAGTACAACAAACAACTGATCCTCGGCAGCCTGCACAACATCTGTCATAAAATGTTATCTGATCATGGAAAAAACGCAAAAGATATTCTGGATGAGGAAAAGTTCAGCGTGGAGCTGATTGTCCAGTGTGTGAGGACCTCTGAGATGCCCCAAACTCATCATCATGCTTTACTACTTCTAGGAACCGCTGCTGGAATCTTCCCAGACAAAGTTCTGCACAACATCATGCCCATCTTTACTTTCATGGGTGCCAGTGTCATGCGTTTGGATGACAGTTACAGTTTTCAGGTAATCAGTAAGACTGTGCAGACTGTGATCCCCACACTTATTCAGGTAGGAGAGGAGTCCTCTAAGGAGATGAGAGATGATCTGGAGAAAGTGGTTGAAAAGATTTTACATGTATTTGTGGATGCCATTCCTCATGTTCCAGAACACAGACGATTGCCCATTCTGTCACAGCTCCTGGAGATTGTGGGGGCTGGGCGCTTTCTCTGGGTACTACTGGGACTTTTTTTTGAGCAGCATGTGTCCAAAACCATGGAAAAACATGGAGAGAAGGATGCAACGTTGGAGCAAGATACCGATTTCTGGATAACCATCTGCTGTAAATTCAGTGTCTATATACAGCTAGAAAGCATGATTAAACTCCTGAGATTTCTCGCCGGACTGCCGGAAGATAATGAAGATTTGCATCAGCAGATGAAAGGAAAGATACATAAACCTCAGAAGCAAGACTTTGAAGTCTTCAGTTTGGAAACTCACTCAGCTAAGCAGCTTCGCCACTTTAAGTTCTTGTCTGTATCCTTCATTACCCATCTCTTAGCCTCTCACAACTTTATCAGCAAGGTTGTAAAATGTGAAACGGAAGACCTAAAAAGCCTGGAGCAAGGGTTAATGGAAGAAGCTCTTCGCTATATCAGTTTGGTAGCCGGTTCAGTGGAAGCAAATGCAGACAAACCCACTGCAAAATTCTGGCGGGCGCTTCTCAACAAAACCTACGAGCTGCTAGATAAGATTAATGCTTTACTGCCTACAGAAATGTTTATCCCAGTATTACGCGGTCTCCTGACCAATCAGCTGCCGTCTGTGAGGCGTAAAGCAATGGATATGCTTAACAATAAATTGCAACACCAAGCCCAATGGCAGGAAGGACAGAGTGAATTAGTTTTGGGACTTGTTAATGACCTCCTGATTGTTGCACAACGGAATAATAACATGGAAGAGGAAGAGCAAGCAATCAACAGACAAACTGCGTTATACAGCTTGAAGCTACTTTGCAAACGTTTTGGCTCTCAGAGGCAGAAGGTGTTTGTGCCTGTGATTAATGTGGCCGTAGACATCATTGCAGAGGGGCAAAAGGAAAAGAACATATTGGGCAGCGCTTTGCTGTGCATTGCAGAAATTACCGGTGCCATCAAGGCCCTGAGTATTCCTCAGCTCCCCAGACTGATGCCAGCTCTACTCTCCATCCTAAAAGAAAGGAAAGAACTGCTTACAAGTGAAATTCACCTGCTCAGCGTATTGACCGCTCTGCAAAAGGTGCTGGAGAATCTGCCGCATTTCATCAGCCCCTACTTATACGAGTCATTGCTACAGGTTACACTGCTTGATAAAATGGATGTTAAAGATGGATCTTCTTCTCAGATTTCATTAAGAGTTCAAGCACTGAAAACAACGTTGTCAACCAATCTGACAACCAGAGTTCTCCTCCCTGTGATCTCCAAATGTTACTGCCACCTTGTGGACACAAAGCAGCAACAATGCATTTCCTCCCTTATGGAGGTCCTGAGGGAACACATAGCTGCAATGGATAAACTGCAACTCTCAACTCACCAGGCTGAGTTTACAAGTTTTTTCCTCAAGGCCTTGGATTATAGAGTTGAGCAATCTACGATCGACCTAAAAGAAGTGGGTAACATTGAGGGCGATATCATCAACTGTCTGGTCATAATGATCATGAAGCTATCAGAAGCAACATTCAGGCCGCTCTTCTTCAAGCTTTTTGATTGGTCTAGAACAGAAGGAGCCCCAAAAGAGAGACTCATCACCTTCTGCCGGCTGGCGGATTGTATTGCTGACCGATTGAAGGGACTTTTCACATTGTTTGCTGGACATCTCATCAAGCCATTAGCAGAAGTTTTAAATCAAACAAACACCATGAAAACAGAGGAAGCGTTTTTCGAATCCGATGACAACAGTGAGAAAAGTTGCCTGCTACTGGAATTTGTTCTCAACTGCCTGCATAAAGTCTTCCTGTATGACACCAAGCATTTCCTCACCAAGGGAAGAGCAGATGCCCTGATGATGCCCCTACTGGATCAGATTGAAAACTTGCTTGGTGGAGATGAGAAGTTCCAATCCAGAGTAAATGAGAGCTTGGTTCCGTGCATTGCTCAGTTCTCTGTCGCCATGGCTGATGACTCTCTTTGGAAACCGCTGAACTATCAGATCCTCTTAAAGATGCGACACTCTTCTGCCAAGGTTCGCTTTGCTGCACTGCTTGTATTGGTTGAATTGGTGGAGAAATTAAGAGAGAATTATTTAGCCCTGCTCCCAGAAACCATTCCTTTCCTAGCAGAACTCATGGAGGATGAGAGCCAAGAGGTTGAGCAGCAATGCCAGAAGACCATCAAGCGGCTGGAGAGCGTTCTTGGAGAATCATTGCAGAGCTATTTCTGAGAGAGAGCCGCCTTCTCACACGGTACGATGCCTGACTTTCATAAATCTCCTCTTCTCTGTCTACACATTTCCTAAACTTTGACCTTTTGTTGGAAACTTTGACCTTTTGTTGTTTTCTTTATTGCAGGTCAAAGCGGAACGATACTGCACCGGAGCGCCACAAACCAAACCTGCTATTTAAAGGAGAACTGAAGGCAATTTTTTTTTTTTTTTTTTTTCATTTTGGATAGACTAAAGCAGGGTTATAACCCCTGTTAGATTTTTTTTTTTTTTTATTTACCATCTGTGTCCCATTGCAGACATTTCCCTTCACGTCCTGTCCCAGAGCCAAACAGGAAGTGAGAGGAAATCCCTGCAAATTAAGGGAATTCCATGGGGACCCCCCCCACCCCAAGTCAAAGATTCCCCCTCTATTCTTGTGACAACCCAAAATTTAGGATTTTCTGAATCTTTTAATGTTGGCAATAATGGTAAACTGGATAAATAGAGAGGGGGGAACTCTCCCTGACCGGGGCACAGACAGCAACAAAAGCTGAGGGGTTATACTTTCATTTATTTAAAGTGTTTGTTAAGCCACTGTGTGATCTTTGTACCATCCTTATTGTTAGACAAGAACACGTGTCCTAGTGTCTGTAGTAATACACACACACACACACACACACACACACACACACACACACACACACACACACACACACACACACACACACACACACACACACACACACACACACACACACACACACACACACACACACACACACACACACACACACACACACACACACACACACACACACACTATATATAGGGCTTTTTTTCTCAGACAATAGGTGCAGGAACTCCCCCCTTCTGAGTCCCCCCCCCCCCTTGTCTCCTTGCCCTGCCCACCTCCAAGCACCGTTTTTCGGTTCCACCCCTACCCACCTCCCAGTACTGCCCCAAGAATAATTTTGTGGTGCTAAATAATTTGTATGGGATTTTGTTCTGGTCTAATAACAAGAAAAGCAGTAAAATAGATCCACTGGGGCCAGCAACAATAGAACCCTCACTCAACAATAGGCTCCCCCAGCAACAATGGACCCCACTCCAACAACAATAGGTCCCCCTAAGTAACAATAGATCCCCCACACAACAGTAGACAACCCCCCCACACCACACACACAAACAGCAACATGGACCACCCACAACAAAATACTCTCCCCGGCAACATTAGAACCCCAGCGGCAACAACAGATTCCCCAGCAGACAGCACCACTCCCGCTAATGTCAGCCAGGCGGGAGAAGAGAGCCGAGGAGTCACACGTGAGCGTTGGGAGGTGCTGTGAAATCAGGTAGAAATTGTTTGTGCTTTATAAACAAAAGAACAATTTCTACCTGATTCCACAAAATACTCCCCCCCCCCCCCGGCAACATTAGTACCCCAGCGGCAACAACAGATTTCCCAGCAGACAGCATCAATAGACCCTCCAGGAGCCAGCAATAATAGACCTTTCCCTCAATAGTAGATCCCTACTAGCTACATAAAACTCCAGTCCCCAGCAACAATAGTTCCCCACCATCAACAATAGACCCCCACACAAAAACAGATCCCTACCAGTGATAACAGATCCCCAGCAGCCAGCACCAATAGACCCTCCAGCACACCCCTTGCTATTACATACATTCAGTGCCGGAACTGCGTTCCAGCTGAAAAAAAGCCCTGTGTGTGTATATATATATATGTTAGTGATCGACCGATATCCATTTTTCGATACCGATATTTTGGCCAATGCATATCGGTATCGGCTGATATGGGCTGATATTTTCGTACATTTATTTTTATTTTTTTGACAGGTACTGTTGTTGAGGGATCTGGGGGTCTAAAAGACCCCAAACCCCTCCTCTGCACTTAAAAGCATTCAAAACGCCAAGTTTGGCTGTTTTGAATGCTGTAATCTTTTTGGATTTGGCGCTGAGTACCCTGAAGTGATGTCATGACATCACTTCCGGGTTTTTACGTGGAGACCCAATCAGAGCCGAATGTGGCTTTGATTGGGTCTTCGGCGGCCGAGCAGGCTGGTTGCCCGGGTCTCCCGGTAGGACGGGAGACCCAGGCGAGCCGCGGAAGGTGGAGGGAGGGGTGGGGCGTCCCCTCCCGCTCCTTGTAATGACAGCCGAGCGGCTTCTCAGCCGCATCGGTTGTCATTATAAGACAGCCGACCGTCGGCTATGGACGCCGGTACCGGGGTGATGCCTCTAGCTGCAGGCATCACTCCGATACAGCACTTTCCCGAAATATCGGTAACCTCAGGGGCCGATTCTGATATATCGGGGAAAGTGCAAATCTGTCCCTGATATATCGGCTTTGCCGATAATCGGTCAATCCCTAATTATAACCCGTTAGATTTTTTTTTTTTTTTACCATCTCTGTCCCATTGCAGAGATTTACCTTCACGTCCTGTTCCAGAGCCAAACAGGAAGTGAGAGGAAATCCCTGCAAATTAAGGGAATTCCATGGGGACCCCCCAAGTTAAAGATTTCCTCTCTATTCTTGTTCTGTTGACAACCCGAAATTTAGGATTTTCTTAATCTTTTACTGTTGGTGATAATGGTAAACTGGACAAATAGAGAGGGTGACTCTCCCTAATAGGGGCACAGACAGCAACAAAAGCTGAGAGGTTATACTTTCATTTGATTTAAAGTGTTTGTTAAGCCACTATGTGATCTTTGTGCCATCCTTGTTGTTAGACAAGAACATGTGTCCTAGTGTCTGTGCTTTATAAAACAAAAACTGATTTCACAGCGCCTTCCAGCGCTCACGTGACTCCTGGCTCTCTCCTCTCCTTGTCTGACAGCTCCAGTGGGCGGGGCCAAGAACTCCCGCTGATGTCAGCCAGGGGGGAGAAGAGAGCTGAGGAGTCACGTGAGCGTCGGGAGGTGCCGTGAAATCAGGTAGAAATTGTTTCTTCTTTATAAACAAAAAAACTATTTCTACCTGATTCCACCTCCCGACGCTCACGTGACTCCTCGGCTTTCTTTTCCCACCTGGCTGACATCAGCGGCAGTTCTTGGCCCCGCCCACTCAAGCTGTCAGACAAGGAGAGGAGAGAGCCAGGAGTCACGTGAGCATCGGGAGGTGCTGTAAAATCAGGTAGAAATTGTTTTTTTTTTTGTTTATAAAGCACAGACACTAGGACACATGTTCCTATCTAACATTGAGGATGGTATAAAGATCACATCGTTTTGTAGCAGTGGGGAGGTGAGCAGAGCGGTGCTAGTGGAAGCTGACAGGCGGGGGGGGGGGGACAGAGGATAGCTGCAGATAGCAGTGGATGACGGAGGCACATAAACTGACCACGGTGTCAGGGCTCCTCAGCCATGCTAAACCGTGGTCAGTTTACAGGGGGGGGGGGGCAGAACCAGGCAGGATCAGCCAGGTATTGCAGGGGATAGAAGGGACCAAATGACAACACGCAAGCACTGTGCTGTACAACATGCTTAAAGGGAACAAGATCCTTTTTTTTTTTTTTTTTTGGGTAACACTTTAAAGCAAATGCACCCCATGTCCCCATGCTTTATTTTGTGGAGAAATCACTTTGGAAAACACCCCCCCCCCCCTAGCATTTTTTGGGTGTGGCCATCTTAAATAAGGACAGATGATTTCTGTAGTATTTACTTCTTGGAATCCGACTGCCCTTAGCTTAGACACGCAGCCAGGTGGGTGAGTTTGCTAGGAACCCCCCCTCTCAGACACCTGGGATGGATGACATCATTTGCCTAGGCCTGGAAAACAGGAAGTAACTGAAGAAATGTAAAAGAAGTAACTATGTTCTACTTATCTGCTTACTAATGCTAGCAGCATAATGAGTAAAAATAGTCATTGGTGATTGAGAGAGTAAAGTTCCGCTTTTAAAAAAAAGTTTGCCCCAGCAATGTATACTTTGAACACATTTACAGGAGTCCCATTATTAGAGGAAGAGACAATCCTAAATATGGTTTAGATGTTCTTGTTACATAACGCAACATTCAATACTTTCAAAAAGTATTCATACCCCTTGAAATGTTCCAGGTTTTGTCATGTTACAACCAAAAATGTAAATTTTATTTTATTGGGAGTTTATGTGATAGACCAGTGATGATGAACCTTGATGTCTTGGAACTACATTTCCCATGATGCTTATGCACTCTGCAGTGTAGATTTATATAGGATAGACTCAAAACATAGAGAGGACAAAAATAAAGGTACTTGCGTCCCAAAATTTGTATAAAGAATATAGGAGAGAACAGGAGGCTTGGGGGGACTTTTTAGGGTACCGTCTTAGACCAATACGTATAGATAAAACAATGTATTAAAATGTCAAATAACGTTTATTAACATATTACAACGTTAAAATTGTATTCTCTCGTGAATACATAAACAGTACAAAAGTATACATTGGAAAAGGAGAAAAAAAAAACATACATAAATAACACAATAGTTATCTACATAGAGGGACAATTGATCCAAACATGCCCTCACTGACTAACAGTGCTGGAACATGGTCAGCTAGATGTAGTAACAAAGGTGCCCAACAATGCCCGACATGTTTCGCGGGAGATCGCTTCTTCAGGGGCAGCCAGAGTGGTGCACAGACATCATAAATGCATAATACATAAATACATAATACTAAATATAAAGACAAAAAGGGAGGGTATCAGCACATGAGGTCATAAATCTTATAGAAACATATTGATATTATATTTAAAGGATCTTGAGGGGTGCCAGAGGTAGGGCTGGGCGATATGGCTGAAAACTGTATCACGATATCAGTGTTTCATATCGGTCGATATCGATAATTATTGATATTTTTTATTACCCATTTAAAATAAGGACCCTAGGGTGAGAATGCAGGGCGGTGGGCATGGTACAGGAGAATGCAGGGTGACTGGCATGGTGCAGGAGAATGCAGGGTACTGGCATGGTGCAGGAGAATGCAGGGCACTGGCATGGTGCAGGAGAATGCAGGGCACTGGCATGGTGCAGGAGAATGCAGGGCACTGGCATGGTGCAGGAGAATGCAGGGTACTGCCATGGTGCAGGAGAATGCAGGGTACTGGCATGGTGCAGGAGAATGCAGGGTACTGGCATGGGACAGGAGAATGCACGGTACTGGCATAGTACAAGAGGATCCGGGGTTGTGGGCATACTACAGGAGATGCAGTGCTGTGGGCATGGTACAGGTAGACCATGCCCGCAGCACTGCATCCCTTGTAGTGTGCCCGCAGCCCTGCATAATGGCAGGTAGTGAAGCTGTTTTACTTACCTGTTCCAGAGGCGCCTTCATTTTAAAAATGGCGCCGCCACGTCATTGCGCACGCGCCGCCACCGCTCGTGTAATTTCGGCTATTTCCGGCCTCTCCCGAGCGGCGGCGGCGCGTGCATACATGTCACCACGCACGCGCCGCCGCTGCTCGGGAGAGGCCGGGAATAGCCGAAATTACACGAGCCGTGGCGGCGCGTGCGCAATGACGTGGCGGCGCCATTTTTAAAGCTTAAACCCGTCGGAGCGGACTTATCGTTCAAAGTCTTTTATTGCTATCGGAAATGTCACTATCGCGATACATATCGGTATCGTTTTATCGCCCAGCCCTAGCCAGAGGTCCCAAAACCAAACCATACCCACCTAAGGAAATGTTGTCTATGGATTCCCAGATATACCTGTAACATCACTCTGGTCCTGTTCCTTCTGGCTGCTCCCGTGCTCTCCCCGGGGGATACCTATCACCTTGTGGCCTTTCGGCCTCCTGCCTAGCTTACCGGCAACGTTTCCTTAGGTGGGTATGGTTTGGTTTTGGGACCTCTGGCCCCCCTCGAGATCCTTTATATATAATATCACTATGTTTCTATAAGATTTATGACCTCATTTGCTGATACTCTCCCTTTTTGTCTTTATATTTAGTATTATGTATTTATGATGTCTGTGCACCACTCCGGCTGCCCCTGAATAAGCGATCTCCCGCAAAACATGTTGGGCACCTTTTGTTACTACATCTAGCTGACCATGTTCCAGCACTGTTAGTCAGTGAGGGCATGTTTGGATCAATTGTCCCTCTATGTAGATAACTATTGTGTTATTTGTGTATTTTTTTTTCTCCCCTTTCAATGTATACTTTTGTACTTTATGTATTCACGAAAGAATACAATTTTAACGTTGTAATATGTTAAACTTTATTTGACATTTGAATACATTGTTTCATCTATAGGTGTTGGTCGAAGACGGTACCCTAAAAAGTGCCCCCTCTTCTCTCCTACACTCTGCAGTGTAGTGGAGCATCATGGGAAATGTAGTTCCAAAACATCTGTGGTGCCAAGGTTCCCCATCACTGTGATAGACCGACACAAAGTGGCACATAATTGTGAAGTGGAAGGAAAATGATGAATGGTTTTCACTTTTTTTTTTTTTACAAATATGTGAAAAGTGTGGCTGCATTTGTATCCCCCCCCCCCCCCTTGTGCTAGGAGTCACCCATGTATGAAGTTTTGGGAAAAAAAATATTTTAAAAGCTGTTCTAATAAAAATTATTTTGCATTCTTTAAGGTCTGTTTTTTTAAGTTTTTAGTTTGTGTGATTTCCTGCAGTTTATTTAGGGATGGGCGCATGGTGTTCAGGCCAGCAGAACACCTTTCAATGCGCTGCACAGTGTATTCTGTGCCCTGATTGGGCAAAGCTTTGCCCAATTAGAGTGCCGTGTAAGCTGGTTGCTAAGGAGCGTGGCCTGGGAAGCCGGCCGTGGCGTCCCTAACAACTGATGAGTCCTCAGCGGTCAATGGGTTTCCCCGCTGACAGCTGAATAAAAAAAAAAAAGTGCCAGTTAAAAAATAAATGTTGTGGGGGCCCCGCAAAGTCCATACCAGATTCTTATTTGGGTATGGAGCCTGCTGCAGCAATACTGATATTTCTAAAAAAAAAAAGTAATTTAAATTTTCTTGTGGCTGTAATGTATCGCCGGCTCCTGGCAAAACAGATAAAATGAAATGAAAATGACGTAATGTGCCCCCCTCCTACCCCCAGTCCTTACCAGGCCCTTTATGTCTAGTATGGATTTTAAGGGGAACCACACACCAATTTTGTTTTTTCTTTTTAAAAATGCGTAGGCCCCCCCCAAAAAAAAAAAAAAATTACTAGACCCTTATCAGAGCATGCAGCCTGGCAGGTCAGGAAACTGGGGGGGGGGGGGGGGGTGAGGGGCCCCTCCTGAGCCATACCAGGCCACATGCCCTCAAGATGGGGGGGGGGGGGGCGCTTTCCACCCAAAAGCAACATTGGGACAAGGGCCCCTTCCTGACATCCCTGGGCTGTGGTTGTCAAAGTCTGCGGGTGGGGGGCTTATGAGAATCTTGAAGCCTCCTTTAACAAGGGGGCCCCCCAGATCCCTGCCCCCCTTTGTGAATGGGTATCGGGTACATAGTACCCTTATCTGTTCACCAAAAAAGTAAGAAATTTAGGAAACCAATTTTTGACAAGTCCTTTATTAAAAAATAAAATAATAGTGTCCCTCGATGTTAATCCTTCGTCAATCACGACGCTCGCCGGACCCAAAAAATAGAAAAAAAAAAAACGCTCCGTCTCTTGGGATACGTCCCACTGTCTGGCAAGGGGCAGAGCGTCACCCGGCGGCACCGCCTCCTTATGACATCACATGTCATAAGGGGCGGTCCCATCGGGTGACATACCTGAGTGCCCATGCCCCTTGCCTATATAAGAACTGTCAAGGTGCAGATCGGGAAGGAGGCCTCCCAAGAGGCGGAACGTTTTTATTTTTTTTCTATTTTTCAGATCTGGAGGGCATCGTGATTGGCAATAGATATACATTGGGGGACACTACTTTTTTTTTTTTTTTTTTTAAAGGACTTGTCAAAAATTGTTTCCTGTGGTTCTTACTTTTTTGGTGACTGGGTAGGGGTACTATATACCCAATACCCATTAATGTGGGGAGAGGGGCAGGATCTGGTGGCCTTCTTATTAAAGGGGGCTTCCAGATTCCGATAAGCCCACGCGCAGACCCCCAACAACCACAGTCCAGGGTTGTTGGGAAGAGGCCCTTGTCCCTATCAACATGGGGACACGGTACTTTTGGGAGGAATAAAGACGCAGAGGAGGAATGTCAGCGATGCAGGATTGAGGAACAGCAATAATGCTCTAAATATTTTTAGTGCTGCTGCGGAAAAAAAAACACTGCTGATGCAGAAGGAATAGCACCTGCGACAAAGATGGGGGGAGTGCTAATAATGCAGCAACAGAACCTGATCCTTTTTTATATATATATATATATATATATATATATATATATATATATATATATATATATATATATATATATATGAAAGAAAAAGAAAAAATAGGATCAGTGGGGTGACACAGACATGTTGTATACACCCACACTTCAGTGGCACCACTACACTCTGTTACACAAGACTAACAGCACTAAACTGACTGAACACACAATTCACTGACTACCCTGCCTACTCTCCACCAACACACTACACATTATCCTCTTAGGGGATCCGGCTATATGACCGGAATTGCTATTTGGGCTTTTATGGTTATGTTATCTATGCCAAATCTTGATGTTGTGTATTTTTTTATATTGTATGTCATTATTATGTATTAATACATTTTAATACTTTTTTTTTATCTATGTGCCTATAAAGTCCATATTACCAATCCAGTCGCCTAACACACTACACAGGGCTGCCGTGTTAGCAACCTTATATAGTGTGGGGTGTGGACTTAGCCACCTGAGCCATGATTGGCCAAAAGCACCCTGCCTTTGGCCAATCATGGCTCTTACAGTACATTGTGCTGTGATTGGCCAAAGCATACAGGTCAGCTGCATGCTTTGGCCAATCATTAACAATCAATGAACTGTGCAAATGCAGTGCATTATGGGGCACTCGTTGGCTGGCAAACTTTCCTGAACACACAAACACCCAATGTGGGAGTTGGACTTCTGTTCAACTCGAAGGTGGAGCCCATCCCTACTCCTGAGTATGGCAATACCACGTGTGTGAGACTTTTACATAGCCTGGCCACATACAGAGGCCCAATAATTAAGTAGAACCTTTAGGAATTCTAGTAGCATAAATTAAATTACTAATCTCTTGACTACCTATCACATTTTAGAAGGCCCTTGAGTACCAGTGCAAATGAAACGCCCACAAAATTACCCCATTTAGGAAAGTAAACACCCCAACGTATATTCTGTGAGGCATAATGAGTCTTTTGAACATGTAATTTCTTTTCAAGTTTTTGGTAAATAGGAAAAGAAAAAAATGCTTTTCTCTTACGTCCTCCGACAGTCGCCGCCCACTTCATATTCATCACCAATGGGGTTATGTCCTCTATTCCGTAGGAGTAGCTAGGCAACAGAATATGTTAGTACAAAGACTTTTAACATATCCCACCCCCAGGGGGTGGTCCCCTCAGTACATAACCCTCCACTTCCTGTATCCAACTCAGTTTCATTTGTCTAGCTGTCAGGAGTAGCTGGAAGTTTCTGTGCTGGGGCACCTTGTCTCAGCTCTCTTTCCTTTCTTTGGATTTTATTTGAGTTTTTTCTCTCTTTCTTGTTAGCTGTTATTTTACCAGCGTTAGTTAGTTCTTCGGAAGAAGAGGATCATGCGGGCTGCGTCTCGGGCTGACCCCCCTGGTAGCAGGCTGTGGGTCAGTGGTTTCTCAGCCCGCCATCGAGCGTTCAGTCAGGTATCGCTCCTGAGTTATCTGAACAACCCATCCCTGTTCCGTGCAGGGATGCTAGGTGAGGTGGCTACCTCACCGGACGCTGTGCGGTTTCTCAACCCACCTTCTGATGCGTCCTGGATGCGACTCTCCCTGCCTCATGTACAGCGGTTTGTTCGCCTGTGCGGGTCCCCCACGCCATGTAAGAGGTAAGTGCATTTATGTGGGGACCTGTCTGTCTGGGGGGTGTCAGTCTGGGACTGTGTACCTTGCCCTGTGTTCACACTATTACTGTTTCCCTATCTCTCACATTGCATGCTGTGGGCTGCAGGAGGGGGGGCTGGCTGCACTCTGTGTCAGTTTTCTGTCTGTGTGAACGGCTGTGTGCTGTGGGGCTTGAGTTTCTCATGCTTGGGGCACATTACAGCGCCGCTGCGGCGGTTTACCATGTTCCTTTTTTGGGCAGATGGTGTGTTTTACTTCACCCTCATGGGGTGTGGGAGCGGCGGTTTCGGCGCCAAAACGGCGCCATTTTGGCTGCGATCGCTCCGGCCGCATGTTTTACATGCATGGCGGCCATTTTCTTGTAGCCTCCATAGGCTTTAATAGAGCGCCCTGTATGCCAGCACTTCCTTTCCTTCAGGAGCACCGCAGGCAGCAGCAGCAGCACCGATCTCTCCAGGTTCTTTTCTCTCTATTCCCTGTATCCTGCCTTGGTATACTTGTCCCTGTGGGGGTCCCTTGTGTGGGGTGCTTAGTGTGAGTGGGCTACGGTCGCAGCGCTCTCTTAAAGGGGCGGTCACCCATTTATTTTTGCTACTACAGGGGCATGGATTCTCAGGAATGCAAGTTTCCTGCCACTTTAGTGGGAAGCCAGGGGACTGCGGTTTCCCCCCCCGGGGGGGATTTGGCTGCGATTGTGGCTAGCCTTGCGACTCAGGTGCAAATGCTGGTGGCTGCTCAATCCTCTAAAAGGCCCAGAGTTTCAATTTCCTCTGATTCAGAGGGTGATGGTACTGGGGCTGCTGTGGCAGAGATCTCCTTATCGGGGTCTCGTTCCTCCCTGGACCTTATAGGGTCAGAAATGGAGGCTGAGGTAGAGGGGGTTGATAATTCTCCCCCTGGCTCGTCTGAAGAGCTTGCACTCATCGATGAATTGGTTGCTTCTATCAAGCAAACTCTGCGTTTGGAGGAGGAAACGTGTCCTCCAGCTGCCTTGGCGGCTTATGGGACGCAGAAAAGGCGCAAATCATCGCAGATGTTTCCATGCACTGATGATTTTCAGTGCGCTGTGAAAGAACAATGGCGTAATATACGCAAACCTTTTGCTGTACCAAGTAGGTTTAAGCTGCGCTATCCTTTTACGCCCGCTACTGATGAGCGTTGGTGTGTCCCACCTCCGGTGGACCATGCGATAGCAGTTTTGAACAAGTCCGATTCCTGCTGAAGACACCCCGGTTTTTTCCGGGATGCCACGGACAAGAGGATGGAGTCCCTTGCCCGTCATACCTATTCTATTATGGGTTCTATGTTGAAAGCTTTATTTGCTTCATTTATGGCGGCCCAGGCGGTCGCGAGCTGGACGCAGGTGCCTAGGCGTGTCCTGGTGGCTGATTCTGCCCCCCAGGCGACTTTGGATATGGTGGATCAAATCCACCAGGGTGTCATGTTACACAGTGTGGCGGTGTTATCTCGCCGCCTGGTTTGGTTGAAGTGTTGGTCTGTGGATCAATCTTCACGTAAGACCTTGGCCAATCTGCCTTTTGATGGTTCTCGCCTTTTTGGCGAATCCCTGGATGCCCTAATTAAAGGGGTCACGGGGGGTAAGAGCACGCTCTTGCCTCAATCCCACAAGACTAAGACGGCTCCTGGAAAAAAGAATGCTTTCTTTCGGCCCTCTCAGGGGTCCTTTCGTGCCTTTCGGTCACACTATAGGGGCAAGCCATCCAAGGGTCAAGGCTCCCACAAGAAGCCGTGGGCAGGTAAGCAAAAGTCCGGCCAATCCGGTTCTGCGGCCCACAACAGTGCGGCCTGAAGGGGCGCCCTCACCCGAATCAGGGGTGGGGGGACGCTTGCTCGGTTTCCCTCAGCCATGGCTGTCCCGGATTCGGGACAGGTGGGTTCAGGAAATCGTTCGATCTGGCTACAAGATCGAGTTTCTCTCTCGGCCGGAGAGCAGATTTTTTCCCTCAAATCTTCTGTTATCCCCGGAGCGTTTGCGGGACCTGCATCTAGTGGTGCAATACCTGAGGGCTCAGGGAGTGGTGGTCCCGGTGCCTCATCGGGACAGATTTCGAGGGTTCTATTCCAATCTGTTCACCGTGCCCAGGAAGGAGGGCAAGGTGCGTCCGATTCTGGACTTGAAGGCGCTGAACCGCTTTGTGCGGGTGCGCAAGTTCCGCATGGAATCCCTGCGGTCGGTGGTGGCTGCCCTGGTTCCGGGGGAGTTCATGGCTTCCATCGACTTGAAGGATGCGTATCTTCACATCCCGATTTTCGAGGGTCACCAGAGGTACCTTCGATTCGCCATAGCGGAAGATCATTACCAATTTGTGGCGTTGCCTTTTGGTCTCGCCTCGGCTCCGAGGGTGTTCACCAAGGTGCTGGCACCGGTTCTGGCTTTGTTGAGGGCCCAGGGCATTTCGGTTCTGGGGTATCTGGACGATATTCTGGTTCGGTCTGCGACCGGCCAGAGTCTGGAGAAGGATCTGTCCGTCACGTTGCAGACTCTGCAGGAGTTTGGTTGGACGATCAATTTTCCAAAGTCGACATTGTGCCCATCGGTTCGGATTTCTTACCTGGGTATGATTCTGGACTCTGTCCAGGCGAAGGTCTTCCTGCCGGAAGAAAAACTCGCAGCTCTTCAGGAGGCAGTCAGGTCCCTCAGGGACGTTCCATCTTCGTCCATTCGGACGTGCATGCGGTGTCTGGGATTGATGGTCTCGGCTTTCGAGGCGATTCCCTTCGCCCAGTTTCACACACGGGATCTCCAAGCGGAGATATTGTCCAAGTGGGACGGGCGTCCGCAGTCTCTGGATCTCCAGATGTCATTGAGTTCTCAGACCAGAAGGGATCTTCTGTGGTGGCTTCAATCCCCCTCAGTATCGGGGGCAAGGCTTTTCGTCCCCTTTCGTGGACGGTGATCACCACGGACGCCAGCCTGTCGGGCTGGGGTGGTGTTCTGGGCGTTCTGTCCGCCCAGGGTGTTTGGTCGACGGAGGAATCCTCCCTTCCGATCAACGTTCTGGAACTGCGAGCGATACTCCTCTGTCTTCGTCGTTGGACGGACAATCTTCACGGCTGCCCGGTTCGGGTGCAGACGGACAATGCCACGGCGGTGGCTTACATCAATCACCAAGGGGGCACCAGGAGTGCCCGGGCGGCTCGAGAAGTGGCCGCGATTCTGTCTTGGGCCGAGACGCATGTCCTGGCAATATCGGCAGTTCACATTCCGGGGGTGGAGAATTGGCAGGCGGATTACCTGAGCCGCCACACCCTGGACCAGGGGGAATGGTCCCTTCACCCGGCTGTCTTCCAGATGTTGTGCGCGAGGTGGGGTCTTCCGGAGGTAGACCTGTTCGCGTCTCGTCTGAACAACAAAGTACCACGGTTCGTGGCAAGGACGCGCGATCCTCGGGCAGACGCGTCGGAACGCGTTGGTTGCCCCGTGGCATCAGTACCAACTGATGTATGCGTTCCCACCGATTCAATTGCTGTCCAGGTTCCTTCGCAGGTTACACGCGGAACCGACCACGGTGATTCTTGTGGCACCGGACTGGCCTCGCCGGTCCTGGTACGCAGACCTCGTAAATCTCGCAATCGACGCCCCGTGGCGTCTGCCTCTTCGAGAAGATCTTCTGTCGCAAGGACTGATCTTCCATCCTGCTTTACAGTCGCTGGCTTTGACGGCCTGGCTGTTGAAACCGAGGTCCTGAAGAACAGGGGTCTTTCCCCTGAGGTCATTCACACCTTAATAAATGCGAGGAAGTCTTCCTCGGGGAAGGTTTATTACCGTACTTGGAAGGCGTATTTTGCCTGGTGCGAATCCAGGGGTTTCTCTCCTGACACTTATTCGGTGTCTAGGGTGTTGCCCTTCCTTCAGACGGTGTTGACCAGCGTCTGGCGCTGGTCACGATCAAGGATCAGGTGTCTGCTTTGGCCGTTCTTTTTCAACGGCCTGTGGCATCTAATTCTTTGGTTAGCACTTTTGTGCAGGGGGTACGTCATCTGATCCCTCCTAGGAGGGACCCTCTTCCCCCTTGGGACTTGAATCTAGTTCTATCAGTATTGCAGCGTGCTCCTTTTGAAAGGATCAGGGAGATCTCGCTGTCTTTGTTATCCAAGAAGGTTGCCTTTTTGGTGGCTATCACCTCGGCTCGTCGAGTGTCGGAGCTGGCAGCCTTGTCCTGCAAGTCTCCGTATCTGGTTGTGCATTTGGACAAGGTGGTCTTGCGACCTAACCCTTCTTTTCTTCCAAAAAGGGTTTCGGACTTTCATCTCAATGAGGACATTGTCCTACCTTCGCTTTGCGCGAAGCCGAAGCATCCGACGGAGGTGCTGCTTCACTCCTTGGATGTTGTCCGGGCGATTAGAGTCTATCTCAAATCGACTGAGTCTTTTTGCAAGTCGGATGCCTTGTTTGTCCTTCCGGAAGGTCCTCGGAAGGGCATGGCGGCGTCGGCTTCTACAATCGCCAAATGGATCAGACAGACCATTGAACAGGCCTATGCTTTGAAGGGGAAAGTTCCCCCTGTACCTGTGAAGGCGCACTCTACCAGATCTCTGAGTACGTCTTGGGCCTGTCATCATGGGGCCTCTGTGGCCCAGGTGTGTAAGGCGGCGACTTGGTCGACCGTACACACTTTCACGAAATTCTACAGAGTAGATGTTCAGGCATCGGCTGATGCTTCCTTTGGCCGCAAGGTTCTTAGTGCGGCAGTTCCCTAGAGCCCTTGTTACGGGTTCTTTGGCTTTTTGGGATATTTGTTTTTTTCCCTGGGTTTTCTTGCTCCTGTTGAGCGAGTGTTTTGTTTTTATGCCCAACTGGTTTCCTTCCTTTGGTAAGGTTCCTTTCTCTGATGGGGAGACGGCGTTGCCTTGGGCGCGGCTGCGTTCTTCCCACCCCTCATGTTTACACTGCTTTGGGACATCCCCATTGGTGATGAATATGAAGTGGGCGGCGACTGTCGGAGGACGTAAGAGAAAACTGAATTTTTGTAAAATCTTACCTGTAAAATTCCTTTCTCTGAGTCCTCCGACAGTCGCCGCCCCCGCCCCTCTTTTGGGGTTTTGATGTACTCTCTACTGCTATTCCACTGAAACTGAGTTGGATACAGGAAGTGGAGGGTTATGTACTGAGGGGACCACCCCCTGGGGGTGGGATATGTTAAAAGTCTTTGTACTAACATATTCTGTTGCCTAGCTACTCCTACGGAATAGAGGACATAACCCCATTGGTGATGAATATGAAGTGGGCGGCGACTGTCGGAGGACTCAGAGAAAGGAATTTTACAGGTAAGATTTTACAAAAATTCCATTTTTTTTTTTTTTAAACAAAGTTGTCCATTTATAAAATATTTTGAACACATAGTATGTACATGGCAAAAATGAGACCCCAAAACACCTTCTGCTAATCCTCCTGAGTATGGAGATCCCAGGTGTGAGACTTTTACACAGCCTGGCCACATACAGAGGCCCAACATCCAAGTAGCACATCCAGGTGTTCTAGAAGCATAAATCACACATCTCATTTCTTGACTATCCATTTACATTTTTTATATTTCAATATTTTTGGATATTCCCTTAGTTTTGGTTGATAGTTGGGTGCAGAAGGAGAACAAATCCTTAGAGACAGTCCCAGCAGTGATAGATATTGAGGAGATAATATGAGGAATCCTGGGGTAAATGTAGAAGTCTTTGCTAGGAAGGTTGTATGAGGCAGAGAGATGATGGGAATCTTTAAGATGAAGTTGATGGTATAGGTCTCCAATCTTGTGTATCCCCACTTCAAACCAATGCTGTAAAGGTAAGTTTGGTGAATATTTGGAGGGAGAGGAGTGGAAGAGACTGCAGGGTCTCTATGTGAATTCCTTGGGAGGTTTGTCGTATAGCATTCCAGACTGCATGGATGAAAGGTAAAAAGGAGTGGAATGCATGAAAGTCCATCCAAATGGCCGCTAGTAGCAGATAGGGAGGTAGAGAGATTGCTGTAGCTTCAATTTGTAGCCATGAAGCAGTGGAAGATGGGGACTTCTCATACAAAGGGCTGTCTGTGTGGAAATTTATACATTACTACCGGAGTTATACGAGTTTCTAGCAGTTTTTGTACAAATATGTGGAGGAGGAAGTTATTTTTAGCCACACTAAAGCTGGATATACACTATCCAACTTTTGTGGTTAGATTTCCTTCAGATTTACCTTTTCTATGTAGTGCAAGGGCCTGCCAGATTGCACACAAATTGAAAGTGTTTAGGTTTGACCTCCTATTATAGGGTTTTGGTAAGTCTAAAGGAAAAAGTCTTCAGAAAATCTTATAGTGTGTATGGCCCTTTACACTATACAATCCGATTGTACAATTTTCTTTAGTTATAAAATTATAAGGCACTTCATAGTTGACAGGGGATTTTAAAAAGATTGCATAGTGTGTGGCCAGTATTTACAATGTCAGCAGATTTCGGTTGGATAAGATTCCCTTAATCTGCAAATAAAGGCACACTTATCTGTTCAGAAGCCATTTGCAGTGAGGATCCAGACTGAGCCCTCCAGCATGGTGCAGGAGGAAGAGGTGGCAAAGTCCTTTTCTGAGGTATGAAGGTGCCTCCTGGATACTCTTATTCTCCTTTCCTCCCATTGAATGGACGTATTTTCATCAAAATGCAGAAAGAGGAATCTGATCCAATGCTTCTGACCCTCTCTAAGTATTTCTTTCACACCTGCCAATGACAATTATATATATATATATATATATATATATATATATATATATATATATATATATATATATAAAAATATGAGGATCGGCATGAACAGTGTCTAACTCTGAATCCTGACCCTGGATTTGGATCCCATATCCCAGCAATGTGTCTAATCTAAAGGATGGAGGACAATGGAAACCAGTCACCTGCTTATCTAAACTCACATCAATTCCATGTGTTATATTAGACAATAAAATCATAGAGACTCATAATTGCTGTTAGGACGGACAGGTGTCATTATAGCACATTGTCCCCCCCAACCCGGATCACAATCTTCGGTGTCTAAATATACAATCAGATCTCCCACACATATATGTCCGACTCCTTAGATAGAAGTGGGTGACTCAGAGAAGATCCGTTGGGTTTGGTAATAGAAAATAATTGATTTGGTTTACTTGGCGGGTTTGTGGCAGAAATCTTTGAGGATTTTACCGCTTTGGAGGAAATATTTGGAAGCTGAAAACCTACACAAGTAACGTCATTTGGAGGAAGATGAACAGATCTATGAATAGAACTTCTACAATGTCAGCTTTAGCTCTATAATGCGGCTGAATCTTCCTAACGGCCAGTAGAATTATGGCGGGAGATTTAAATATAGCAACTCGGAGCCATCATAGGCGTGGTCTATTAATAGCCAAGAGGGGAAATCATTTCTGGAAATATGGAATACAATGTGTTTTGACATTGGAGCTCTATGTAGGTGTGCATAGTTTTGGTTGGAGGAGTTTAGCAGTGAGTAGACGATCAGCATAGAAAGATTGGAATGAAAAGAGACGAGAGAATGATGTCCTGTTATCACATTTCCTCTCATTACTAGGGATGATCGAACGGTTCGGGTCGACCGTTGGTTCGACCCAAACTTTGAATGTTCGAAATTCGGCCGAATTCCGAACTTTTTGCGTTAAAAGTTCGGAATTGGTCACCAGAACGGCCCAAAATGCAATGGGACAGGAAGTGGGCTTTAAAGGCCAGTGATTGGCCCAGAAATGTCAGTAAATGAGGGGGCAGGAGTCTGCTAGGAACGTGATTGGAGTGACTACGGGGACCAGAGGCCAATCGGGAGTGAATACGCCCCACAGTATATAACATAGCCCCGCCTAACCTCTAGCACTGTAATACAGAGGCTTTGGAAGAGAGTGGAAGCATTTGTGTTTCTCCTGCTCTGTTAAACAACGTTTGCTGCATAGCCGATTGCTTGTAAAGCTCCATATCAGCAGAAGAGCAGTCAGCTTACAGAAAGATTGTCAATGTAGTTAGAAATACAGCGATTGTGCTGTTTGAGTTCGAAAAATAAAATAAATAAAGGGATAGTGTTAGTTAGAAATTATCTTCTGCTGTATGGAGCTGTTCTTTTAGTGTGAGGAAAGGGATATGCAGTGTAGTTAGGGTAGTATATACCACTATAGTTAGATTCAATAATCTAGTTTTTGTAGGGATAGTTTTAGTGTCAGGGTTCCGTCTAGTGAGCATGTTTCACTGCTGATATATCTACAGCAGGTATACGTGCTTGCTAGTCAGCTATTGTGCAAAATACATTTCAGCGATACACACATCTGCTGTATTTAGCGACAACTTTGGGTTGCATAGCAGTGTGCATTTTGCAGGTGAATTTCACCGTGCAGAGTTGCCAAAGCCTCAGTGACAACTTAACGGCTGTTCTTGTTGTAAGCGTTAAGTCCACTGCAAAAGGCTTTGCTACTCTGCGTCACACACATCTGCTTTATTTAGAGACAACTTGGGTCGCATAGCAGTGTGCGTTTTGCAGGTGATTTTCACATCGCACAGTTGATAAAGCCTCAGTGACAACTATACATAAATTAAAATTCATCACAAAAAAAAAAACAGATTATTTTTCTTAGAATTTCAGTAGCGCAGGGATGGTGTTACCCTCCTTTCATAAAGTGCAAATAAATAAAGTGCATAAATTGCATAAATAATCCAAAACATCCAACTAAGCAAGAACAGAGTCCTTCAAAAGTCTTTGTTTATGTAGTGCCAGAGCAATACACAGTGCCTTTAATGCAGGGCCATTGGTGTCAGTTATAGGAACCACCGTACAATGTCACCACCACCAGTTCTGGCAAAATAATGTTTTTTTTTTTTTTTTTTTTTTTTTTTGTGATGTGTGCAATTATTCTCTTCTTTACTCAAAACTTAAAATATATCTATAATTTACCTATTATTCCTAATGATGGATTTCTATTCATTTCTCCCCCAAATCAGGTGATCAGAGGGAAGGGGAGGGTGAAGGTCTGACTTTGTGTCTGGAGGTAAAGGCCTGAGAGGGAGGGGTGGGAGGGAGTTTTTGAAAGGAAAAAAAAAATGATTTGCAGCAAAGTTCTTATTACTGAAATAATATTTTGTGAATTCAAATGTTGATGGATTGGCTCTTTAAACGCCAAATTAACAAATGATATTCTAGATACAAGGATATAAAACAAACATTATACATGAGTAGCCGCCAGTATAGATTTGCAGCAATATCGGACAATAAACATACTCAGAGTATAAAAACATGTTTATCATGGTGAGCAGATAATGATACATTGCATATTAAACATGACATTGTGTAATCAGCTGAGACATTTGTATGTATAACAATCTCTCCCATCCCATCACACAAGGATCTCATGTCACCGGCTGATGTTTTTCTTCCAGGCTCCTTCTACTCAGCTATAGATGAGCAGAGTTCTGTATTAGAGGGAAATGTTTCCTGATGGTCACTCTTCACTCATCTAATGTGAAGATCATTCTAGAGGGAGATGTGAGAAGATTGTTTTCTGTGTAGAAAAGAAGATAGAAGGAAGAATGGGACACACACTCAGGATGATGGAGGTGTTTGCAGCCTCTGTGTTCAGCCTCCTCAGCAGCTCCTGGCAGCTGTAAGTGACCCCCGATAAGTGACAGTCCAGTGAGCAGATCGGGTCCCCGATGAAGATCGGGCAGCGTTCTATTTCAGATAAAAGTCGGTTTTCTATCTACCGGGGAAACACAACAAGAGAGAGAAGATTCTCCAACTACTCCATGATACTGAGTGGGCGTGTCTGATGTGTAACCAATAGCAGAGCAGGAGGCTTGTTGTGTACCGACCAATAGCAGTGCAGGACGTTTAACTATATAATCCCAGAAGAGGTGAGTGGGGAAGTTTATCTGTCCAATAGACTTTCTAGAATCATGACTGAGAGCGCCCCAGCCGCCGCTCCTCCAGCGGAGCCCGCAGCCAAGAAGAAGCCGGCTAAGAAGGCGGCAGCCAGAGGAGCCAAGAAAGGCAGCAAGAAGCCGTCCGGTCCCAGCGTGTCCGAGCTCATCGTCACAGCCGTGGCCGCTTCCAAAGAGCGCAGCGGGGTCTCCCTGGCCGCCCTCAAGAAGCTCCTGGCCGCCTCAGGATACGATGTGGAGAAGAACAACAACCGCCTCAAGGTCGCCATCAGGGCGCTGGTGACTAAGGGAGCCTCGTACAGGTCAAAGGACATGGCGGCAAGAGGGCGACAAGACCAAGAAAGCCCCCAAAAAGAAGCCATCAGCTGCGGCCAAAAAGCCAGCCAAGTCCCCTAAGAAACCGGCGGTCAAGTCCCCCAAGAAGGCAGTAAAATCCCCCAAGAAGGTGGCCAGCAAAGTGGCCAAGAAACCGGCAAAGGCTGCAGCTGCCAAGAAGGTGACAAAGAGCCCCAAGAAGCCCAAAGCCGCAGCCAAGCCCAAAAAAGCTGCCAAGAGTCCGGCTAAGAAGGCGGCTAAACCCAAGGCAGCAGCCAAGCCCAAGAAGGCCGCTCCGAAGAAGAAATAAATCCAAGCAGCAGTCGGAGGCCTCCTTCATCTACACCCCCCAAAGGCTCTTCTCAGAGCCACCTACCTCCTCCTAACAGAGCCACACATACCTACCTACACCCACATCACCAATGGCACACAGTGCTCCGCATCCCTTCTACACATCTAATAGCACACAGACATCAGAGATGAGCGCACTCAAATGTCCATACAACTGCCCCCCCCCCCCCCCATCATTATAGAAACAAAAATGCTATTAGCCACCCCTAAATATAGACAATATGAAGAATTATCAGTTTTCCAATATTGTCTAGAAATCCATTTCCTTCCCAATAATTATCACAATCGTTTAGCCGACTTTTTATTACATCTGACCAGAGAAGGCTTCCTAGACCATTAACACTTCCTGGATATAAAGTTCTCCTTTCAATCGATCCTGTTTATAACAGATGTTCCGACACCGCACCTTCCACTGGTTACCTTCCTATCCAGATTACTATATAAAGTCCCCACAATGAACGCTCGGCTCTGGGTTCCTTCAGGTCATACACTGCACGGATGGATTGGGACATCTAGAACCCTTTGCTGATCTCTCACAAGTCATGTACCTCCAGAGTCCTGGAACAGATGAGATGTCACACATTGTATTATGTCTCCAGAATCCCGGATCTCTCATCATCTTCTATTAGAATGGGATAGGACCCGGCACAGCTTTTGTACATAACCAGAGTACAAACCAATTCCATCCCTCAGTGCTCATACACCAACCAATCTCAGCCCATCATTTCACTATATCAGTTCATGTGTTATTCTGCAGCAATACACCCTGGATCAAACATGCGGCCTTCTCAGCAATCAGATCTTTTAGCCGTACTTCTTTAATTAGAGGTGTACCACTGTATCGACATATGGATCAGTCCTTACAGATCGATCTTAGATCCACATAAGATAGAATAGATAGATAGATAGATAGATAGATAGATAGATAGATAGATAGATAGATAGATAGATAGATAGATAGATAGATAGATAGATAGATAGATAGATAGATAGATAGATAGATAGATAGATAGATAGATAGATAGATAGATAGATAGATAGATAGATAGATAGATAGATAGATAGATAGATAGATAGATAGATAGATAGATAGATAGATAGATAGATAGATAGATAGATAGATAGATAGATAGATAGATAGATAGATAGATATTTGTGAAAGGTGCAATAGTGGCACACCTATTATAATGATTACACAGAGATTTGATTGAAAGGGGAATGGGAATCCAGCGATAGGTGTTCAGGATTTAATGCTGATCCACATGGAACATCTAGAAATAATGATCGCACCGAGTGTTCCCTCATCTGCCCAACTTCTAAAGGTTTCATCTGACTCAAAAACATATAAAATAATCCGATGAATTCTGCAATCTAGATGCCATTTCCCTCAGATCTTCAGCTATGAATTTTAATTATGTTATCAAACTCCACAAACTAATCCGTTTTATTCTGTTCCTTGTAAGAGGGATTCGGAAAGGAAGCCATGAAATCGCATTTGTATCTTATCCCAGATCCCCGCACGGAAGTCATTCCTCTTATCACCAGCAGGTGTCAGTGTTTCTCCTCCATAGAGAATGCATTGGAGCAGTTTAGTGGAGTTTCATTCAAATGGATCTGATAGAAAACTTCCTGAGCGCTGAAACCAGCAACATGTTTACAATGTTTCTAAGAGGGGACAGATCTGCTTCTTCAGACATGAAATATTTGTGTTATTGATTCGTTGTACATATCTGGCAGTGTCATGATTTCTATCAGTCCTTTCACTTTTTTCATATTCTAGTTTTAATATGAGGAAATCTGTAACCGCTACATGTTTGATAGAGGTCAGTTCCGTGATCCTACACAGATCTGATAATGAAACATGGAATCCTTTATTTCCCATCATATAGAAAGGTAGAGATCTACCACCAGTCCATTCTCACAGTCTATAATTCCTAAACCTATAAGGAGTCTCTAATCTTTGAATATAAAGATATTTCTGATGAATATTTTATTTTTTTGGTAAAAGGGAGCGCTCGTAGGATGTGGAGTAACTCCCCCTCCCCCATCCCACACAAAGAAGACAACTCTACTTACGAAGATAACGTGCAGATTTTGGCGGGCATTTTAAAATGCCGCTTTTTTTAAGTAAACCAATCATGAAAAGGGGTGTGCTTTAATTGTCCAATCAGAAGGCAGTGAAGTGTATAAATGGCTCCGCAGAGCGGCAATGATTCACATTCACTGTTCCAGCAGAGAGTTGAGTAAAGATGGCGAGAACCAAGCAGACCTCCCGGAAGTCCACCAAAAGGAAAGCTCCCCGCAAGCAGCTGGCACCAAAGCCGCCCGCAAGAGCGCCCCGGCCACCGGCGGAGTCAAGAAGCCTCACCACTACAGGCCCGGCACTGTGGCTCTCCGGGAGATCCGCCGCTACCAGAAATCTACCAAGCTGCTCATCCGCAAACTGCCCTTCCTGCGCCTCCTCCTGAGAGATCACCCAGGACTTCAAGACCGACCTGTGCTTCCAGAGCTCTGCCGTCATGGCTCTGCAAGAGGCTTCCGAGGCTTATCTCGTCGGACTCTTCGAGGACACCAACCTGTGCGCCATCCACGCCAAGTGGGTCACCATCATGCCCAAAGACATACAGCTGGCACGCCACATCCGCGGAGAGAGGGCATAGAGGGGGAGGGCACCACCACCCCTACTACTACTCCCCCCCCATCATCCCAACACAAAGGCTCTTTTCAGAGCCACCACATCCTCCTATATACAGAGCTCTATATATCTATTACCCATCACCCGACCACAGGCAGGCCCGTTGCTACAAGGCAGGCAAACCAAGCAATTGCTTGGGGCCCCGAGCTGGCCTGGGGACCCAAGACAACGACTGGTTAAGAATAAATGCAACGACACTGTGTAAGGCTGTTAGCGCCCCTTTGATCGTCAATGCAGTAAAGTGCAATGACACTTTTATCGGGATCTCCCTCAAGGGGGCCCCTCTCTGCCTCAACAGGTTTGTAAAAAGTCTGATAAGATCTGCAGACACAAGAGAGATCCCTGGCCTACCAGGTAGACTTTATGCAGAGTATGGACCAGCCCATGGACAGTGCAGACTGACAGCTCCTACTGTATACAGATAGCAGGGCTCTAAATGCAATTAAAATTCCTGCAGCCGGTGTGGATGAGTGAGGAGCAGATAGCATCAGGGTGAGTAGCTGCTAGGACCCTCTGCTTCTACATCTGCCGAGTGCCGACAGGTCTGAAAACTTCTTTCTTTTTTTTCTATCTCCCTTCTAATCTTAGTCTTCCTATGTCTCTTTTTGTTTATCTGTCCCCCTCCTCTCTCTCTCCTTTCTTTATTATATCTATATCCATCTATCTATATCATATATGTAAATATATATATAGATAGATAGATAGATAGATAGATAGATAGATAGATAGATAGATAGATAGATAGATAGATAGATAGATAGATAGATACTTAAACTGTATGGCTATGCTGTGGTTCCTGTAGGCTTTGCGTGTGTGCGGGGGTCGGGGGGCCTCCATGTCCATTTTGCTTGGGGCCCCCAAATTCCTTCAAATGACCCTGTTTTTTATATATTTTTATTATATTTTCAGATTAAAGTATGGATCGGTTCTCAGTGCTGTTATAGAATTCTAGTGATGAGTTTTCTCCAATGATCACACCGAGCCAATTTACCCCGCCGGGGAGATCTCCACTTCCCTCTTTCTTTTATCCCAACTCCAGTCTGGGAATTCTCATCTTATCCACTGAAGAGAGAAGCTTCGCTACATTCCTTTCTCCTTTTATCTAGACCCTGTATTACTTTTATATCCGTTCAATGCCAGAATTTGTTTTGAACTGATATTGTAGTTGTCTCCTATTTCTATAGTTGGGGGGGGTTTGCTATAAGATAAATTTGCAATTTGGAATACTCCAAAAGTACAATAGCGCAAAGGGGGGTTCAGTATTTATTCATTAGTGCAATTATTTCCATCATCACAAAGTAACAATTCATATTTTATGAACAATCTATACTTGGAGAATCTCCTCTGCTTTTCTCTAACCGAATACAATGATTCCCGGATACAGAGGGGGAGGGGAACACAGCTACACACTGACTTCCAATCCACAAAACCTCTTCCACTATTTATCATTCCAAGCAGCAAGAGAATGGGAATTGTCCTCTGCTAGATTTGTGTAATGAGTACATTGTATAGAAAACAAAAATTGCTGTGGAGAATTCGGGGAACTCCCCTGAAATGTGGGTGGGAGGAGGAGAACCGCTCAGGTGAGGAAAAGTGCTCCGGTGCAAGTCGGATCCGTCATGCAAAGTCCAATGATTCAAAGAAAAAGTGACCGAACTCAGGAGAAATTGAAGAATGAAGTGTTTATTCCCCTGTGGGATATAATCCATACAAAGCTTCACATAGACACAGGACAGGTAAACGCGTTTCACGATTCTAGGATCGCTTAATCGTCACCATTGGTAATGATTGGTAATCACTGGAAGTTCAACATGGCACCTCATGCCAAAGAACTCTCTAAGGATCTAAAAAAAAAAAGAATTGTTGCTCTACATAAAGATGGCATAGGACAGTGATGGCACCCCAGATGTTTTAGAACTACATTTCCCATGATGCTCAACTACACTGCAGAGTGCATGAGCATCATGGAAAATGTAGTTCCAAAACATCTGGGGTGCCAAGGTACACAATCAGTGGCCTAGGCTATAAGAAGATTGCCAAGGCCCTGAAACTGAGCTGTAAACCATACAGTGGTTTAACAGGACATGTTCCACTCAGAACAGGCCTCGCCATGGTCGACCAAAGCAGTTGAGTGCACGTGCTCAGCGTCATATCCAGAGGTTGTCTTTGGGAAATAGATGTATGAATGCTGTCAGCATTGCTGCAGAGGTTGAAGGAGTGGGGGGTCAGCCTGTCAGTGCTCAGACCATATGCCGCACACTGCATCAACTTGGTCTGCATGGCTGTCGTCCCCTCTTCTAAAGATGATGCACAAGAAAGCCCGCAAACAATTTTCTGAAGACAAGTAGACTAAGGACATAGATTACTGGAACCATGTCCTGTGGTCTGATGAGACCAAGATAAACTTATTTGGTTCAGATGGTGTCAAGCGTGTGTGGCAGCAACCAGGTGAGCCGTACAAAGACAAGTGTGCCTTGCCTACAGTCAAACATGGTGGTGGGAGTGTCATGGTCTGGGGCTGCATGAGTGCTACCAGCACTGGGGAGCTACAGTTAATTTAGGAAACCATGAATGTCAACATGTACTGTGACATACTGAAGCAGAGCATGATCCCCTCCCTTCAGAGACTGGGCCACAGGGCAGTATTCCAACATAATGACCCCAAACACACCTCCAAGACGACCACTGCCTTGCTAAAGAAACTGAGGGTAAAGGTGATGGACTAGCCAAGCATGTCTCCAGACCCTATTGAGCATCTGTGGGGCATCCTCAAATGGAAGGTGGAGGAGCGCAAGTTCTCTAACATCCACCAGCTCCGTGATGTTGTCACAGGGGAGTGAAAGGGGACTTCAATGGCAACCTGTGAAGCTCTGGTGAACTCCATGAACAAGTGGGTTAAGGCAGTGCTGGAAAATAATGGTGGCCACACAAAATATTAACACTTTGGGCCCAATTTGGACATTTTTCTTAGGGGTGTACTCACTTTTGTTGACAGTGGTTTAGATATTAATGGCTGTGTGTTCAGTTATTTTGAGGAGACAGCAAATTTACACTGTTATACAAGCTGTACACTCACTACTTTATAATATAGCAAAGTGTAATGTCTTCAGTGTTGTCACATGAAAAGATATAATAAAAAAATGACAAAAATGTGATGGGGTGAGTCACTTTTGTGAGATATTGTACGTGCGTACATATGGAGGAGGTGAAAGAGGAAGCTGTGGATACATGGTTCTCAGAAAGTAGATTCTGTTGTAACAGTCTGTATTTATAAAATGTTGGAACTCTGAAGATGTTTAAACAATTAATATGTTTGGATGGTGAGCTGAGAACAAGGCAAGAAACCGGATCGTAAACAAACCTACCCGTGTGCAACGGCAAAGGTAAGGGTTCTGCTCTGTGATATTCCTATATATATATATATATATATATATATGTAAATGTATATTTTTATATGTATATCAGTATATCTACCTATATGAAGAGAAAAATGCCAGGCTTGAACCTCCTGCTCTATAAATCTGCCCTTGGGTTCTGGTGTACTGATGGGCACAGTAGGCATTTGCCTATAGGCAGCAGAAGAGAACAGTTAACGTTCCCTTTAGTGTAGCCACTCACCACATTCTTATATTCATAAGTAATAATACAAACATCTAACATAAGTATATTTACACATTGGGGTAGATTTACTAAAACTGATGCACTCAGAATCTGGTGCAACTGTGTATGGTAGTCAATCAGCTCCTAATCTCAGCTTGTTCAATTAGGCTTTGACAATAAAACCTGGAAGCTGATTGGTTTCTATGCAGAAATGAGCCTGATTTTGCACTCTCCAGCTTTAGTAAATGTAGCACTGTCCCCATAGGGTTTGCGATGTTTTGACTTCTTGGGTCTCCCTCTGATTACCTGCAAACAGTCACTAGGGGATTTTTCACACATCCATCCTTACTCCCGTTACTCAATAAACAGTCCAGGGTATTTGGTTTTGTATTTATTGTGGAACTTGGATGGGAGAAGGGAATAGTGGGATACTCCAACTGAACTATTCACAGTAGATAAGGTCAACTCTCACTTGGTCTCACCAGGTTACTTGTGGAAGCAGACACACTTCTTTATCCATACTGCCACTTGTATGGAAGAATTAAGTCCTCTTGCTCTCTATAGCAGCAGACTTGATGCAACTACATTATCTTCAGGACACTCTTTAGCATCCCCTCGACACCTGTCCACTGACTCTTCCACTGAAGGGATGGCCCTCACAGGGCAGGCCCCATGACACAGATCTGTAATTATTGTGGGCAGAATCAGATCCTTTCCAGTGTCTCCCTTCCAGTCAGCTCTGCAGGACCTCTGGGTTCAGTTCCTCGACCACCTGAATAGGGAATTGACCTGAAATGAAGCAACCTTCAGACCGAGAGAGTTCCAAATAAAAAAGGTTTATTATTGAGCGTAGCTACCTGCGAGAACACCCCTATAAAGCTGCCCTGTATGCTCTGATCTAATGGATCTCAGATCCACCCTTTCGAAGGGTTTCTTATCACACATCCCATATTTAACAGGATACATTGGTATGCGTGAAGACACAAAAGTGGTATTCCACTGATAACATCTTAGCAAAAACATGTTTTTAACAAACTCATAAGCGCCATTTTAGCTTCACTTATTAATATGAAGTATACATTAAAGTGGAGTTCCACCCATTTTAGTGACTTCAGATGTATGTAATCCCCTTTAAAACGACTTTTACCAATGGAAATTTTTTTTTTTGCTAGTAAATACCTTATTTTCTGCTTTATTTATCCTCTTCTCACTTCCGGGTCCGGTCGGCGATTACGTCATTCGGCGATTTGCAGTGTGTGCTGGGATGTATCTCAGGCCATGAAATCTCACATTATTACACAGGAGATGAGCTGTACTGCGTGCTCTGCCCCGCCTCCGCCCCGCCTCCTCTCAGTGAGCTGTACTGAATGTATTGTATTGAGGCCGTGCTCCGCCCCGCCTCCTCTCAGTGAGCGAGGACTGAAAGCATTATATCCTCACTGAGCTCACTGAGAGGAGGCGGGGCGGAGCACAGCCTCAATACAATACATTCAGTACAGCTCACTGAGAGGAGGCGGGGCAGAGGCGGGGCAGAGCACGCAGTACAGCTCATCTCCTGTGTAATAATGCGAGATTTCATGGCCTGAGATACATCCCAGCACACACTGCAAATCGCCGAATGACGTAAACGCTGACCGGACCCGGAAGTGAGAAGAGGATAAATAAAGCAGAAAATAAGGTATTTACTAGCAAAAAAAAACTTTCCATTGGTAAAAGTCGTTTTAAAGGGGATTACATACATCTATGTAATCCAATTTATTAAAAATGGATGGAACTCCACTTTAATATACGTAAATATATATTACCTTAACTTATCATATTTTTTAATACCTTTTAATATTAACACTATATAGTTTTAAATATGTTTATAAATGTATTATTATCATACTCTACGATGTAGGAATCAGTTAGGATGACATTATCCTTATACATTAACTCCCGCCTTTGATCATTACTGATCATACATCTCATTCCTTGCACTAATGTGCCAAAGGAGGGCTAGAATCTTTGTTTTTGTTACTACTATTCTCTTACTTATTGATCACACAATAGTATTTAGTAATTACAATGCAAGTAAGGGACATGCAGGCCAATAGATCTCCACATGACCGTCAGGAAAGCTGCAGGGAACATTTGGATTCTCTACATTCTTGCCTCCTTCGGATCATCTGGTGATCATCAACCCCACCTCCCTTTGATTGTCATCTGCTGTTGGAAGAGCCTGCAACCCGACTTCTAGAGGTGGCAAACCCTGTGATGCTGCTCTTACCTCCGTTACACCTGTACGTCTGCCTCACAGGCATGGTTCTCCACACTCAAGTCCTTTTTCCGCTCAGCTCTCCATCAGCAGATGTTAAAAAAACTTCCTTACTATTTGCCTATAGGTGGTCAATAACCAGGGGCAGACTGGCAACATTCGGTCCAGGGGGCAAGTACAAACCAGAGGCCCATGGTGCAGCGACTCAGCCCCACTCCCACTCTTCCTGTCCTCCTCCTGACAATCATTCCAGGCTGAAGCTCCACTCCGGATTCCCGACCTGACCAGCAGGGGGCTGTTGGCTTGGTTGGGGCTGGCCAGGGGAGGAGAGTCTCCAGTGGGGCATTAAACCAGCCTCTGCTCAGACAACATCCATGCTGGGGGGGGGGGAGACCTTCGCTCTGTTCTTGTCTTCAACCCGCACTCAGTAGGTCTGCAGCAGGCACTTTTTACTTCTCTTTACCAGGAATCCTTTAGGCATGTCTATGGCAGAAGCGGTGCAGCCTTTTTATGGTGCATCAGTGCAGCCTGGAGGGCAATTGCCCTCCTGTCCCCTGGCCCAGTCCTCCCCTGTCAATATCCCATTCCTGTCCTTACCGGGACATATAGGTAGGCTAGGCACATCTACATGTTGGAGGAATGCCTCCAACTGGGGCAGAAACACAACGAAGGGACACCAACCCTACGCAGCTACACCAACAAGCATCCATATTTATTATTGCATTTTCACACTTAGCAATAACAATGCTTTCACACTCTAGCTAATGGAAATAATCTACTAAGTGATTTTTAATATTTGCCCAGCTTCCCCCTGAGTTCCCATGGTAAGACACATTTCAACTGTGCATTGCAATCCTTCCAGGAAGATGTCACATCCCCTGTCACTTAGGTGTACTAAGTCCCCACTGAATAGACGTGGGTCCTGTGCATCTCCCTGAAAGTGATGAACTGCAACTCCACCAATTTTTCTTACAGCCTTATAACACTCCCCATTGAATTTTTGTGCATGTGAGATTCTCTCATGTTTCCATAAGGGTCGGGGTTATGATCACAAAGACAACAACTATGTGTGTAGTCAGGAACTTCTCTCTTATCCAATGCATATCTTCCCTCACCCTTCTTATTAGAGGTTTCATCCACCCCTTTCTCCTTATGTCAAGTGTATTATTTTGGCAAATGGTGGGTTAGTGAATGGATCTTCCTGTAAAAACTGTTTTAGCTGTCGCCAGGTCATTCCCCACTCCCCCACCCACCTGATCCTAATCCCTTGTTTAGTGAACCCCGAATTTCTCATATTCCACTACATGGCCCTAGAATGTGCTCAATATATTTATATGAATATATAAATAAGTAAAGCTGTGCTAAGTGATAAATGTGATAAACACATATAAAAAATGATATCCCTAAAGATATCCAAATGAAAATAAATATAAATGAAAACAAATACTTGCTCTAGCAATGAAATAAATGAAGTGACATCCAATAGTGTCAAAAACATGAATCACAGTGTCCAATCAAATATGTAAATAAAGTCCAAAGATGAGTGTAACAGTGCTCAAAAGCAAACCTCCACCGTTCAATAATGCTATCACCGTGCTGGAAGTGAATCACGCTAATGCGCTTACCCGAACGCCATATATTTAGGCATATAGAACTCGGAGGGTGAATCAACCAGCTCAACCAGGACCTTGACACCTCCACTTAGACCGGCAGGTGGTTCCGCTCAAATCAGCCAGATGGTAGACCCCGAAAATCCGGACAATCCACGGTCCAGCAATGATCATAAAGGAATGATAACCACCATAGTGAAGTACGTATATGTAAACCATTTATTAAAAGGTAGAAAACTCACATGTGTATGCTAAAACAGCGCTTATCGGCAGGATCCAAAAGAAAAACACACAGCCGCCCGACTTCCGGGTATTGCGTGGTGACGTCAGCACGCCTTTCCTACGCGTTTCGTCACAAATGACGTCTTCCTGGGGACCATGAATGTCCACCAATCAGAATTTGTTTATAAACTCCCAGTGGGAGCTGTGTTTCTCCTGAGGTCTCTTCAGCATGAGTTGGGTCAGGATCCTGTCTCAGTCCCCCACTAGTGGATGGCAAATCAATTAATGCAAGCACAGTCCATGTTGCTTCAGGAGGTGGTGGGTGGGATTCCATCCTTGGAGGGTCTTGGGCAATTTCATCATGGTCACGCTTACCTTTCCCATCATGGTTTGCAGGAGACACTGGTAAAAATGCAGGCATCTCGAGGCACATAGAGTGTATCAACAAGTGTATGAAAGGATTGTTCAGACATGGGTGACATCTCACTTTCTTCTTTGCTGTTTTCCATTGTTCCTTCGAAATGAAGTGACAAACACATCTGAATCTTTCTTAGATTTAAATTGGTTATAAATCTTCTTGAAAGCACAGAAGCTTAGTTTATAGCACAGGAGCAAACATATTATCACCCCTAACACAATTCCTCCTATTTCCAGAAATCCTATCAGGAATGTCTTCAAAACCTCACCAATTTCCTTAAACTTATTAGCTGGGTTTAACCAGGATGTCCATGACAGTACACCTCCACCCCACTCACATAAATCTAGATTATGTTTGAGAATATCATGTACATTACCCTGTAACCCTTCTGCTGCTGAAAGGTGGGCATTTATGTCATAACTATTGTCAACCATATAGGTACAACACTCCTGCTTTACTACTGCACATAGCCCTCCCTGGGACGCAAACAGTATGTCCAAACCCAAATGGTTAGCAATCAACTATTGTCTTACCTCTATTAATTTGTTATATATACACGTGTATATATATATGTATATATATATATATATATATATATATATATATATATATATATATATATATATGTATATATGTATATATATATATATATAAATATATATATATATATATATATATATATATATATATATATATATATATATATATATATATATACACGTATATATGTATATATATGTATATATATATATATATATATATATATATATATATATATATACTGTATATATATATATATATATATATATATATATATAAAAAGTACAGTAAAACTGCAGGAAAGGGCACTGGGGGGCAATGCAATGTGATTTTATTTTATTTTGAATGGTATCAGTGTGTTTGGTGTGTTTTACATTTGAATTTTCCGCCGGTTCCACCCCCCTGCGAACGCCACGTCGCCGGAGGCGGAAGCCGGGGCTCGCAGACGATCGGGAGGAAGCTCCGCCGCCGCATACCGTCCGCATACTTCGCTGGATCCCGGAGAAAAGGTAAGTAAAACCTCTACCAGGATCCAGCGATCTTCCTAGCGGTACCCCGAGTGTGGCTCTAAAATCTAACCCTGCGTCACGCTCGGGAATACCGCTAGGAAGGTTAATGCTTCAAGGTTTCATTAACCACTTACCCACTGGGCATTTAAATCCCCTTCCTAACCAAACCAATTTTCAGCTTTCAGTGCTCTCACATTTTGAATAACAATTACTCAGTCATGCAACACTGCACCCACATGAAATTTTCGTCCTTTTTTCCACACAAACAGAGCTTTCTTTTGATGATATTTAATCATCATTGTTTTTTTTATTTTTTATAAATGAAAAAAGACAGAAAATTTTGTAAAATAAATGCATTTTTCTTCGTTTCGGTTTTAAAACTTTGAAAATGTAGTAATTTTTCTTCATAAATTTTGCCCAGAATTTATACTGCTACATATCTTTAGTAGAAAAAACCCAAATAAGTATACATTTTTTGGTCTTTTTGAAGGTTATAGAGTCTACAAGCTATGGTACCAATCATTGAAAATTGATCACACCTTATGTACTGACGGCCTATCTCATTTCTTGAGACCCTAACAAGCCAGTAAAGTAAATATACCCCCAAATGACCCCTTTTTGGAAAGTAGACATTCCAGGGTATTTAGTAAGAGGCATGTTTAGTTTTTTGAAGTTGTAAATTTTTCACACTTTTTTGCAAAATGAAGATTTTTTTTCACAAAATGGTCATATTTTCACACACTGTATAGGTATACTTGCAACTACACCCCAAAATACATTCTACTACTCCTCCTGAGCATGGCAATACCACATGTGTGGGACTTTTCTACAGCCTGACCATATACAGAGGCCCAACATCCAAGTAGCACCTCCAGGTGTTCTAGGAGCAAAAATTACACATATCATTTCCTGACAACCTATCACATTTTGAAGGCCATGTAGCACCAGGACAATGGAAACACCCACAAAATGACCCAATTTTGGAAACCAAACACCCCAACACATATTCTAGGAGGCATAATGAGTCTTTTGAACATGTCATTTTTTTCTACAAGTTTTTGGAAAATGTGGAAAGAAAATGAAAATGCATTTTCTTTTACACAAAATTGTCTATTTATAAGATATTTCTAACACATAGCATGTACATAGCAAAAATTACACCCCAAAATACATTCTGCTACTCCTCCTGAGTATGGCGATACCACTTGTGTGACACTTTTACACAGCCTAATCACATACAGAGTCCCAACATGCAAGAAGCACCGTCATTTCCTGAATTCCCATTACAATTTTTTGAGGCACTGTATAGCACTGATAAGCACTGTAGTGGCACTGATGTGGCACGGATGAGCACTGATGTGGCATGGATGTGGCACGGTTGAGCACGAATGTGGCATGGATGAGCACTGATGTGGCATGGATATGGCACGGATGAGCACTGATGTGGCACGGATGAGCACTGACGTGGCATGGATGTGGCACGGATGAGCACTGACGTGGCATGAATGTGGCACAGATGAGCACTGATGTGGCATTGATGTTGCATGGATGAGCACTGATGTGGCACGGATGAGCACTGATATGACATGAATGTGGCATGGATGAGCACTGATGTGGCATGGATGAGCACTGATGTGGCATGGATGAGCACTGACATGGCATGGATGTGGCACAGATGAGCACTGGCGTGGCATGTATGAGCACGGATGTGGCATGTATGAGCCATGGATGAGCACTGAGGTGGCATGGGTGGGCACAGATGTGGCATGGATGGGGCACGGGGGAGGCATGGATGTGACACAGATGAGGCATGGATGTAGCATTGATGAGACACTGATGGGCATAGTTGAGGTATATAGAAGAGGGGTGCAGCTGCAGTCTCTCTCCTCTCCTCGCACGCTGTACCAATTGTTGTGTACAGTGTGCGAGGAGAGGAGAGAAATTAACCGGACATGCCCTGGTTTGTTGACAAGTGATCGCTTCATCATTGGTCGGAGAGATTATGTGGTAAAGGGCCCTTTACCACGATCCATGATGCGCCAGATCCCCGGGAACAGGCAAGCATGGACACTTCCGTGTTCGCGCTCCAGGGGAAGCGCGATTCTGAGAGGATGTCATTGTACGCCCTCCCAGAATTAGCCGACCGAGCTGTAGCCATCATTAAGCTATGACCCACTCGACAAGTAGTTAAAACAATTGGAGCAATCATTTTCACATTGTTTGATTCAAGACAATATAACACCCATTCAGAACAACTTGGGTCTCACCTGGTTCTTGATAATAATCTGTGATACCCACTCTAACTGTCCCGTTCAGGATAATACCTATTCCTTTACCTGATGTCCCTTGGATCAGTAAATCCTCTTCTTTGACTACTTTCCCTTGCTGCACCGTTAACACACTATTCCTAGACAAATTTACCAAAAAGCATGGTATAGGCCTGGACTCGTTACTGCCATAGCAATTAAGGGTTTGTGTCGTACACTAGGGGAATCATAGAACATATCCAACAATCTGATAGATTGAACTGAATATTGATAACCTCTCACATATATCGGACCCAGGATTAATACCATAAGGACACCCTGCCATGCTTCCATCTTCCTCCTCCACAGATGACTTATTCTGGAAACTAAAAGGACACAATTAATACACTTCCTAAGCACTGTCGGCCAAGATCCAGGGCCCCCTCCGAGACCTCCATCCCTTAAGCTAGCCTCATTGCTCAGGTACCATGGCTTTATGCACGTGCTTACAATGTGATGCATGCACCCAAACTTCTCTCCCCTCAAGCCTTACAGCCTTTGGGGTTATCATTACTACCTGATTGGGTCCTGACCATCTAGGCTCAAGACCTTTACTTTGGTGCTTCTTGATCATCACCCAGTCACCTGGTTGTAACTTGTGTCTCCCTTCAAGACCATCTGGATCTGGAAGTGAAGCATAGATTTTATTATGCAACTGGTTCAGGTGTCTCTGTGGTTCTATCTTTGTAAGCATGCCATAGGACTTAGTTAAGGCCTGTGGGTAGTACAAATCTTTGGCACTGATTCAAAAAATATCTCATAAGGAGATATCTTTTCCTTCTGTTTTAGAGTAGTTCTCAAAAAAAAACAGTGCAATAGGTAATCCCTGTAGCCAATTCAATCCTACCTCAGCCTTAAGTTTCCTCAACTTTGCTTTCAACAGCCCATTATATTTTCCTACTTTACCACTTGCAGCTGGGTTATATGGTGTATGTAGGCGCTATTCAATGTTAAAAGCTGTCAGTATCTCTTTCATTATCTGACCTGTGAAATGCTTTTCCCCTATCACTCTCTATTGTTCTGGAATTCCATACCTGCAAACTACTTCCTGTATCACTTTCTTAGCTGTCGCTGTAGTTGTAGCCTTCTGTACCGGGAAAGCGTCTACCCACCCACTAAAAAAAATCTACACAAGTTAAAACATACTCATACATTCCCACCTTTGGTAGCTGTATGTAGTCTATCTTCAGTCTCTGAAATGGGTATAATGGTCTTGGGATATAACCACATGGTGTTTGTACCTTTTTTCCCTGGGTTGAATTGTGCACAAATCAAACATGCTTGACAAAATTGTTTTGCCACGTTTCAATACCTGGTGCAAACCATATTTTTAAAATTGCATCCACCATGCCTCCTTTGGAAACATAAGAGGGGAGATGTGCCATTGAGCAGGGCTGCTGTTAGAAATCGCGGGGCCCCGTACAGACTACCTGGCAGGGCCCCCTCCCCCCTATATTAAAGATATATTTAGCTAAAATTACAACAAAATCACAATTAGCAGACACAAATATAACATAACTCACACAATTTCCTGCTAAATCTAATAAATAAAAACTATGTTAAATAAAAATGAAGATGAGATAAGAAAAATATACAGGCTGGGCAGTTGGAGCTCAGAGAGACAGAGAGAGAGAAACAAAGTTACAAATAAACTCCTGAGCAGAGATAACATTAGAGCCTGTGCTGGGAGGGGGGCCCACACAGGATTTGTGAGGGACCACTGTCTCTTTCTCAGCAGGTAAAAGCTGATAGCAGGGAGAGGGACAGATCAGATTCAGGTGCTGGAGGAAGATTTCTGTATTTGTTGTCCATCACTAAACCCCTCCCTGTATGGGCCCCCCTGTGTGCTGGGGCCCCCTACAAGAGGGCTGGTGGTCCCCCCCTATCAGCGGCCCTGCCATTGAGCACAAGGCAGACATAGAGTAGGGGGCACAAGGTCTCCCATCCTCATGATGCCAAATACCTCTTTCCTTCTGTCTGCACTGAGCCTTTTTCGGTTTACTCATTTCTTCTTGAAATGCTGCATTTTGCAACCTCCCCAATGTTTCCTCCTCAAGTGTTCCTTTTAAGGAACACACTTTTTTCAGTTCTCCTCTCATCTAAGGGAAATAGCGCTACCCCTTTAGCAGCTTTATCTGCTCTCTGGTTTCCGATAGTGACAGGAATGGATCATTTCCTTTTGTATGAGCCTTTACCTTCACCACAGCAACGGCAGCTGGTAAGACAATAGCTTCCAATAGAGCCTTTATCTGAAAAGCATTTTTTATTGGTTTACCTTGAGATGTCAAATAGTTTCTACTTTTCCACAGCGCAGCAAAATCATGCACTGCACCGAAAGCATAGCGTGAGTTGGTATAGATATTACCGGTAATCACTTTAAGGCCCCATTCACACTAGTGCGACTTGTCCCGCGATTTTGGACCGCAAAATCGCATGACAAGTTGTTTTCCATTATTTTCAATGAGCCCCATTCATATCAGTGCGTTTTGAAGTCGCACCGACTTCAAAGTAGTTCCTGCACTACTTTGCCATGATTTTAATGTGTTTTGAGGCATATAGCCTTGCCATTGCTTTCAAAATCGCGGCAAAAATCGTGCCGCGAAATCGCGGTAAAATTGCATCGCAATAGTGTGAAAGGGGCCTAAGACCGGGCCTATTTTTGACACTTGGTGTTTACAAGCTAAAATTAGTTTGTTTTTCTTTTTGCTAGAAAACTACTTAGAACCCCCAAACATTATATATTGTTTTAGCAAAGACCCTAGAGAATAAAATGGAGATCGTTTCAATATTTTTTATCACACCGTATTTGCGCAGCGGTCTTCCAAACGCAACTTTTTGGGGAAAAATTCGCGTTTTTTACCTTAAAAATAATAAAACAGTAAAGTTACCCCAATTTTTCCATAATGTGAAAGATAATGTTATGCCGAGTAAATAGATACCCAACATGTCATGCTTAAAAATTGTGCACGCTCGCGGAATGGCGACAAACTTTGGTACTTAACAATCCCCATAGGCGACATTTTAAAAATTTCTACAGGTTACCAGCTTAGAGTTAAAGAGGAAGTCTAGGGTTTAAATTATTACTCTTGCTCTAACGATCGCGGCGATACCTGTGGTTTGAACCCCGTGTTCATATGTGGGCGGGACTTCCGTATTCGTTCGCTTCTGCGCACAAGCTAACAGGGACAGGGCACTTTAATTTTTTTTTCCTATTTTTTTTATTCATTATTTTTTTTTTTTTTATACAGTTTAGAAAAAAAAAAAAATAATCATTGTTATTCCTATTACAAGGAATGTAAACATCCCCCTTAGATTGTAAGCTCCTTGAGGGCAGGGACTGATGTGAATGTGCAATGTATATGTAAAGCGCTGCGTAAAATTGACAGCGCTATATTAAGTACCTGAAATAAATAATAGAAATAGGCACGACAGGTCCTCTTTATTGTGAGATCTGGGTTCAAAAAGACCTCAGGCCTCCCAACTACACTAAAAAAGAAAAAAAAAGTGTGGAAAAAAAATCGGCCCTTTAAACCGGTTGCTAGGCAACGATGTTTGACGTCGCTCCGCTCCCCCAAGACCATAGAGTCAAGTGGGGGCCATCTTGCCCTCACTCGACTTCCTGTCTCTGAGGAACCGGGACCGGATCGTTTTCCCTGCTGCCGGTGGGTCCGGATGCGGGGGAAATGGCCGGGACACGGCGGCAGGGGGGCACCTATTCTGCTGTAAGGGTGATCCTGCTACTAATCTGCCGCTGGGACCACCCTAATCTGAAACCCGTTTTCAAAAATACCGGGGTTATGGCAGCTATCTGCTGCCATAACCCCGGTATATAGCGTCAAAGGACCAACGTAAAACTGCGGCGGGCAGGCGGTAAGTGGTTAACCGATTGACCCTCTGCTATTTGACATGCCTTTGTTAAGGCTTCTAGCTTGGCCACTTGGGCCGAGCAAAGGCTTGGTAATTCTTCCTGAACCATCACCCTTTCCTGGTCCACTATAGCCTGTCCTGTGAGAGGTGAACCTTTCTCTGTATAGAAGCAAGAATCATCTACCCATAGCATGTAGTACATAGTCCTATCGCACACCTTCCTGGTTTGTAGGCTCTACTGTGTTGGGTGCTGAAGCGATCACCAGTTGGCGATCACCAGTTGGATTAGATACGTAAATACATATTCTCCAGCACACCAAGGCTCTTGCAAAAGCAGTCCAAAACTTTATTGAAGTTACGATCACATCAAAAAATGGTGCAACGTTTCGGAGCCGCACAGGACCCCTTTGCCAGGCATGTGATAGCACAGGACCCCTTCGTCAGGCACCCAGATTCCATATCTGGGTTTTCAAGAGCAACATCTGTCACTGTTGTGGATAACACATGATAAGCCTCTATACTACTACCACAATCATGCCCCCCACACCTCCAATGGCTCAGAGATGACAGGGAGTAAGGTGGCTGGGTTCAGCACATTACACCTTTTGATTATTATGTTACTTGGGGTAAGCAATGCTAACTCATATCTGGTCAATCTGGCAGCAGACAAATGCTTGGTGTTATAGTGATTAAGCACCTGGTCTACTGCATGAGGGACCATTAAAATTAAGGTATTTACCAATATTATTTTAGCAGTTTTCTTCACCAGGCATCACCGCTGCAGCAGCTGTAGCTTTTGCACAAGGTGCTGCGGCACAGATAACTGGATCCAACGGCTGAAAATAGTACCCCACTGGCCTATACCTGTCCCCGTGTCTCTGTGCCAATACCTCTGATTAGTGATCAACCGATATAATTTTTATTGCCGATACCGATATTTTGGTCATCGCATATCGGGATCGCCGATATTTCCGTACATTCATTTTTTTTTTTTTTGACAGGTACTCTTGTGGAGGGATCTGGGGGGTCTAAAAAACCCCAAACCCCTCCTCTGCACCTAAAAGCATTCAAAACGCCAAGTTTGGCTCTTTTGAATGCTGTCATTTTTTCTAATTTGGTGCTGAGTACCCGGGAGTGATGTCATGACTTCACTTCCGGGTTTTTAAATGGAAACCTGATCAGAGCCGAATGCGGCTTTGATCGGGTCTTCTCTTCGGCGGCCGTGCAGGCTGGTTGCCCGGGTCTCCCAATGGAACGGGAGACCCTGACGAACCGCGGAAGGTGGCGGGAGGGGGGGGGGCGTACCCTCCCGCTCCTTGTAATGACAGCCAAGCGGCTTCTGAGCTGCATCGGTTGTCATTACAAGACAGCCGGCCGTTGGCTATGGGCGCCGGTACCAGGGTGATGCCTCTAGCTGTAGGCATCACTCTGGTACAAGCACTTTCCTGAAATAACCTCAGGGGCCGATTCCGATATATTGGGGAAAGTGCATAATCGGTCGATCCCTACTTCTAAGACCCCGTTCACACTGGGGCGACCTGTCAGGCGACCTGGTCGTCTGACAGTTCGCCGTAGGTCGCCTCGCATAGAGAAGCTGTGGACCCGTTCTAATAGGAGCGACACAAGTCGCTCCGACTTAGAAAAAGGGTCCGGAGCTTCTTTGGGGCGACCCGGAGCGACCTGCATAGACTTCAATGTTATGAAGTCCGTGGTGGCCGCTCCGAGGTCTGTGCGCTGCGACCTGTGAGGTCGCCCCGGGAAGTCGGATCGCCCCAGTGTGAACGGGGCCTAATGCTTGATTATTTGTCTCATGACAAAACAAATATTAATCCTTTTTGTAATCAGGCAAGGCTAAACATGAGCTTGTCATAATGGCGTGTTTCTATTGCTTGCTTTTGCTCCTCTGTTAATTTAAAATGTGTAATTTTACTAGATGTCAGTGTATATAAAGGCTAGGCAATCTGTGACATGTTTGGAATCCAGGTTCTACAGTAACTCACAAGGCCCAAATTTTTACAACATTACATTAATGTCATCAGACATTACTGTCTGATGGTTTATTTGTTACTGGGTAGAGAGGTGTATTGCAAGGAGAATTTACCTTTCCCAACACCCCTTTTTCCAAATAGAAATTGAATCTGTTCTCTGATACCGTCCTTTTGCTGCTGGGATAAGGGATATTGAGGCAATTTCAGCAGATTAACTTCAACTTGGTTTCACTTTGACACCGATCAGAGCTACATTTAATATTCCCATGTCCTCTCTAGAGGTAGCCCAGAGTGTTTCTGGCAACTCTGCAAGGCCAGTTGGGTGTGTCTTTTCCTGTGCTCTTGCAACTAACACACACCGGCTATCCCACACATTTTGTTCTATTTCAGTCTGTGGGGAAGTTGCATAAACTCCCTCTGGGGTGTAAACTATGGAGAACTGAAACTGGCAGTGGCTCCTACCAGGCAAAACATGGCGGTTATTTTCCTTCTGGGTAGTCAGAGGCCTTCTCCTGTCCACAGGAAAGGTGGAGCACAAATCGCAGTCATGTGACATAAGGAGATGAGCCGCCTTCCACCCTGGTGCAATCATCAAGCTTCCAGTCAGAGGTCAGGGGCCATAAATAACAGGATGAGGTCCGCTATGTTAACCATGAAATGTAAATTGGCGGAATGGTTAAGAATTGGGAGAACGGCAGAACATTAATAATATTGTCCACAAATTAATCCCAGCAGATTACAAGGTACCGTATCAGACAACAGGAAAGTTGACTGTAAGGATAAATCCCCCAATTTCACCTGAAGAGAGGGAGTTTCCTGCAATAACGTTGTAGAAACCTTTAGTCCTGCCACTGGCACACTGTGACCTGTGAGCAAAGGGGAAACAGTCTATCACGTACCTGGAGGTGAGCCTGAACGGTGAGGAAGGCCTCTCTTACGCCTCTGACTCGGGACCCCTGATAGTGCAGACAGGAGGTGCCGGGTATAGAGTAGCACGAGTGCCTGATGTAGCTGGAAGAAGGCTGAAGTCCACAGACAGGGATAGCCGGGTAAGTCCAGAGCAGGTATGCAGGCAACAGGTGCTGGTGGCAGGAGCGTAGTGAGACAAGCCGGGTCAGAAGCCAAACGGTCATACAGGAGCCAAAAGGAGCAGACTGGAGCGGAGGTCAAGGGACAAGCCGAGGTCGGTGCAGGCGGAGAGCAGAGGATAGTTAGGACAAGCCGGGTCTGGTACTGGTAAACAGGATACAGGTAGCAGGTTCAGGTCAACAAGGCTGAAGACAAAGCAGCACTGGAGCTGAGCAAGAGCTGAGTTTAAATAGTCCATTTGGCGCCAGCATCTGTCACGTTGCGTGTTTGCGTGCTTGCGTGCGTTCGTGCATTCGCGTATGCGCATTCACCAAGTCCCGGCGGGATTGAACAGAAACACAACTCTGAACAGAAAACCTCTTCTTACATTGTCTGTGTACATAATACACTTTTACTGGCCCCTGAGTGGCATTTCTTTTAAGGTTAATTTCACAAAAGTATCCTGGCCATCCTTTTCTCAGATTACTGGAAATATTGCATCTAGTCAATCTCTTTTACCCCCGGTTTTCTGAACTGTCTCCGTGGCAGACTGCATTCTCGTACCAAATGTCCAGGCTTGCCACAATTGTAACAAGTCAGGCTGAAGAACAGTTTTCTTTCTCCCCCTCCCAAGGTCCTTTAGTGACATTGTACTTACCTTAGTCCAGGAAGCCACAGGAATCATTTTTCCTGTTGCCCCCTTCATCTTAGTACACTGACTTATAGCAAATTCTGGGGAATCTTTTGGAATTGGGGCTTTACCTAAATCCTCCATCTTGTATAACTCTGCTTCCAGTATTATTAACTCATAGTCACTTGCTCCAGCTAACCCCTTAATTATATGTAAAATATCCTCCCAGTTCGCTCTATAGCGTGTTGATATGTTGCATATTTGTTAAGCGACGGGGTGGATGGGGTGTGGACTGTGCCTTTGTTATGGAATTGTATTTAAAAATGTATTCATTTCCTCGGGAGTCCAGGGAACCTGATGGGTTATTAGACCCTGTCAAATGCTGGTTCTGATCATATGTTCTCTGTTCCCTTACTGGATACAATTGCTCCTTTAATTTCCTTTAAGGTTGTAATAAGGTTCCCTATTTGCCTCCCCAGTGGTATCAGGAGCCAGGGGCAGACTGGCAACTTTCAGCCCAGGGGGCAAGTACAAACCAGAGGCCCATGGTGCAGCAACTCGGCCCCCCTCCCACTCTCCCTCTTCCCCTCCTCCTCCTGACACCTATTTCAGGCTGTAGCGCTGCTTCAGGTACTCTCTACTCACTCTCTACTCACTGGCTGAATCTGGGTTCCCAACTCTTCCAACTCCCCGGTTGGGACTGGCTAGAGGAGGACACAGTTTACACCATCCTGCACTTCTTCATCCCACAATCAGTAGGTCAGTGACAGAGACATTTTACTTCTCTTCACCAGGAATCCTTTAGGCATGTCTGTGGCAGAAGCGGCGCAGCCTTTTTACTGGACATCAGAGTGGCCCAGGGGGCATTTGCCCCCCTGCCCCCTGGCCCAGTCCTCCCCTGTCAGGAGCGTCTTCCTGATCCCATTCCTTATCAGGTGGCAAAGGGGGAATACAAATGTAAAGCAAATTGAGACACATCCCCTGGTGAACCACTATATCCACTCACCTCATGTGATGATCCCATGCTAGATCCTTCTCCTGATGACGTCCCTCTCACCCTCAAACGGCCCCCCTTTGGAGCTGATGCTGCTGCATATGGGGGTGGACGGCCATCATGACCTGCTACCTCCCTGACACTGCTTGATACCTTCTCTGCAGCTGGACTGCTGGGTCCCTTTTGAGAGTTTTAGCCAATAGTTGGGTGCTCATAACCATCTTTTTTGATATATCCCCCTCTCCTTCTGACTCCTTTGGCAATACTGCCAACAAGATTTTTGAGGTTTTTGAATAAGCTTAATTTGTCAAACCTCGCCCAGGCCGCCAATTAATTTGGGCCTGTCATTTTACTTTTAATATCATGGTGAAGGGCAAGGTAGTCTATGATCTGTGTCAGTCTGTGCCATTTATTTAAATACTTAACCACCCACTTGCCATAGCGTGCTTTTAATTCCGGGCAAGGAGTCAAAGGTGGTCCCTTAATTTTTGCACCTCCTCCCAAATGATTTCCCATTTTGGAAACCCCTGGGTCCTTTGTTTATCCCTTTTCTCCCAGAATTGAGTAGGCAAAAGCTTGGCCAAAGCTTCCCCTTCTTTATATTGTACAGTGCTTACAATATCAATGAATCACACAGTAAACCAGTACCATATAGGTAATGAACAGCTATAGGAACAGCAAGTATAAATGATACAACCGGGATAATGGCTTAAACAAGAAAGTGTATTGCTTGATTCCAAGTTCTCAGTGTGACCGTGCTGGGGAATCAGAAGTGTTAATAAAGACCATATACAGAAATATGAAAATGGGATTTAGTAAGGGAAAGCCGAAAGAGGTAAAGCAAAGAAAGAAAAAGGAGGAAAAAGAGGGGGGGGCCTATGGGGGATCGCCCGGAGAGTCCGAAACAAAAGTATCAAATTCGCTGGAAAAGCGAAAGTTGAGCCATACTGACCACATGATAGTGTGAGAATCTGATTTGCTATTCTCCCAAGACACCAGTCTTTCAATATGTTCCATCCGGTCGACTTCACATGCCCATTGAGCCATAGGGGGCGCCAGTGGTTGACGCCAATGTCTGGCAATCACTGATCGCGCCGCTGTGAGAAAGTGGCGGATGAGGCTTTTTTTAATCTGCTTATAAGATCCTGGCAACATAGACAAGACTGTTACGGAGACCTCATTGGGGAACCTGTCACCAACCAGCTTTTCATATAGAGCCAATATTTTGTCCCACTTCCCCTTCTTTATAACACACCTTCTCCAGAAGGTGTCTCCTTCCTGCCCCCAGGACAGGACACTCAATTCTCTTACACCTTCTTCACAACCACCCTGAAAGGTGAAACTAAAATAGTTTGCTACATAGATTACCTAGATATCACCTGCTCCCCGAATAGGTGGCTATCTTCACCAGAAATCTTAATCCTCATTGCTGCTACCTCCAGGGCCGGCCTTTGGGGTGTGCGAGCCGTGCGGCCGCACAGGGCACCATGGGCAACAAGGGCGCCGTGCGGCCATCACAGCTCGCAGAAGATCAGGTGATTCAGGCCGCACAGCGGGAGGTGAGCGACGACCGCACCCTGGACAGGGTTAACACAGGCCGCAGCCACCGCTTACCTCCCGCTGTGCGGCTGTGCCTCGGTCACCCTACTGATGCAGTGAGGCGAGCTGTGTATCTCTCACACAGCTCAGCCGCCGCTCCGATCCTTCCACGCTGACAATCTCTCCTCCCTCCCTGCACTGACGCCAGAGGAGAGATCGTCAGCTCCTCCTCACCCTGTCCCTTCTCCTCCTCCTCCCGCCCTGTCCACACTCCCGGGGATGTGTGGGCGGGAAGTTTAAAGAAAAAAAAAGCTGCAGAGAGCAGAAGGTAAGTGAGGACTCTCTCCTTTAAAAAAATGTAAGGGGGGGCTTTTTGTGGGGAGCTCTGTGTGAGGGGGGTCTGTGATGTAAGGGGGGGCTCTCTGATGTGGGGGGCTCCATGGGGGGGGGGCTCTGATGTAAGGGGGCTTTGTGTGGGGGGTCTGTGATGTAAGGGGAGGCTCTCTGATGTGGGGGGCTCCATGGAGGGGGTCTGATGTAAGGGGGCTTTGTGTGGGGGTCTGTGATGTAAGGGGGGGCTCTCTGATGTGGGGGGCTCCATGGAGGGGGTCTGATGTAAGGGGGCTTTGTGTGGGGGTCTGTGATGTAAGGGGGGCTCTCTGATGTGGGGGGCTCTGTGTGTGTGGGGGGGGTCTGATGTAAGGGGGCTTTGTATGTGGGGTCTGTGATGTAAGGGGGGCTTTGTGTGGGGGGTCTCTGATGTGAGGGGGGCTCTGTGTGTGTAGGGGGGCTTTGTGTGTGGGGTCTCTGATGTGAGGGGGGCTTTGTGTGGGGGGTCTCTGATGTAAGGGGGCTCTGTGTGTGGGGTCTCTGATGTGAGGGGGGCTTTGTGTGGGGGATCTCTGATGTAAGGGGGCTCTGTGTGGGGGGTCTCTGATGTGAGGGGGGCTTTGTGTGTGGGGGGGGTCTCTGATGTGAGGGGGGCTTTGTGTGTGTAGGGGGTCTCTGATGTTAGGGGGGCTTTGTGTGGGGGTCTCTGATGTGGGGGGGTCTCTGATGTAAGGGGGCTTTGTGTGTGGGGTCTCTGATGTAAGGGGGCTTTGTGTGGGGGTCTCTGATGTAAGGGGGCTCTGAGTGTGGGGTCTCTGATGTGAGGGGGGCTTTGTGTGGGGGGTCTCTGATGTGAGGGGGGCTTTGTGTGTGTGTGTGTAGGGGGTCTCTGATCTTAGGGGGGCTTTGTGTGGGGGTCTCTGATGTGAGGGGGTCTCTGTGTGTGGGGGGGTCTCTGATGTAAGTGGGGCTTTGTGTGTGGGGTCTCTGATGTGAGGGGGGCTTTGTGTGGAGGGGTCTCTGAAGTGAGGGGGGCTTTGTGTGGGGGGTCTCTGATGTGAGGGGGGCTCTGTGTGGGGGGGGCTCTCTGATGTAGGGGGCCTCTAAATTAAGGGGGGCTTTGTGTGGGGGGTCTCTGATGTAAAGGGGGCTCTGTGTGTGGGGTCTCTGATGTAAAGGGGGCTCTGTGTGGGGTCTCTGATGTAAAGGGGGCTCTGTGTGGGGGGTCTCTGATGTACGGGGGGCTAAGTTATTAGTGATCATAAAAAAGAAAAGTCAAAGTGCAAAAAAGGTGCAAGAAAATGCGCGCGCGGGGGGGGGGGGGGGGGGCGCCACAGGATTAGCTCGCACAGGGCGCCTGAACACCTAAGGCCGGCCCTGGCTACCTCTTCCTTGGGCAGTCTTATGCATTCACAGTTACCCCTTCTAGTGTACAGTGATTATCACACAGAATAAGGAGGTAGCCCTCTTTACTACTGAGGCACCTGCTCTCTAAATTCCTCAACTCGGCACAGATTCACACTTCACACTTATATGAGAAATTTGAGATCACAGATAACAAACCCTCTTTGCCTATCCCTCCCAATTTTTAACACCACAATTAAAACAAATAAAATGAAATAACATATAAAGACAATGTCAATTATTACTCCCAATCTATCAGATGTATTGTGGATTATTAGTGGGTCACACCTCTGGGTCACATTGGCTGAATTCATGGACAATGTTCCTCAATGCTACATATTCCCCACGCTCTGGCTCAATGACTTGAGAATCAATGGGAATCTGATATGAGGAATGGTGTCCATTTTCGTTTAAATACAACTATTGTCAATAGAATCCAGGCAATAGCCCCCAACACCACCACCAATATTTCAAAAACAAACAATGGTGTGTGGCATGTACTTAGTGTATTGTTCATTTAAACATTTATTTCAGGTTATACCTTTCAATACTCCCTTTCCTGTCAATAGAACAGTGATAGCGAACCTTGGCACCCCAGATGTTTTGGAACTACATTTCCCATGATGCTCAACTACACTGCAGAGCAGTGCTGTATCTAGGCCTAGGCCAACAAGGCCCAGGCCTAGAGCGGCACTTTGCAGGGGGACAGCAAAAAAGCTGCACCCCGAAAGAAAGAAAAAAAAAACAGCCTTCTCCCGGCTCCTACACAAAAAGGTCCCCACTGGCTGGCACTACACTTTTAGTATAGTGCCAGTCTTATGGGGCAAATTGGGCCAGAGGGCAGGGTCCAGGAGGCAAATCAATCTGGCAGCCCCATAAAGCAGTCACACTGTTACCTGTGGGTATGATAATACCGGCCGGTGAGGACATTCAGACAGACCGCAGGCCGCCGACCACACTTATTAGCATTGGCGGCCATCTGGTCAGTTGTATTAAGTGTGGCACTGCAGTCTAATGCTCCGCCCACCCTCCTCCGCCCCCAGGTATGGCAGCCATCATGTCAATAATACAATTTCATTTCTTTAAACATCCTTGTCCTTGAGAGAGAATATTGAATTGCATCATATACAACTAGGACTTTTAATCGTATATGATGTCAATAATATTTGGACCCGTATGGACCTCATATGTACTATCGCTATGTCACTGGATTAGTAAGATTACTCCGATCTTATAAGATATTTGGACTTATGTTTGCTGCCACTGATTATCACTTATTTCTTTAATGATTATGGACTTCCTATTTATTATACAAATAAGTGAAATAATCCTATGATTACAATCAGTGGCAGCAAACACAAGTCCAAATATCTTAAAAGAAAGGAGTAATCTTATTAATCCTGTGATATAAGGCTGTACTAATGGGCACTGATAAGGCGGCACTGAATAAGCTGCACTGATGGGGCTGCACTGATAAGGCAACTCTGATATGCTGCACTGATGGGCGCCAATAGGCTGCACTGATGGGCACTGCTATGTTGCTCTGATGGCCACTGATGAGGCGGCTATGGTGGGTATTGATAAACTGCACTGATGGACAATAATGAGGCTGCACTGATAAGGCAGCACTGATATGCTGCAGTGATGGGCACTGATGAGGCTGTACTGATGGGCACGAGGCGGCACTGATAAGCTTTACTCATGGGGCTGCACTGATGGGCACTCATATGTTGTACTGATGGGAACTAATGAGGCTGCCCTGATGGCCAATAATGAGGCTGCACTGATGGCCACTGATGAGGCAGCACTAATAAGCTGCACTGATGGGGCTTGTGACGGTGTTCACCGTCACTGGAATTTAAGGACAGATGGGTGATGATTTGGATGGCTTCATATTTGTCAGCAAGGTCTCCATGTAGAAACATTGAGATTTGTTCCCATTTGCCATGAGGTCTCTGACCAGGAAGTACAACTCCTAATATGGTCATTCCAGGAAGTTCAATGAGGAGACTGACTGTCTAACAATGTTGCTTTTGTCTGAGGTGGCTTTCCATTCACCTATTGTCGGGTGTGCTAATGAACTCACCTGTTGTCTGCTAAGGGATGTATTGACACTCAGAGTAATGTGTATTGGGGGCTTCTGTCTCATTACACATAACAGTCCTTCTGGTCAAGCTATCTGGCCAATCCCTGCTGACTCATTTTCAAGTGCTCATTTGCATGGCTAAGGAAGACCTGAAGGAGAACGGCATGTACTTTGCAATTGACCAATGGGAAAGCGGTTGTTGGGGGCAGGATGTTCCAAATTCTGTATAAAAGTGTATTGTGTACTTCCAATAAACGTCTTCCTGTTTGAACTTACATACAGCCTGCTTGGTGTTTGTTCTAATGGATTCCGAACGGCACATGGCTGTAGTTCGGATCCCGGAGCCTTGGTTGACCGAACCATCAGACGTTGCGATCTGCAAGCTGACTCACTAGAAACAGAGGAGTGTCGGAAGAGCGGAAGCGAGCGAGCAAGGGTCTCGTCACAGGGCTGCACTGATGGGCACTGATATAATGCACTGATAGGCTGCACTAATGGGTACTGATAGGCTGCCACTGAATGGGCTGTACTGATGGCCACTGGTGAGACTGCACTGATGAGACTGCACTGATAAGGCTGCACTGATGGGCACTGATAAGGCTGTACTGATGAGGCTGAACTTATGGGAACTGATGAGGCTGCACTGATAGGCACTGATTGTCTGTAGTTGTGGTTTACAGATGACAGGGCGGGTCATAAACAGGAAGGGATGATGTAGCCTTTTACTGGAAGGGGAGGGTCATATTTTAAATTTGGGGGTGCCCAAGTTTAGTCAGGCCTAGGGCAGCACAAAACCTAAATACACCACTGCTGAAGAGTGTATGAGCATCATGGGAAATGTAGTTCCAAAACATCTGGGGTGCCAAGGTTTGCCATCACTGCAATAAAACATATACATAAAGACCTTTGCATTATATAAATTCCAAAGCTCTTATATAAATTTAGTTAAGCCATGTTAGTAAATTGCTTCTACTATCTAGGGAAGCAGCCAGCATTCCTCATATCAGCAAGGTACAGATGTCTGATCTCCACCTGGTTCTGGGCCAGATCCTCCCAACAAGGAAATGCTTAGCCCTGTTAATTCTTTATACAGAGGAAACAGAAGTAAAATACATTTACAGAGAGTTTTTTAGATAGAAACAGACCAGCTCGTGTTTAAAATAGTGTCCCGGCTGACGTTGATCAGTCTCAGTGTCTCAGTGTCTTTTCGCACCGCGTCAGTCCAGACGTTCCTGGGAGAGGACCCATCCACTTTCTTTATCTTAGAGTAATTTCAAAGATAAATGAATTGGTGGTCTACAGTCCTTCCCTGGTCAGCCTTCTAAAGCTGAAACCGCCATACTTACCCCCTGCCTACTTTTGAGGATTTTATCCTGAAACCTTTCAGGACAGGATGTGTTGTCATACAAGCACTGAATTCTGTCAAGACCCAGCGAAGACCAAAAGGATCAATGCAGGAAATGAAAGCGAAACAACAGTGCAGTAGGAGAGAGCGAGAGATCAAGGGGGAAGCTTTTCGGTCAGTACTCTGCTTTTAACTTTATTTACCTTATTTCTAATTACACACGCTCACAATTTCACATGCCCAGCAAGGGGTTTCACTTACCACAAAACGGCCCCTGCTTTCACTCTCCCACAGGCTCATAACCCCTCCGTTGGACTGGCCAGGCGTTAAGCCAGCACAGCCTTTACCTTCTTGAGCTCCGAAGGACTTTAAGCCGGCAACCCTCGTGGTTACGGCTTCAGGAACCCACACATACAGCAGAAGTTAGCAGAGGTGGGGGAATCGAGTCACATGACTTGAGTTAAGTCAGACTTAAAGCGGAGTTCCGGGCACAAAATCGATATTTTTTTTTGTGCCCGTCCTGAAAAGGATAGTTAGGTTTTTTTTTTTAAAAACTCACCTTGTAATTGAAGATCGTAAATACTCACCTCAGGGTACTTCCTCCCTCAGCCCTGCGGCTCCGCTGTCATTTCCTGCGCTGCGATGATTCCTGGGAGCTGAACGTCATCGCTCCCAGGAATCAATGCGACGGCACCGGCCCCGCTCGTCACTTCCGGGCGATGCCGCATTCCCCTGCTAAACAGCTTCTGGGCATGCCCAGAAGCTGTTTAGGAATGCGGCGCCGCACCGGAAGTGACGAGAGGGGCCGGTGCAGGCGCATTCTGGGACAAGAAGACGCGGAAGAAGACACAGAAGAGGACCGCGCCGGCTTCAGCTGCCCACAAGAGAGATGGAAACGCTGTGGAAGAAATTTTATAAGTGAGTATTTCTTCTAAAAGGTAAGTGCGAACAGGGACAGATCAGAGGCTAGCCATTGTGGAATGTACTAGCCCTGACTGTCCCGGGGGTATGTTTGTTAAAAAATGACTTCTGTGCCCGGAACTCCGCTTTAAGTCACCAGTTTGAGGACTTGAGACTTGCTTGACTAAAATTAATAAAAGACTCGACTTGACTTTGACTTGGTATTCATGACTTGAGACTTGACTTTGATTTGAGACATATGACTCGAAATGACTTTACTTTTTTAAGTTATTAAATATTTGCATTTTCTCGATATGTGTTAAAGCAAAATTAATGTGCCTGTTATGTTCCTGACGCCACAGTCACTTAAAATATGTCAGTGTGTTCTGATTTTTAGCACACTGGCTGTTTAACAATGGAAATACTTAACATGTTTTTAGTGACTGTGGTGTTGAAACATGACCGGACGAAAGATTTTGAGCTGTTTGGGCATTCAAAGTGTTTCTTTAATATGCCAAGAAAAAAGTACTAAGCGGTTTTGTTAATGTTGAAAATAAAACAAAACCTTTCCTGACCACTGACTTTTAACTGATTTAAAGGTGAAAATTGGGGTAGATCAGTATTTTGACTTGATTTGACTTGACCAAAATAAATGACTTGCTTGACTTCAAGCAGGGACTCGACTTGACTTGCTTGCTTTTCACCATAGTAACTTGGGACTTGCTTGAGACTTGAAGGTTAAGACTTGAGACTTGCTTGTGACTTGCACATGTGTGACTTACTCCCATGTCTGGAAGTTAGTACAAGATAGAACAGAGACACAGCAGCATGTGACATACATAGACAAACAAACAGATAAACAGACTGTTACAAAAAACATATAAACACTCTCTCGTCTGGGTTCTTTATAATGTGCATTTTAGGCAAGTACCATATCACTACATCCTCCTCACCCCCCAAGCACAGGCAAACTTATCTTGTGAGCTAAAATGCATTCACCTGGGCCGCGTTTGACGGCACACAAGGTAAAATATTACGATTTTCCCCGAGCCACACTGCGGCACAGAGCTCTCCTTGGTCCAGTATTGGACCAGGTGCGTCAGATGGGATATACTTACAGATGGAGGTTACCTATATAGGTCATAATACGGAAAGTTTTTTACTCTCCACAAGCTGATTTTCTTTTTTGTAGACTTAACCCTTCCCGGTCCCCAACTGGCATCAGTTATTTCCATGGATGCCGGGTCGTACGGGAGTTATGTTTCCCCAGCAGGGTCCTTCTACATTCCAATCTTGGGCTCGATGCCAGTCTGGAGCTGCTCATCTGGATGGAGGGTGGGAGTCCTAATCACCTACAGGTGGTAGACCTATGAGGTCCTTTGAATTGTTTTTGGATCAATGTGTATGACATATGTATTTCACAGCCCTCCCTACTGTCTGGGTATGCCTAACCCTGATACCCCATTGCTGGGGTTTATACCACCACGGCCTGTGAATTACGATATTTTTGGTACGTCTCCCCCTGGATAATGTATAGTTTTGTTTTCCATCAGAAGGCTCTGCACTTTGATTTTCTCTCCTTGGTTGTGTAGGATATTCTGTTGCTTGCACAAGCCACTATGTTATGTCTTGTTTATTTGCTACTATGGACTAATAATTAACTAATACTCTTTTAGGAAAACCTTTGTCCCTTAATTCACCATGCTTCTTGTGCATTCTATTGGAATTTATGTATAACTATTAATGTTTTTAAAGAATGCAAAAGTAGAGCATTGGATAGTAGGTCTTAGTAATGTAATACGATGGTTACTTACTTCAACAGATATATGGAAGTGGGATGGGAAAAAGTGGCAATGCCTATAATAAATGGATAATGAGCTTAAAATAATCAAGTGAAAGAGTATGAGTATGTGAGTCGGAAAGGTTGGTGCGTTGTCCCCTAAATAGGGTAGAATGCAAGTTAGATAGTAAGTGGTGTTTTCCTCCTTTTTCCCTTTCCTTTCTCCTCCCTGTATGAGTTATATATATACAGTGGGTACGGAAAGTATTCAGACCCCCTTAAATTTTTCACTCTTTGTTATATTGCAGCCATTTGCTAAAATCATTTAGGTTCATTCTTCTTCCTCATGAATGTACACATAGCACCCCATACTGACAGAAAAACACAGAATTGTTGACATTGTTGCAGATTTATTAAAAAAGAAAAACTGAAATATCACATGGTCCTAAGTATTCAGACCCTTTGCTGTGACACTCATATATTTAACTCAGGTGCTTTCCATTTCTTCTGATCATCCTTGAGATGGTTCTACACCTTCATTTGAGTGTGTTTGATTATACTGATTGGACTTGATTAGGAAAGCCACACACCTGTCTATATAAGACCTTCCAGATCACAATGCATGTCAGAGCAAATGAGAATCATGAGGTCAAAAGGAACTGCCTGAAGAGCTCAGAGACAGAATTGTGGCAAGGCACAGATCTGGCCAAGGTTACAAAAAGATTTCTGCTGCACTTAAGGTTCCTAAGAGCACAGTGGCCTCCATAATCTTCAAATGGAAGACGTTTGGGACGACCAGAACTCTTCCTAGAGCTGGCCGTCTGGCCAAACTGAGCTATCGGGGGAGAAGAGCCTTGGTGAGAGAGGTAAAGAAGAACCCAAAGATCACTGTGGCTGAGCTCCAGAGATGCAGTCAGGAGATGGGAGAAAGTTGTAGAAAGTCAACCATCACTGCAGCCCTCCACTAGTCGGGGCTTTATGGCAGAGTGGCCCGACGGAAGCCTCTCCTCAGTGTAAGACACATGAAAGGCCGCATGGAGTTTGCTAAAAAACACCTGAAGGACTCCAAGATGGTGAGAAATAAGATTCTCTGGTCTGATGAGACCAAAATAGAACTTTTTGGCCTTAATTCTAAGCGGTATGTGTGGAGAAAACCAGGCACTGCTCATCACCTGTAAAATACAGTCCCAACAGTGAAGCATGGTGGTGGCAGCATCATGCTGTGGGGGTGTTTTTCAGCTGCAGGGACAGGACAACTGGTTGCAATTGAGGGAAAGATGAATGCGGCCAAGTACAGGGATATCCTGGACAAAAACCTTCTCCAGAGTGCTCTGGACCTCAGACTGGGCCGAAGGTTTACCTTCCAACAAGACAATGACCCTAAGCACACAGCTAAAATAACGAAGGAGTGGCTTCACAACAACTCCGTGACTGTTCTTGAATGGCCCAGCCAGAACCCTGACTTAAACCCAATTGAGCATCTCTGGAGAGACCTAAAAATGGCTGACCACCAACGTTTACCGTCCAACCTGACAGAACTGGAGAGGATCTGCAAGGAGGAATGGCAGAGGATCCCCAAATCCAGGTGTGAAAGACTTGTTGCATCTTTCCCAAAAAGACTCCTGGCTGTATTAGATCAAAAGGGGGCTTCTACTAAATACTGAGCAAAGGGTCTGAATACTTAGGACCATGTGATATTTCAGTTTTTCTTTTTTAATAAATCTGCAACAATGTCAACAATTCTGTGTTTTTCTGTCAGTATGGGGTGCTATGTGTACATTCATGAGGAAGAAGAATGAACCTAAATGATTTTAGCAAATGGCTGCAATATAACAAAGAGTGAAAAATTTAAGGGGGTCTGAATACTTTCCGTACCCACTGTATATATATATATATATATATATATATATATATATATATACCATATCTCACAAAAATGAGTACACCCCTCAATGTAAAGTAGTGAGTATACAGCTTGTACAACAGCATAAGTTTGCTAACCCCTCAAAATAACTCAACACAGCCAATAATGTCTAAACCGCTGGCAACAAAAGTGATACACCCCTAGGTGAAAATGTCCAAATTGGGCCCAAAGTGTCAATATTTTGTGTGGCCACCATTATTTTCCAGCACTGCATTAATCCTCTTGCGCATGGAGTTCACCAGAGCTTCACATGTTGCCACTGGAGTCCTCTTCTACTCCTCCATGATGACATCACAGAGCTGGTAGATGTTAGAGACCTTGCACTACTCCACCTTCCATTTGAGGATGCCCAACAGATGCTCAATAGGGTTTAGTGTCTGGAAATATGCTTGGCCAGTCCATCACCTTTACTCTCAGCTTCCTTAGCAAGGCAATGGTCATCTTGGAGGTGTGTTTTGGGTCGTTATCATGTTGGAATACCACCCTGTAGCCCAGTCTCCTAAGTGAGAGGATGATGCTCTGCTTCAGTATGTCACAGTACACTTTGGCATTTACAGTTCCCTCAGTGAACTGTTGCTCCCCAGTGCTGGCAGCACTCATGCAGCCCCAGACCATGACACTCCCACCACCATGCTTGACTGTAGGCAAGACACACTTGTCTTTGTACGCCTCACCTGATTGCCGCCACACAAGCTTGACACCATCTGAGTCAAATAAGTTTATCTTAGTCTCATCAGACCACAGGACATGGTTCCAGTAATCCATGTCCTTAGTCTGCTTGTCTTCAGCAAACTGTCCTTGTGCATCATCTTTAGAAGATGCTTCCTCCTGGGACAACCAATTTGAGGCAATATGTGGCGTTTGGTCTGAGCACGGACATGCTGACCCCATCCTTCAACCTCTGCAGCAATGCTGGCAATGCTCATACTTCTATTTTGCAAAGACGACCTCTGGATATGACGCTGAACACGTGCACTCAACTTCTTTGGTCAACCATGGTGAGGCCTGTTCTGAGTGGAACCTGTCCTGGTAAACCGCTGTATGGTCTTGGCCACCATGCTGCAGCTCAGTTTCAGCTTCTTGGAAATCATCTTTTAGCCTAGGCCATGTTTATGTAGAGCAACGGTTCTTTTTTTCAGATCCTCAGAGAGTTCTTTGCCATGAGGTGCCATGTTGAACTTCCAGTGACCAGTATGAGAGAGTGAGAGCGATAACACCAAATTTATTTAAATACATGTTAAATACATATAGGGTCCATTCACACGTCATTAAAATTGGTCCGCATCCGTTCAAAAATTTAGTGGAACGTTTGCAGACCCATTGATTTTCAATGCCAGTCTGAAAAATTAGGCATTCACAGAATAAAGAAGTAAGTGTCAGCCAGTACAGGCCCCAAAAATTATCCCACAGGCATTCACCTGACAGCAAAGAACTTTGTATTCTGTGGCTGGAGGTACATTAGGCATACACAGGATACAGAAGTAAGTGTCGGCCAGAACAGGCCCCAAAAATTAGCCCACAGTCGTTCATCTGACAGCAAAGAACTTTGTATTCTGTGGCTGGAGGTACATTAGGCATTGACAGGATACAGAAGTAAGTGTCGGCCAGTACAGGCCCCAAAAATGAGCCCACAGGCGTTCACCTGACAGCAAAGTACTTGGTTTTCTGTGGCTGGAGGTACATTAGGCATACACAGTATACAAAAGTAAGTGTCGGCCAGTACAGGCCCCAAAAATTAGCCAACAGGCGTTTGCCCTACAGCAAAGAACTTGGTATTCTGTGGCGGGAGGTACATTAGGCATTCACAGGATAAATAAGTGTCGGCCATTACAGCCCCAAAAATTAGGCATTCAACGGACATAAAAGGCCTTTTATGCCACTGTATTTACTTAGTACAGGTCCTTGCCCTTTATGCTTTTTATACAGGGGTCCCTCTTAAAACACTGGAGCATGAAGGCCCCCATTTACACTAAACTGGAAGCGGTATAGTGGCCTGGCTCCTGCTCATTATCCAGGATAATGTCGTCCTCGTTCTCCTCCCCCCATCCACGGACAACACCAGGGATCCCAGAAAGGTTTAAAGCATGCTCCTCTTGCTCCTCCTCATCCGCCACGGCACCATCCTCCTCTGACTCCTCTTCAGACTCCTGTTGTTGACTTGTCTCATATGGAGTAGCTCCCCCTGGGAATTCATCCTGCATTGCGACTTCCTCATCTTCCTGCTCCTGCTCCTCGACGGCTTGATCAATGACACGACGCAATGCATGCTCCAGAAAGACGGCGTAAGGTACGATGTCACTGATGGCGCCCTGGCTGCGACTGACCAGTTTGGTGAACTCATCAAATGGCCACAGAAGTCTGCATGCGTGGCGCATGAGCAGCCACTGGCGCGGTGAAAAAAACCCAAGCTCATCAGAACCTGTCCTGCCACAGAGTTTGTACAGGTAGTCGTTAACTGCACGTTTCTAATGGAGCAGCCTATCAAGCATATACAAGGTTGAGTTCCATCGCGTTGGGCAGTCACAATAAAGATGTCTGACGGGCAGGTTGTGTCACCGCTGAATGTCAGCAAGGCGAGCCATGGCTGTGTAAGATCTTCGGAAATGGCCCGAGATTTTCCTGGCCTGCCGCAAGACGTCCTGGACCCCAGGGTATTTGACAACGAATCGCTGCACGACCAAGTTCAGGACGTGTGCCATGCATGGCACGTGTGTAATTTTGCCCTGTTTCAGCACGCTCAGCAGATTGGCACCTTTGTCGCACACCACTTTACCAACTGTCAAATTGAGAGGTGTTAGCCACTGATCTGCCTGTGAACGCTAAGCTGAAAGAAGTGTAGGACCAGTGTGGCTCTTGGCTTCCAGGCACAACAGACACAGCACAGCATGGCAACGTCTCACCTGGCATGTGGAATAGGTTCTGGGGATCTTGGGCGGCGCAGCAGAAGAGACGGTAGCAGCGGAAAAGGAGGAGTCAGCCGAGGAGGAGAGAGAGGATGGAGGAGGAGAAGAAGAGGCAGGCCTGCATGCAATCCGTGGCGGTAAAACCAAATCTACATGGGTGCCATGGGCTACATGCTTGACGGCCATCAGAAGGTTCACCCAGTGAGCAGTAAAAGTTATATACCTTCCCTGCCCGTGTTTGCTAGAGGCTAGACGGCATGATGGAAGGTGGAGCGGAGGTCAATTGTGAGGAGAGGGGAGAAGGAGAAGAGGCTGGATGGTGAGAGCCTGGAGTGTGGCTTTGTGGGTTCTGACAGCGTTGCTCCCACTGGGCTCGGTGATGGGAGTCCAGGTGCCTTCTTAAGGTGGTCGTCCCTAGGTGAGTGTTGGGCTTACCGCGACTTTTGCGTTTACTGAAAAGGCTGCAGATGGCAACACTATTAAACACACGTTAAAAAAAGCCCACTCTGCGGAGCCATGTGCCGGTGTCCTGGGAGCTCCAGATGTGACCGTACATGGTTGATGGATCGCTCCTGATACAGTATATTAGCAGTCTGGTTTGTCCCTCCTGTGCAATTTAGGTTCGGCCTGCTTCTCCTCCCTATCTGGTCCATCTCTCCCTCTGAACTCCCCTCCTCTTCCTCTCTTGTAGGCACCCATGTGACGTCCATAGACACGTCATCATCTACGTCATCTTCCCCACCACTAACATTTGAGATCTCGGAGTAGGCAGCAACAGCGGGGACCAACCTCCTTGGGCTGATCTGGGTACTGTCGTCAGACTGCTAAGTGGCGGCTGTTGCTACCTCCTCTTACTGATCCGATGCCAAGAATGGCTGCGCATCGCAAATGTCTTGTGATGGATCGGAAAATAATTCCTGTAACTCAAGCGGAAGATATATGGTGGTGTTGGTGGTGGTGTCTTTGCAGGTGGACACAGCACAGAGTGAAGAGGGTGCATATAGAGAGGATGAGGAGGGTGTAGAAGAGGAAGGCTGAGTGAGCCACTCAACCAAGTCTGGTGCGTCCTTTGACGTAATCGAACGCACCTTCTGCAACTTCCCACTTTGGCTCCGGCCTGGTGCTTCTGCCCTACCCCAGAAGGGCCTGCCTCTTCCTCTGCCTGTCATTTTTTAAATGACCCTGTGACAAAATGACCAGTACTGGGTTGCAACGTACTTAGACCCCAGTACAAACAAAAAATGGCGGAAATGTTACCACCATCACAGAGGGCTGTCAGAATGCAGCACTTCCAGGCCTTGCTTCGAGAAATGCTGCATTCTGCTTTTGCGTGCGCTGGCAGAGGAATTTCCACTCAGAGAAAAAGTTGCGAGTAACAATCCAACAGCGCCTGCAAGAAGAGGGTGGTTTAAAGATGTGTTGGTCACTTCTGATATGAGATCATTCTTTCAGCCGACCCATCCACAGCTGTCCTCCGGATCCAGCATCAGGGAACGCCTAGACCAACAGGTGTCCGACTACATTGGGTTAAAGGCCGATGTGGACGCTCTGAGAAGTAATGAACCCCTGGACTACTGGGTGGGTGGGCAGGCTTGACCTCTGGCCAGAGCTTGCAGAATGTGCAATGAAACTATTGGCTTGCTCATCATCCAGTGTCCTGTCCGAAAGCACGTTCAGCGCAGCAGGGGGGATCGTGACCGATAAGCGCACTCACCTAGCTCACGACAGTGTTGACTACCTCACATTTATAAAAATGAATGAGGCATGGATCTCAGAGGAATTCAACACATGTGACCAGTAAACCATGTTTGATTCAAATTCCTCATGACAGCCCACAAATATCGGCCACCAGTTGTGAGACTGCGTGTGCACAGCTAGTAAGTATTTTGTGGCTGCAAATATGACCTGGAGGTTTTTCATGTTCGCCTGCCAGCTGAGGGTAAAGGTGATGGACTGGCCAAGCATGTCTCCAGACCTAAACCCTATTGAGCATCTGTGGGGCATCCTCAAATGGAAGGTGGAGGAGCGCAAGCTCTCTAACATCCACCAGCTTTGTGATGTCGTCATGGAGGTGTGGAAGAAGACTCCAGTGGCAACCTGTGAAGCTCTGATTTCCCTGATGATGGTTTCACTTCAGGATTCCTGAATTAGGGTCCTGCTGTTTAAGCTTCCAGCTGAGATGGGGGTAAACAGTTGATTATTCTATTGATATATATGTATGACTTTGTTGGTCAGAGTTCAGTTGATCTTATTGGGTTCCTTATGTGTTTATGGTCTACTCTTGATGTTTTGTTATTATTACCTCTGCTATGTAGGTTTTTATGGAAACTGTTTCTTTTTTTTTTTTTCTTAAAAAATAAATAAATAAATCCCAATAAGTCTATATTGATTGGTTTACACAAACATTATAGCATCTACAAACTATGGTGTATTTTTCCTTAATCTTGACATTTTTTATGTTATACTATATGGCGGTGATCGGCGACTTATAGCAGGACTACAATATTTTGCGGCAGACATATGGACACTAGCTGACACTTTTGACACCTTGCAGGAACCCGTGACACAAATACAGTGCTAAAAATATACAGGGAAGGGGTGAAACAAAGGGTAAACTGTGTGCCTAGCTAGTGTTTGTGTTTACTATGTGTGGTGCTTTTACTAGGGATAGAGATGGATTTTAGTCCATCCCTTCTCCCCTGTCAGAACGGAACTCTGCCTTGTTTACATAGGCAGAGCTGCATTCTGTGTCTCTGCCCAACGATCGATGGGTGCCGATGGACATTGAGTGCCCAGCACTGTGAATATTTACAGGAGAAGTGGCCTGCCGGTGCATGCGCGCCCCCTACAGGTGGCAGTGCAGGATCATGTGTACATTACCTTGATCTGGCGCAGTAAAACTGCTATCGGGTGGTCAGTAAGTATAGAGCTAATCTTTTTATCCTACGGGAGGACAGCCATGTGATTTTTTGGGGATCGTAGAGACAGTTTCAAGTCCTGAAGTTACATTTAATTACAGTTCTGGGCTTCCCATATCTTCCCATTCCTATTCAAGTTTATTCCCCAATAAACTAAAAACAAAACAAAGCACCCTGGATTGGTTTTTGACTACTGAGTGGATGCTGAAAATTCCTGTTGCCTGACTGTGCTTGCAAAGGGGGACCCAGAAATCTAACAGCCCTTAAGGGGTAGCGCTATATCCTCTTAGGGAAAATTGAAAACTTCTGATCATGGGGAGTGTTTGTGGTACTGAACAAGCGCTTTGAAAGTGTGAAACGCGTTTATCTCTGTGTCCTGTGTACCTTTGACATATATTAATAAAGGATTCATCTTCCTAGCAGCGGGTGGTTAGAGATGTCCCGAACTATTCGCCAGCGAACAGTTCCCAGCGAACATCGCTTGTTCACATTCGCCGCGGCGGGCGAACATAGGCGATGTTCGGTCCGCTCCCTATACGTCATCATTGAGCAAACTTTGACCCTGTACCTCACAGTCAGCAGACATATTCCAGCCAATCAGCATATCCTCCCTCCCAGACCCTCCCACCTCCTATAAAAAAGCAAGGACAGCACCCATCTTAGATTCATTCTGAAGCTGCAGTGTTAGTTAGAGCAGGAAGAGTGCTGCTGCTGAATTAATAGCTAGGCCAGTGTTCTGTGTCCACTCCAGTCCTCAAAGACCCATCTGCTGTAAGGACAGCATCCTGGCAACACCCCAAAAAGCCCTTTTCAGGGTTGGTACATCAGACTGCTTTTTATATATATATATATATATATATATATATATATATATATATATATATATATAAATATATTTATTTATTGCAGTTGCCTGCCCGTGTGTGAGAGGCCACAGGCCCACAGACTGTACTGTTTGCATACCACTCATATAGGGTGGCACAGTACCTTGCATGCATAGTATCACTAATATTCTGAAGCTGCAGTGTTAGTTAGAGCAGGGAGACTGCTGCTGCTGAATTAATAGCTAGGCCAGTGTTCTGTGTCTACTCCAGTCCTCAAAGACTCATCTCCTGTAAGGACAGTGTCCTGACAGCACCCTAAAAGGCCTTTTTAGGGCTGGTACATCAGTCTCCTTTTTTTATATATATATTGCAGTTGCCTGCCCTTGTGTGAGAGGTCACAGGCCCACAGACTGTACTGTGTGCACACCACTCATATAGGGTGGCACAGTACCTTGCACGGCAGTGCCCCAAATTGGAAGTAAGAGGACCGATCAACCATCTTTTTCCATCTCCCGGTTCCTAAAATCTATTCCATACCCCGGCCCCTGATAGGGGACGTAACAGGGAATAAACTGATAAGAATAGTACTACTTAACACACCACTCATATAGGGTGGCACAGTACATTTAAGGGCGCACACGCAGTGCCCCAGATTGGAAGTAAGAAGACCGACCAACCATCTTTTTCCATCTCCCGGTTCCTAAAATCGATTCCATACGCCGGCCCCTGATAGGGGACAAAACAGAGATTAAACTGGTAAGAACAGATTTTTTAAAATTAAAAAAAAGAGGACAGCCTCTGCGGAGCTGGGTATTTTTTATTAATGTTCGCGAACATTTGCGGAAATTCGCGTTCGCCACTTGCGAACGGAAAATTTTATGTTCGCGACATCTCTACTGGTGGTGTGCAGCCAATTTCTCCTTAATTTCTACATGAAGAGTTTTTGGATATCAGCTACTTATGCTCTATTTTTTATACTGTGGTCACCCAGTTTCATTTTCATTTAATGTAATAAAACCCTCATAAGGGACATGAGAAACACTTTCCCCTAGAAAGCTACCCACAATGTTCATCCAGCTGGGGCAGGAGGTCTTTGGTTCATTCCCTGGTAATTCTTTAGATTAAAGAGAGAGAGAGAGAGGAAGAGGGAAGCAGAATGAAACTAAGTAAAGGACCTAGAGGGCCAAAATCTCAAACCAAAATACAGTATGTACTTCACAGCCCTCCCTACTGTCTGGGTATGCCTAACCCTGATACCCCATTGCTGAGGTTTGTACAAACACGGGTGTATTCACTTTTGTGAGATACTGTATTACTACAAGGAAAAAAAAAAAAAACGGGGTTGGTCTAACTTAAGAATTTTGCATAGTGCCACTGGGATCACCATAAATATGGCGGTATGACTACAAGGTAAAAGCCAGGGACTTTCTAGGATGCACCCAGGTCACATTGTATAGATTTAAAACATAGGTAAAAAATATTTCCAAATTTGTCACATCATGCAAAAGTTTTAAAGAATCACATATGATGCTTAGTATTTATTTATTTTAACTAACTAAAAAGACCACTTACACTAATCAGCCACTTTATTAGGTACACCTTGCTAGTACCGGTTTGGACCCCCTTTTGCCTTTAAAACTGCCTTCATTCTTCCTAGCATAGATACAACAAGGTGTTGGAAACGTTCCTCAGAGATTTTGGTCCATATTGACATGGTAGCATCACGCAGTTGCTGCAGATTTGTCGGCTGCACATCCATGATTCGAATCTCCTGTTCCACCACCAGGGCCGGTGCTACCACTAGGCGAACTAGGCAGCCGTCTAGGGCGTACTGCCACCTAGGGCACAGCCATGGCCAGTGACACATTCCTCTCCTGTCACCTCCTCATCCCCGGTAGATGTCACCTCTAGAGAAGGGGGCAGTGTGTACAGGAAGGGGGGTGTAGGGTTAAAGGGGGCAGTGTGTATGGGAAGGGGGGTGTAGGGTTAAAGGGGTGTAACATTAAAGGGGGGCAGTGTGTGCATGAAGGGGTAAAGCGTTAAAGGGGAGCAGTGTGTGCTGGAAGGGGGGTAGTGTGTACAGGAAGAGGGAGAAGCGTTAAAGGGGGGCAGTGTGTGCCGGAAAGGGAGGCAGTGTGTACAGGAAAGGAGGTGTAGGGTTAAAGGAGGGCAGTGTGTACAGGAAGAGGGGTGTAGGATTAAAGAGGGCAGTGTATACAGGAAGAGCAGTGTAAGGCTAAAGGGGGGCATTATGTGCAGGAAGGGGGGCAATGTGTTTTTTTTTGGGGGGGGGGTCGCAAGTAGATGGTCTTGCCTAGGGCGTAAAATAGTCTAGCACCGGCCCTGTCCACCACATCCCAAAGGTGCTCTATTGGATTGAGATCTGATGACTTTGGTGGCCATTGGAGTACAGTGAACTCATAATCCTGGGCAAGAAACCAGTGGTGAGATGATTGTGACATTCTTTTGTGACATGGCGCATTATTCTGCTGGAAGGAGCCATCAGAAGATGGGTACACTGTAGTCATAAAGGGATGGACATGGTCAGCAACAATACTCAGGTAGGCCGTGGCATTTAAATGATGCTCAATTGGTAAAGGGCCCAAAGTGTTCCAAGAAAATATCCCCCACACCATTACACCACCACCAGCCTGACCCGTTGATATAAGGCAGGATGGATCCATGCTTTCATGTTGTTTATACCAAATTCTGACCCTACCATATGAATGTTGCAGCTGAAATGGAGACTCATCAGACCAGGCAATATTTTTCCAATCTTCTATTGTCCGATTTGGGTGAGCCTGTGCAAAATTTTAGCCTTAGTTTCCTGTTCTTAGCTGACAGGAGCGGCACCCCATGTGGTATTCTACTGCTGCATCTGCTTGTAGGTTCGATGTGTTGTGCATTCAGAGATGGTATTCTGCATACCTTGGTTGTAACAAATGGTTATTTGAGTTACTGTTGCCTTTCTATCATCTTGAACAATTCTGCCCATTCTCCTCTGACATCAATAAGGCATTTTAGTCCACACAACTGCTGCTCACTGGATATTTTCTCTTTTTCAGGCCATTCTCTGTAAACCCTAGAAATGGTTGTAAGTGAAAATCCCAGTAGATCAGCAGTTTTTAAAATACTCAGACCAGCCAGTCTGGCACCAAAAACCATACCACATTCAAAGTCACTTAAATACTCTTTCTTCCCCATTCTGATGCTTGGTTTGAACTTCAGCAAGTTGTCTTCCCCACATCTAGATGCCTAAATGCATTTAGTTGCTGCCATGTAATTGGCTGATTAGAAATTTGTGTTACCAAGCAATTGAACAGGTGTACCTAATAAAGTGGCTGGTGAGTGTATATTTTTGCTCTATATTGAGTGACCCATTTCACAAAAACAGGTTGCCGTCAACACGTTTCATAGATACCTCTATTGCAGAGGCGTAACTAGAACCTTCAGGGCCCCGGTGCAAGAAACCGTGAAGGTCCCCCCCCGGACCCCTGGCCGGGGCCCTTCCCTTCAAGCCTGGGCTCTTCCCACTGATCCTGGGGCCCTTTACTCCCCTTGCGGGGCCCTTTATTACGGTCCCACAGTGGGTCCCTTTCACAAGTTTTGCAGTGGGCCCCCTTCCTGCCATCTTGGGGCCTCCCCACGGTGGTGGAATGCCAGGGCCGGTCGCAAGTGTGACCTTTGTGATCCTGGAAGTTTACCCACTGGTGTCAGTAGTTTTTATTTTTTGGTATTTTAATTGTATTATTTTTTATCATTTTATTTTATTTTTTTACAATGTCACTGACTATGACTCTGTCCATTTAGAGAAGCAAGGAGCTGGTAAATTACATATTTACCAACCCCTTCCTGGTTCTCTATTGTGACACATCCCCTGCAGCAGCCGGCAGGAGAGGGGAGGGATCACAGTGGGGGGGGGGGGGGACCAGGGGAGCACACAGGGGCCCAGAGACAGCAGAACACAAGTGAACTGGATAGGAGGAGTAGCGGGGCAGCATACAGAGGATCCAATCTCCTCCATTTTCTTTCTGCAGCTACAGGTGGAAAAAGGAGGACAGTGATTTCTCTACAGGCTGCCCCCGCCGCCCCTCCTATCCAATGCTGGGCCCCCTGGAGCATTGGGCCCAGTTGCAATTGCAACCCCTGTAGTTACGCCCCTGCTCTATTGACTTATTCCTTCTTTGTTGATTGAGAAGTGATAAGGTCTACTCTAATATTACTACCTTCTGACAGGAGAACATTGAGTCCTTGACCTCTCTGGCTCTTATTCTCATAAAGAAGTATTTACTAGCCCCCCTTGTAGAGATGAGTGCAGCTTTAGATTGATGCAACCATACAATGACCACTATATTGATATCAATGGAATTTCTTGTAATCTTTTCACTGCTGGTCCCAAAGAAGTGGAGCCATCTACAAAATGCACTAACCGCAACTTGCTATCTGTGAAATGGGACATTAAGTACCGTATTTTCCGGCGTATAAGACGACTGGGCGTATAAGACGACCCCCCTAATTTTCAAGTTAAAACATAGGTTTTGGGCTATACTCGCCGTATAAGACTACCCCCCTTCCAAAGCAAGGCAACACCATTGAAAAACATCAGATTCCTCATAGATCTCCAAGGTACCCCAAGTACTGTAATACATGTAATCTCTCATAATATCTCCAAGGTACCCTAAGCATAAGAATTACCAGTAGATGTAATCTCAAGACGCTGGCTGTGCGGGAATCCTGTACCGGTATACCGTATGTACTGTAGCTTCGGCTACATACAGTGTACTGCGCTTAGCCAATCACAGTGAGCGATGTATTCTATTATTGAATGCAAGCCTGCTCGGATTGGCAGAGTCAGAGAGGCGGGCCGATGTTACTCCGCCAATCCGAGCAGGCTTTGCATTCAATAATAGAATACATCGCTCTCCCTGATTGGCTTAGCGCGGTACACTGTATGTAGCCGAAGCTACGGTACATAAGGTATACCGGTACAGGATTCCCACACAGCCAGTGTCTTGAGAGATTACATCTATCAGTAATACTTATACTTAGGTTACCTTGGAGATATTATACTCGGCGTATAAGACGACCCCCCATTTTTGGGGGATTTTTTTGAGGTTCAAAAGTAGTCTTATATGCCAGAAAATACAGTATATTGCAAATAGATGAGTGGTCTTTGTAGTTAGTCTAAAAGAAACACTGTACTGTGCAACATATGTGATCCTTTTACTATTGTAATATTTCTTATGCCTCTGTTTGGAATGGATTTATTCCTGAGTGCCATCCCAAAAAGTCCTTGGTTCTTACCTTGTTGTAGTGATTCCCTGTCTATTGTGAAAGGAGCAGGGCTTTTTTGTCTCAGAAAAATAGGTACAGGAATTCAACCATGACTCCTAAACCCCCCTACCCCCCCCCCCCCTCCCACTCTCATACACACACACCCTCCAAGCCACATCAAATAGTGAATGGGGGAGGGAGGTTGGGGTTACACACAGAGTGCAGAGTTTGGGGATGTGCTATTTACATAGTGTAGAGTTGAGGGATGCACTGCATACAGAGTGCAGAGTTCAGCCTTCTTCCACAGCTGCTTACCTCTGCATCTCCATCCACATCTCACTTTCACCCCTCTTCAGCTCTGATCACTGCATGTAAACAACCCCCCCCTCCCCTCCACTGCCCCATATTCTCCCCTACTCCTTGAAAGTTGTACCATCTTCCATAGGACTTCGTTTTGTTGCTGTATTAAGATGGCACCTCCCCACACACTATAGTTGGCTCCGCCTCTCACTTGTGGGGGATCATCCAAGGGGGTGTTGGCATCTGCATTGTACCCCAGACACCTGCATCTCCCTTGTCCTCACCCTGCACTCAGTGGAAGCCTCTTAGGAGATAAGATCTGTGGAAGCCATTGGGAGACAAGCTGTCACTTGTATACAAAGAAGTCAGAGTTCTGTATTTACAAGTGATAGTGGTGAGCAGAGAGCAGAAGGCCTAATACAGAGGTGGTGGAACTAGGTTCCTCCAGATTCCAGCTGCAAAAAAAGCCCTGGGAAGGAGATACCAAATCTGCAGCCTTGAAAGCTCCTAAGTGGGCAGCTGGTGAAGGGTACTTATGGAGAAATATTACGAAATGGTAATCCTGCTACATAATGTCAAGATCTGTTTCAAAACACTGAGACCCTTAGATGCATCTTTCCACCAAATCAGATAGTGACACTGGGGTGGCTGGATTCACTTTCCCAAGCAACATTCTAGCTGACATCTTCGCTGGCGAGGCCGAAATGTTGCGGACACTAACTGGAATCCTCCCGGGACTTTGCTGCAATGCTTTGGTCAATATTACTTCTGAGATTATCTCCACCTCCATGTCTTCTCTCAGGCAGTCAGCTTCAAGAACAATAAAAGGGTCTGGTTGTTTCCAATTGAGCTTGACTGATGCTCGTAAACACCCCACTTCGCCAGGTTGTAATACCTTCTCACTCCAGTCCAGGCGCCATATCCTCCCCACTCCTTCAGCTGGGGCCTTCTACTCTTGCACCAAGTGCTGGTAGGATTTTCTTATCATGAGATGTATATCCTAGGTTGGAGTATCAGGCTTCAGGACAAGAGGGGTCAGCAACCTTCTGATGAGATCAGTGTAGGTTCCGATAATCAGGGAACTCTTACTGGCCCCTGGGGGGGGGGGGGGGGGTGAGTACAGACCACCGCCAGGGTGTCAAATGTTTCTGTTTTCCTAGCCACGGAAGGATCAAAGGCTAGCTTAACTGGCAGATATCCATCGTAGGGGAAATTCTGGGTCCCAATGCCCCATATCTCTAGCTCCTCCAACTTCTGCAAGGGCAAGATGCTTGTCATAGAAGTATCAGTAGAGAAGGGTCACTTGTGCCCCAATGTCCAGGAGGGCTTTTGTGTAGATTCCTTTTACTTGGATAGGCATGGCAAGAGAAGGTCCCTCAAGCTTGGCAGAGAACTGGCAAGAAGTGGTAGCCTTAGCCTGTCCTGTAGCCTGTATCCGCTCCCCTTTCTTAGCAGTATTCTGATCCGGCTTGAGTCTCTGTTGAGTTATGGTAGGCTGGTGTGCACCGACTCTCTGACGCCAGGCAGCATGGGTCAACTTGGTCGATCAGAGGCAATAGCGGGAGACCTCTGCAAAGGTTTGGACTTCCACTTTGGTCTCTTTACATTGTTCATTTTAGAGCTAGCTACGTTTGGCACCTGGTTGGCTCCTTCACCGGGGCCCTCTGAAGTTTCCCAATGGCTTGGTGAGGGACAGCTTTTTCAATGCTTTCACCACCTCTGCTGTGAGATCTGCTAAGTTCTCTCCATTTTGGCATTGCATGATGAAATATCCTACTTCCCCACAGCGATAACATTTCTTGGCAGTGGGATAAGCAGTTTCCTTTCTCTCAGTTGCAAGGGTGGACACAGTCGGTTTCACTTTTAAAAGTTGCATATTAGCATGGGCTGCTATCACTGTATTCTGAATCCCATAGAATGTTTGCTGTGAAGAAGTTTGCATTTGTGCCAGCTGAGCTATGGCTTGTTCCAAAGTGTCAATGGGGGTATAGGGTCCTTCCTCTCTGCTAGCCTCTAGTTCAGGTCCAGACTGTGTGATGTAAGCTTTAGCACCATATTTGGGTCCCTTGGCAGACTTGTGCCTCCGTACCTTGGCTGTGATGATTGACTTCTCTTCTCTAATAGTCTTCATTAATTTAGAATAAGTGTAGAATGTGTAAGGGATCAGAGGGGTAAACAGCCAGCTCAGTAACAGTCCAGTAAAAAATAAAAACCTGCTTTTATTCAGCTTTAAGGCTGACAAGCAGAAACAATGACAGGCTTGTCTTGAAAAACCGTCCCACACAGGAGTATAGTACAGGTTCTGCAGTAAACAGTCTTATAGGCAAACTTAAGGGGAGAGAGAAACCCAAGCACCGGGTCCTGTCAGGAGGTCCTGGGCATCTGTCATCCAGGGGGTCCCTCTAGGTCCTGGCGGAGCTTGTGCTGGTGCAAAGGAGCGGCGGTCTCCTGTGGGAGACAGGAGACAGTCCTGGTCCGTGGCTGCAGTAGATTATGCTGGTCCGTGTGTAGAGGGGCCGTGACGTCACTTCCTGGTTGCAGAGTTAAGGACGAACGAGGACGCGTTGCGGAGCATGCACTCCTTCTTCAGGCCCTCAGCATCACTGGCATTCTGTTTGCACCAATACCCCTCATTCTTATCATGGAATGGATCACATTATGATCTTTTGACCTATCCAATGACCTATCCAATGTTCATTGTTGGAAGATCCTCACAGTTTATGGATTAAACTTCACAAGATGTTCAAGGTGTCATCTGGATCGAGTCACTGTCTGTTTATTCAGCTAAGATTGGGTTATTGCTATCTCATCATAACTGTAAGTTACAGAGATCACACTTTCAATAATTAGACTGGAGAGGTAGAACAGCCCATTACAGGCAGGGACTCGCAGCCCCTGTACTTGAAGAAAAAATGGGGGTGACACAGCTCACACTTTCCCAGCACTTCCTTTCTGTGCTCACTGCACCAAGCACCACCTGTTCAGGCACTGCTAACCCACCAGGCTGCAGCTGCCCCTTTTACTAGCTCTCTGGGCTAACTTCTCCCCGCAGTCCTCCAGACTGACCCTCACCCGGCTGACTCTCAGGAGATCTCCCAGATGTGTAGACCTGCTCCTGCTGTCTTCTCCTTGCTCCTGTGCTTCCAGGAAGGGAATCCTCTGTGTGTTTTGGTGGATCCTTTCAGCACCCAAGCCCCAGGCCCCAATTTTGTCCCGGCAGGGTGCATGGATCTCTCATAGCCTATCAGTCTGTGGAAGTCTGGTTTGGGCAGGCCAGACTGGGCTTCTTTTTTTTTTTCCATTTTTTAGGCGGACGGGCGACTGGTCATCGGGGGACATTATTTATTTATTTTTTTTAATAAAGGACTTTTCCAAAACTGGCATTTGTCTTTATTTTTTGTACACTTTTTGGTGAATGGGAAGGGGTACGATGTACCTGATATCCATTCACATAGGGGGGGATCTGGGGGCCCCCTTGTTAAAGGGGACTTCCAGATTCTGATAAGCCTCCCCCCCACAGACCCCCACAACCACAGCCCATGGTTGTCGGGAAGAGACCCCTGTCCCCATCAACATGGGGGCAAAGCACCCACCCCCCCATGTTGAGGGCATGTGGCCTGGCATGGTTCAGAAGGGGGGGCGATCTCTTACCCCCACCCCCATCCTGACCAGCCACGCTGTGTGCTCGGATAGGGGTCTGGTATGGATTCTAGGGGAAACCCCAGGCAATTTTTTTTTTCTTTTTTAATTTTGGCGTGGGGTCTGGTTTGGACTGGGGGGGGGGACCCCACACCATTTTTTACATTTTTTTTACCTGTATTGCCAGGGGCCGACAATACATCACAGCCACGAACAAGTTTAAATGACATTTTTTCCTTTAGAAATGTCAGTATTGCTGCAGCAGGCTACAAACATCGCACAAATACGCTACTTTACAGGCACACTAAGGGGGCCCCCCCAGGCACTATATTTAAAGGAATTTTTCATTTTTATTGTTTCACTTTAAGCATTATTAAAACCACTGCTCCTGTAAAAATTATTGTTTTAAAAAAAAATGTTGCATTGATTCATGTCCCTAGGTCCCCATACTCTTTTTTGGGCCAATAATTTGCATTTAAGCCTTTAAAATTAGGACTTTTGATTTTTCACGTTTGTGTCCCATAGACTAATGGAGTTTGCATGTTCGCTAGAACATTTCCGAGATGTTCTGGTGCGAACCGAACAGGGGGGTGTTCGGCTCATCACTACTCCTCAGCACTCCATCTCCATCTTTCACCTCTTTGCCCCCGCTAGCATGACTCATGTCTATTTATGAAGTGGCCTGTCCCCTTCCAGACTATTTTTGCTGGAGATTGGTCAAGGACCTCATAAATATGCATGGCAGCCCCTCCTTACTCCCACCCTCCAGCTCTAGAAGTTTCTACCAACTTCCAGACCAGGGGGAAGTGTAAGAGAGAGTTGCCAAATGAGTCATCTAGCCCCTGAGTCACTGATCCCTGCCCCAGATTCACAATCCAGGCATTGCTCTCAGCACTACACTAACAGCTATAAATAATAAGAAAAGAGCTTTTAAGAAAATATAAAAATGAAGGAACACTATCATTGTTTAATAGTTGCAAAGAATATAACAGAATATGTAAAAAGAAAATCAAGGATAAAACATTCACAATGAGAGACAGACTGTAGAAGATAGTAGGACAAACCCCAAAAAATTATTAAAATATATTAGTAGTAAAAAGGTTAGGTCTGAGCATGTAGGCCCTTTACAAAATAATCTGGAGTCTGTGACTGGGGTCAAAGAGAAGGGAAATGTGTTAAACATTTTCTTTAGCTCTGTGTATACAAAGAAGCACGGGGGAGCTCATGACCATATTGGGGATGGTATTGACACAGCCCCAAATGATCCACAATGGCTCAAAAGTGATATGGTCCAGAAATATTTAGAAAGAATAAAGGTGGTGTGACAGGTGGAGACTCTGTCATGGTGAAAAGGGTCATGTAAAGGACACAGAGTGTGCATATTTGCTCTGTGCAGGACTACAGAGCGTAGTTATGCAGTGGAGAAAACTGCTGTTGCAGCTTTCTCCAGGTTTTGGTTTACCTGAAAGGGGCTCTGTAGTTTGGAGATTTCAAAGTGTCTTGGGAGGGATGGAATCTCCAACTCTGTGTCCAGGTTTTGCTGATTACAAGCAGGGTGTGTGCTCAGGTACACACAGCCCTTATAATCAAGGTTTAGGAAGACATCAGGGCTCCCAGTTGGAGACTGTTCCAGCCAGCAGACAGGAGGTCTGTTCGTGGGGAGTCAGGAGGACTCCGATACTCTCCGGGAGTCAGTGGCTGCAGGTGGCAGCCGGAGCACAGGTGTGTGCGTGAGTGAGACAGGAGACGGCCTGAGGACCAAGGCCACAGTGAAGCGGTTAGCTTTGAGGAGTTCATGGTCTGGGGACCAGCATAAAGTGCTGAGGAAGACTGCACGAGAGCGAGAGAGCCAGGTGGGCTAGTATTCTGTTTTGTACTTACTGGCGAAGAACCCCTGCGTGGGAAACTGTTATGGACTTTCCTTATTGTTTACGTTTGCCTTTTAATAAAAGTGGGCTGCCATGCCCTTAAAAATGTATACCTGACTGCAGTGAATCACTGAAGAAATGCATCTACTGCTGAGCTGATTGTCCCCCATGTTACAATTGGTGCTCGGATGCGGGCAAGCTGATGGTGGAATCCAGGTCTGCGCTCCACAGTGATTTCAGGTCAGGAACGGTTGGCTGTGTGCAGCCAGGCAAAAGGCATTGCGTGTTGCAGGTGGTGTACCTGTGAAAGGAAAGTAAAAAAAAATTTTTTTTCTCCTCTTTCCTGCTGTGAACTGTTGCATGACTACAAGTATGGAGAGTCCGCCAATGTTTGAGTCTGCGGTGGACTGGTGCAAGCAGCACCTGGCAGCACTGGACCAAGCCAGAGGAGAAAGCAAGCCAACCTTCAGTAAGAGAGAGCTGCTGGGTATCCATACCTGGGAGAGGGGTGTTGTTGCCCCTGGCAACGCTGCTGCAGTTAAACCAATAGCTGTGGTGGGAAAAGTGAATGTGTCACAGCTTGAGACTGGGTTCAGCAGAGGAAAACCTGTGATATGCACCAGGAAAGTGGTTGTCCCTGGCAACAGTAATCTTGGCAGACAACAGCATGTGGAAAGGAGGAGTATGGTTGTCCCTGGCAACAGGAATCCAGGTGGACAACAGCGTGTGGAAAGGAGGAGTATGGTCGTCTGTGGCAGCAACGTCCAGCCCAGCAGGGATGTCTGGGATCCAAGGAGTCCGTCTGCTGATGATCGTGACCAGTGGTATCCTGCAAAAATGAGGGAGCATCAGTCATCAAGGAGATGCCAAGGAGTTAAAATTCAGCATCCAGTACCATGCTTGGAGTGTGGTCAAGTAGGCCATGGGATGTTTACTTGCCCTAGGTTCTGGAACACCGCTGGAGAGTCTGAAAGGGCTGCAGTGCTGCATTATGGCCACAAAGAGGCAGTAGCTTGTGAGGATGCAGCTGAGCGACCACGCACTCAAATGAAGCCAAAGTTACCTGCTACAGGATATGGTAAGACTGTTGCAGTTTGTGGGACTGATCCCAGTGAAGTGGGAGTCCGTCCAGCGGGGAGATTCGCACAAGGTGTGAAAATGGACTTGCTGCAGTGTCATACCCAGAGCAGTGGGGAGACACAGGTTGAAGCTCAACCTGCAGCAAGGTTAAAGACTCAAAAAGACTTGAGGACTCTGTATGTGCCTGGTGTAATCCAGCAGAGTGCTGGGAGAAATGTTAGCCTAGGGATGACCAAAACCATCTGTGTGCCAGGTTCCCTAGTGACAGGTGCTGCAGAGATGCCCCGGGAAACCTCCCATGAGCCCGCAGGGGTGAGGTATGTGGTTTCCCAGGACAACTGTGGAGCCGCCCTAGTGGGCTTAAGTACCTCTTGGGAGAGGAAGGGTGGTGTGCTGAGTAGCAAACAGGTTGCAGTTGCTCATGAAAAAAGAGAGCCTGCTAAAGCTCTTAACACTGTGTGTATAAATGCTGATAACGGTATTACTGTAGATAAACATACTTATGTTGGTGATGTGTTCACTAGCAGTGAGAAAAGGGGGATGCCTCCCTTAGCAACTAGAGTGAGAGCCTCTGGGTTGTCCATGGAAGTCTCTGGGGGTCTCCGTGTGTTGGAGTCAGAGATTGTCCATGACAGTACTAATACTACTCTGGTGGGGCAGAGTGTAACTGGACCTTCTAGTGGGAATGTGTTAGTGCAAGCAGAATCCCATGTGCCTCCTAGAGCAGGTGATGCAGTGCTGCAGAGCACCTATGATGGAAGCACAATGGATTGGGATAGCTGGGGAAAAAATTTGATAGCCATGTTAGACAAGGCTCTGGCAGGTGAAAAGGGTGTGGAAACAACAACTGCTATGCCAGAAGGAGGGATCGCAGAGCAGCCGGTGGCTGAGGGAGCATTGGTGCCTGCGATAGTCGTTCCCTCCCAGTCAGAAGGACCGATTAAGGGCGCATGCATGGCAGATGTGGTATCCACCGCCCAACCTCTTAATGCCAAGTGTCAAGGTGACCATGTGACTGGTGTTGACGTGCAGAGGCTCATTGTTGAGTTGGAGGGGATGAGTGGGAGATATACACCTGACAGTGTTCCAGGGGAGCACCAGGTTGTAATGATGGCTACCTCTGGTGAGGGGGAGGCCCCTTTAAATGTCTCAACCTCTCAGGCTGCAGTGGATGAGACCTTCCACGTCAATGGTGAGGGAAAATTCCCTAAAAATGTGTTGCATATTGATGCAGAATGCATTGAAGTGACAAGTGTGTTGCTGGAACTACTTGAACTGGTGAAAGCACATTCCTTGCATACCTGGGTGCCTCCATTCCAGTCGGGTATATTTGTATCGCGGTGTACCCATGGGTGGAGCCAGGTAGTACAAGCTGTGCTGGCTAACCTAAATCAGAAGTTGAACAAGTTGGTATGGTGCTTTTTAATAGTGTGGCAAGTGATCTCACAGTTCCCTGTGAGGGTGCTTCCAGATACGGTTTGGTATGGAAGGTGCTCTGGAGAGCTGATGGAGACCTTGGAAGTCTCTCCGCCTGATGCGGTGACAGAGAATACTTCTGCTAGTGCGGTCCGAGGTGTGGCTGAGCAGGTGTTAGTAAATGACGCGGATACTGTCTCACCCACTAGACCTCATGTGATGGAAGGGCTGAGCGTGGACCAGCAAACAGCAGAAATCCTGTCTCTAGTTCGGGTAGAAATAGATAAAGGAAAACTGGGTATCCAGAAGTGTAGGACCCCATTGCGATTCAGGATAGGGCGTGCCTGGAAACGCACCCGGAAAAAAGATTGGGCCCACGCAGCTGGTAGCTGGCACAGAGGTGTCCCGATCAGGAATTCGGGCTGGTGTGTTCCGCCCCCTACTGGGTCGAAACAAGGGGGGGGGATATGTGACAGGTGGAGACTCTGTCATGGTGAAAAGGGTCATGTAAAGGACACAGAGTGTGCATATTTGCTCTGTGCAGGACTACAGAGCGTAGTTATGCAGTGGAGAAAACTGCTGTTGCAGCTTTCTCCAGGTTTTGGTTTACCTGAAAGGGGCTCTGTAGTTTGGAGATTTCAAAGTGTCTTGGGAGGGATGGAATCTCCAACTCTGTGTCCAGGTTTTGCTGATTACAAGCAGGGTGTGTGCTCAGGTACACACAGCCCTTATAATCAAGGTTTAGGAAGACATCAGGGCTCCCAGTTGGAGACTGTTCCAGCCAGCAGACAGGAGGTCTGTTCGTGGGGAGTCAGGAGGACTCCGATACTCTCCGGGAGTCAGTGGCTGCAGGTGGCAGCCGGAGCACAGGTGTGTGCGTGAGTGAGACAGGAGACGGCCTGAGGACCAAGGCCACAGTGAAGCGGTTAGCTTTGAGGAGTTCATGGTCTGGGGACCAGCATAAAGTGCTGAGGAAGACTGCACGAGAGCGAGAGAGCCAGGTGGGCTAGTATTCTGTTTTGTACTTACTGGCGAAGAACCCCTGCGTGGGAAACTGTTATGGACTTTCCTTATTGTTTACGTTTGCCTTTTAATAAAAGTGGGCTGCCATGCCCTTAAAAATGTATACCTGACTGCAGTGAATCACTGAAGAAATGCATCTACTGCTGAGCTGATTGTCCCCCATGTTACAGTGGATAAAGCACCAGGACCAGATGGCATCCACCCACAGATCCTTACAGAATTGAGCTCTGTCATTTCAAAGTCATTGTTTCTAATTTTGAGTTGGGGGTGAAAGTGTAAGAGAAATTGAGCTGGGTGTAATTGTAAGTATTGGGTGGTTATTTTATGTATGTAGGATTTGACCGTATTCCAGAATGGCTGTATCAGGGGACAGAACCACCATACATGCAATAAGTCTGCGTGAGATTGTTTGCACCTCCAACATTCATCAGGTATATGTTTGTTAAATTTATTGAGCAGGAAGGGAGTGCGGTACCATTTGGTAAGTATCTTATAATTATTTTCCTGGATGGAAACATTTATCGATCCTTTTAAGATGTTACGATATATTTTTTCCCAATGTGGTTCTGTTAATGATAAGTCAGAATCATTTCACCAATCGTCACACAATTTGTCTATCTTTATAGGACAAGATTCCCATAGTAAGGAGTGCATTGTGGACAGCAAGTGTCGTTAAAGTTGTTGAAGTGCACAAATTTGTTCAAATTTGGAAAGAGGTGTGTCCTTAGGATTTTTTGTCAGGTGTGTGGAGATAAAGTAATGGAGTTGTGTGTATTCCCACATGGTCATTGAGGGAGTAAGTGTTGCGTTTTTTAGATCCTCAAAGTTAGGGAATTTCCCATTCTGTAGGAGGTGAAGAATACGTATTCCTATTACATTGGGAACAGAGCGCAGAGAGTGGGGGGGATTGGCCTGGTGGGAATTGAGAGTTGTCTAATAATGGAGTGAGGAGGCTATGTTTACGGATTAGTTGGTGTTTGGCGTTGGCTGTATGAAAACAACGAATAGTGGGTCCGATTAATGGGTGTTTTTTAAGGGAATTCTGTAAGGAGGAATAAGTTAGCAAGGGGTACTTTGTATGGGAATCTGTGAGAAAGAATCCTCTAATTCGACCCAATCTTTTTTGTTTTTCTGGGAGTGCCAGTCTGCTATGCGTAGGAGGTGGGAGGCTTGGTAGTACAAGTAGATGTCTGGGATTTCCATTCCGCCTTTGGATTTGGGTCTTGAAAGTGTTGAGAATTTAATGCGAGGGGCTTTGTGATGCCATATAAAGGACCCAATGGCCTTTTTTAAGGAAGAGAAGTGCAAGGGCAATTAAATGGGAACTGTTTGTAATAAGTAGAGGATATGCGGAAGAACGTTCATTTTAACAATTGCAGCTCGACCGAACCAAGAAAAGTGTGCCTTATTCCACTTCTTAAGGTCCTGAAAAATTGCCTGAGAGATGGGAAGATAGTTTTTTTTTGAATATGTCACCTAGGTCAGTGGGAATTTCAAAACCCAAATATGTGATGGTGTCCGTTTTCCATTTGTAAGGGAAGGATTGTTTACACTGATCAACTATTGGGTCAGGGAGGGATATGTTAAGTGCCTCAGATTTGGATCTGTTTATTTTAAAATTTGCAATGTATTGAAATAATTTCAACTCTTTTTGTAAGTTGGGAACTGAGATAAGGGGGTTGGAGAGGAATAGCAAAATACCGTCCGCATAGGCAGCAATTTTATATTGGTTGGAAGTCGAGTTTACTCCGGAGATGTTAGGGTTTGCTCTAATGCTATTGAGAAGGGGTTCAAGGGTAAGTATAAATAGTAGTGGAGACAGGGGGCAGCCCTGACGGGTTCCGTTACTGATGGAGAAGGCATTCGACAGTGAGCCGTTAACACGTACCCTGGCTGATGGGCTATGATATAGTGTAAGTATGAAGGACATCAGTCTGGGGCCCAGACCTATTGAGTGAAGGACCGCTTCCAAGTAGTCCCATGCCAGCCTGTCGAATGCCTTCTCAGCATCAAGAGATAGCAGGAAACCGGTTTGTGAAGTGGAGGAAAGAATGCGGTGTATGTTAAGGGCTTTAAGTGTGTTGTCCCTTGCTTCCCTACCGGCACAAAGCCAAATTGGTCCGAGTCAATTAGGGATGGAATGAAGGAGAGGAGGCGGTTAGCGAGTATTTTGGCGAATATTTTTAGATCTACGTTGAGTAATGAGATTGGGCGGTAGTTTTGGACTTGTGTTGGGTCCTTTCCTGTTTTTAGTATAACAGAAATATGCGCTTCTAGGAGTCTGGAGTGGCTGGAGTTCGAATTGGAGAGACTATTAAATGTTTTCAGAAAGGGTGCGGCCAGGATATCTGTGAAGGATCTATAATAGGCTAGAGAGAAGCCATCAGGGCCTGGACTTTTCCCCCGGTTTCATTTGCTTTAGAACAAGATTGAATTATTCTCTCGTGAGTGGGCCATCAATGTTAGAGGACTGTTGATTGGTGAGCGGTTTGAAGCCGTTTTGTTGCAGGTAGTCCCTAATAATTTCAGATCTGGAACCGTAAGTTGCTTGAGGTTTGAGTTCAGTAGGTAAGTTATAAAGAGACGTATAGTATTGTGTAAATGCTTGTGCTATTTCAGAGTTAGAGTGACTCTTTTTGCCTGTGGAATCTGTTATGTAGTGGATGGTATTCTGAGCTCTTTTTGTCACCAAGGCCCTAGCCAGGTATTTGCTGCTTTTATTGCTAAATTCGTAGAATAGCTTTTGTGATAGTTTGAAGCGCTTCTTGACTTTAATATTAAAAAAAATCTATGATCTTGTTCCTAACCTGCTCTAGTTCCTCTAAATGTTGTAGGGCATGTCAGCGTTTATGTGTGAGTTCAAGTTTCTTAGCTTGCGAGAAGAGCTCAGATATATTTTTTTGGGCTGCCTTTTTCCTGTATGCCGCCATTTTAAGTAGTGTACCTCTGATGACACACTTATGAGCCTCCCAAACCACTTCATTTGTATCATTTAACTGGAAATATTCTGATAGTTGAGTTCTAATTATTTCCGCATTTTTGGGTTGCATAATAATCGACTGATCTAGTCGCCAGATTTTTTCATGTCTATTGATTTGGGGGATCGCAAGTGTGACAGAGATGGCGCAATGATCCGATACACACATTGGTTAAATAGTCGCTTTTTTAATTAGATGGATATCTTTTTGTGTGATAAAGAGGTAATCCAACCTCGAATACCTGTTATGCGGTGGAGAAAAGAATGAATAGTCCCTGACGGACGGGTTTAATAAGCGCCATGTGTCGTGTTTAACAATATTTTCACATTTTTTTATATGAAATTCCCCCCCAAAAAAATGTAAAAATCTAAATTTTTTAAAATTTTTGGCCAATTTGTTTTCTGCTACCTATGTTTGGTAAAAAAAATCACAATAAGCGTATTTTGATTGGTTTGCGCAAATGTTATTGCGTTTACTAACTAAGGGAAAGATTTCTGTAATTTTTGGTGTTTTTTTTTTAACGAGTAATGGCGGCGATCTGCGATTTTTTTTTGCGGGACTGCAACATTGCGGCAGACAGATCGGACCCTTGACTGACATTTTTGACACTTTTGGGGGTACCAGTGACATTTCTACAGTAATCAGTGCTATAAATATGCACTGTTACTATAAAAATGACACTGGCAGGGAACGGGTTAATTTTATTGGAGAGGGAGGGGTTAATGTATGCCTGGTGCTTACTGACGTGTGTGGGGGGAGGGGACTGAGTGACACAGGGACAGATCGCATGTTCAGCTATGCTGAACCCTGCAATCTGTCACTGTTTGTCACTTAGGAGATCCACCCGCTTTGTTTACACAAGCAAGCGGACCTCCAGACTCGATTCCCCGATGATCGGGGAAGAGCGGCGGTGATCACCGCCGCTCCTCCCCTGGCCCGACTCCTGCTGTGACTGAAAACAGCGGGAGCGAGCCTCCGGCGGCGCGCGAGCGGTGCCCACAAGGGGAGGAGTCCAGCGACGTAGGTCTACGTCGCTGGACGGGTACGAGCCACTTTGCCGCGGTACAGTCCCAGTGACTGGTCTGCAAGTGGCTAAGAGAGTGAAGGTAAAGGATTAACTTGGATCTTTTTTCTGGGATGTTCAGACCTTTAGTGTTAAGTGATACAATTTTAAGGTGCTTAGAAGTGAGTGTAGATGTAGAAGTATCCATGTTGGTGAGATTCACAAGTGAGAGGGAAGGGGGGGGGGGGAGACTAGGGAAAAAAGGGGGAGGGAAGTGGAGGTAGAAAAAAAAAGATAAAAGAGAGAAACTCCCCCTTAAAATAGGAGGGGGATTAAGGACCAACTGCAGAAAAAGTACTGCTTTTAACTGCTATAGGGATATAGACCGTTGGTTGTTGTCAGCTCAAAACTGAGCTGTGTGGGGAGGTGGTAGAAAGCATGCGGTATCTGGAGGGTACCAAAAATCGACAAAAAACGTGGGGAAAACCCAAGGCACCCCCACCCGTTCACATCAACAAAAACTTGTTAGATGTTCATGTCTATGAGGTTATGTTGAATAAAGAATAGTAACAATGAAAGGGGAAGATCTATGTTTGTAACGTAAAGCAAAATTACTTTTAACCGGTGTAGAAAAAACATGTGTAAGGCACGTATCGCAATAGAAATCCATAGTCTTAATAGATCGAGATATAATATGAGATTGTATTAACATACCTGTGTCCCGTGAGGAACCCTGGAACAAATTTGACCCGAGCAAGGGCTCCTATTAACCACTTGCCGATTGCCGCACGACTATTTATGTCGGCAGTCAGCCCCTCACAGGCAAAGCGACATAGGGTTACGTCGCTAGCCTGTAAGGGTTTTGGGAGCGAGCGCGCGCCGCCGGATGTGCGCTCCCGCGCGGTCACGGACCCCCCCGCGCGTGTGCCCGGCGGACCCGATGCCCGCCAGGCACCCGCGATCGTCCGTGACAGCGGGAGAAAGGCAGGCGGCTGATGTAAACAAAGCCGCCTGTCAGTCTCCCCTGTGTAAGAATGGTGATCAAACGGTTCTACTATGTAGGACCGTTGATCATTGTTCTTACACGTCAAGCCACAGCCAATCACAGTTAGAAGCACGCCCCTAGGACACACTTAACCCCTCCCTCTCCAATACGGTTAACTACTTCACCGCCAGTGTCATTTTTACAGTAACAGTGCATATGTATAGCACTGATTACTGCAGTGATGTCACTGGTAACCCCAAAAGTGTCAAAAATGTCAGTCAAGGGTCCGATCTGTCCGCCCCAATGTCGCAGTCCCGCAAAAAAAATTGCAGATTGCCGCCATTACGCGTTAAAAAAAAAAAAACAACAAAAATGACAAAAATCTTTCCCTTTGTTAGTAAACGCAATAATTTTTGCACAAACCAATCAAAATACGCTTTTTGCAATTTTTTTTACCAAACATATGGTAAAAAAAAAAAATGGCCTAAAATGTTAAAAATTTTTGATTTTTACATTTTTTTGGGGAATTTCATATAAAAAAATGTGAAAAATATTGTTATTTTTGCAAAATTGTCGCTCTTTTTTTGTTTATAGCGCATTATCAAAAAATCGCACAGGTGATCAAATACCACCAAAAGAAAGCTCTGTTTGTGGGAAGAAAAGGACGCCAAATTTGTTTAGCTACAGCGTTGCACGACCGCGCAATTGTCCGTTAAATTCACGCAGTGCCGAATCGCAAAATAGGCCCTGGTCAGGAAGGGGGTAAAATCTTCCGGGGCTTAAGTGGTTAAGTATGTTCAAGGAATAAGAAGAAAAGTTGACAAAAACAAAAAATTATAACTTGAAACCATGTGAATATTTAGCCTTAACAAATTGTGAAATATCGCCAGCTAGTGGCATTATTTGGAATTGACATATGGAAATATTGTTGGTTAGAAACATGGGGTAGGAATGATGAAATACATGTTCCAGTGTTCCTCAACAGGACCAGAAATAAACTTAGCCCAACACATGTGAACATCTGATCCCCAGGACTGAGCCGAGGGGAACCTTAGTCTTGTCTCATCTTTCTATCAAACACTTGAAAACCCAGGTGGAACCACCGCAGTTAAGAGATGAGGCAGAAACTTGTAATAGAAGTTTTGAGTACAAACTGTTCGTATGCTGACATTAGAGTAGGCCACTCCCCAGAACCCCTCGAGCATCAGGGGGAAGTCACTCCAATGACCCGATCACCCGCCAAGAGCAAAAAAATAAACACAAAAAGGCTTTCTTCGGGCATCAAGTTAGTATAAGAGTCACAGTCCATCACGTCATTAGTCAGACATACATTTGTACTCTTGGAGATGGTTGCAGTGTGTAATCAGTCTATACATCTTCTCTGATATGTGTTGACTATTTCTGGGGGAATGTCATGTGCTGGGTCGCAAAGCAGAAAGGTGAAGCTAGACGAGGGCAGCTTTCAATATATGCGAGGTCTCCTGTGGGCAGGAGATGAAGGGACGCTACCCTGACCAGGGCCATGCCTGTTCACTGGCGAGGAGGGGGGATTAGGTGATAATCGGCGTCTTCTGAAAAGATCTGGCTCGTCCTGATGGTGAATATCCATGTCCTCTGCCTGTGTATTAGGAAGTCGTCTGCTCACATGGGACCAACCAGGTATCTCTATTAAAGGTATGCCTAGAGAATTACAAAAGGTCGCCGTATCTTCAGGATGTCTAAGTGAAGCAAAGTGTCCCCTAGAGCCTGCAAACAGACAGAACGAAAACTTCCATTTATACGGAATCTCCATTTCCCTCAGGATGCTCAGCAATGGACGCAAATCTTTGCGCTTTTGCAAGGTGATTGGAGAGAGGTCTTGGAATCGTTTTACCTCAGAGCCCTGATATAGTATGTGGCCTCTTATTCTAGCGTTATGGAGAATCACTTCTTTTAATTTAAATTGCGCTAAGCAGCCAATAATGTCCCTTGGTGGATCTGATTCCCTTCCTTTAGGTCTCAGGGCCCTGTGGAGCCTTTCAATTTCTATTGGGGTATCAGGTGGTCTCCCCAGCAGGTCATTAAAGATTGCAAGTGCCGTTTGTGTCAGTTGGGCTGGTTCTATGGATTCTGGAAGCCCGCGAATGCGAATATTGTTCCGTCGTCCTCTGTTTTCAAGATCCTCCAGGGGTCTGTGGAGATCTCTGAGCTGGGAAGAATGATCAGATATCTCTTTGTGCACTCAGTATGTCTGTGTCGTGCCTGTCAGTGATTTCCTCCACTTCTTCTAGCCTGCCAGAAATGTTGTTCATTTCTTTTTTAAGGTCGGCAATGGCAGCTGAAAGGGTGGATTTTATGTCGTCTGCTATAGCTTTAAGTTCTTGAAGGGACACACAATGTGAGGATGTAGCGTGACCAGGCATAGTATCTGTGAGCACAATCTGGGAGGGTGGACAGGGCGAAAGGTCACCAGAAGTGAGGGGCTTTAGTGTCTGTAGAGTCTCTCTCACCTGCATGTTGTTGGGTGCGGCCTGTGCTGCTGCAAAAGGCAGGCCTCTCCTGCCTGCCTTTTAAATATGTCCGGAACCTGGATCCCTGTACGCTGTTCTTGGTCCCGTGGAGAGCGAGAGCGGGTTGAGGAAGATGATCTATCACCCTTTCCCATAGTGGAGCTTTAGATTTGCCTCAAATGTGGCTGGATCGTGTGGACGGATGGGGGAACTCCTCCCTTACATGTTTGCCGCCATGGGCCACTGGGGCAAATCTTCCTGTGTTTCTTTAAGGGGATTAGCAGGTTTTGTAAGTGTGTAGCCGCTAAAAGAGCTCTATGTTAGGGGGGATTGTTGAGTAGAGTGAGAAGATTGCGGCCTGCTTTGAGTCTGTGTCCCCTTATGCAGTCAAGATGGCGGCCGGCTCGGCTTGGGGAGGCTTGTGAGGATAGTAATGGGATCTTGTCTGTGGGGAGCTGGAGGTAGGTGTAAGGGCGTGTGTTCCTGGGGAGATGGAAGTAGGTCCCAGGTGTAGTTAGGCCTTGCCGGATCCCCGAGTCCCCGAGTTCGCGGTCGGGCTCTGATTCAGGAAAGGCCGTGGCTTCTGTACCCTTGTAGGCCTCGGTTCTACGATTCTCTGATTAGGGTCCTATCTTCACAATTCCGGGCAATATTGATCCCGGGAGCCTGGATGAGTCACCCTGGGGTGTTTTTAACCCCTATTGAGGTGCAGTTTAGGATTGATGAGGATTAGGAGTGGTGGTATCGGAGCTCTCCTCAGATGCGACCGTCCCGCACGGCTTCCGGCCACGCCCCCCTAATGATTCTTACTCAGAATGGTCTAAGATTTATCAGTGGTGTACCCCAAGGTTCAGTGTTGGGACTCTGTAAAATGGCTCTAAAAAACCAATGGAAAGGGCTAGAGTGCTGCAAATGGCAGCAAAATGTAGTTAAGAGCATGGCAAGTGCTCTTAAAAAAAATTCCCCTTTAAATTTGTAATTTTTAAATAGCAGATTAGAACAGCAATCTGTAGTAAAATATAGCTGAACGCTGCACACAACAGACTGATAAAAATATATTTTTTTCTCCCTCCTCCTCCTCCTCAGTGGGCTCAAGTGAGGGCAAAAAGATTGTTCACTGCACCACCCCCCACACAGCAAAATCGATGTAGACTGTCCCTGCCTAATCTCTCCAGCCTGTCCCTAAAATGCTCAAAAATTTTGTTTACTGCACCACCCCCCACACAGCAAAATCGATGTAGACTGTCCCTGCCTAATCTCTCCAGCCTGTCCCTAAAATGCTCAAATAACTTTCCCTGCCTACACTCCGACCTGTCCCTGCCTTCTTTTCGGGCACAATTTTTCACTGTCTGTCCCTAATAAGCAGCCAGCACGTATGATGTGCGCTCTCTCCCTAAACTACAGCAGAATGACGCACCGCGCTGTGGCTCTCGAACTTATAAAGACATGGGTCACATGCTTCAGATGGCCAATCACAGCTACTAATACATTAGTAGGCTGGGATGGCTTAAGGCACACTAGTTAAACGCTTGTTGATTGGCTGTTGAAAGCCCGCCATTAAAAGCACGCCATTACATACAAAACAGGAAATACAATTACCAAACATGGATTTTAAACCTGAACATACAGTAAAGTTTTCGGGTCCGTGTTCGGGTAACAAAAATCCAATTATTCGGTACGAACCCGAATAATACAGTCCGTGTTTGCTCAACACTATTCATGAGCCTTTGTGTTTAGAAGCATTTTTGACAGATAACAGATTTTACAGATCAGTAGACCCTCCCAAATGCCTACAATGCAGAATCCCTCTCTCTCCCCCTCTCTCTCTCCCTCTCTTCCCTTCAATACTCAAGGGTTCTGAACAGTCTGTTTTTTACATTGCAAATGGTCAGAGATGATTCCCTATTGAAAACGCCTATAAACGAAAACGCTTATAAACGCGGGTTACTGCGTTTAGACGCGTTTACACGCTGTTACAAGCATTTGGCATTTCAAATGCCCCTAAACTACCATCCTGAATGCAAATGTTTGCTTTCACAAAAAATGCTTCTAACTTCAACTGCTTCTAAACTACTATGCAGTGTATGTGGTATGTGTTTATGGAATGATTGTATGATATATAGGTTATTTTTAACATTTCGTCCATGAGATAAAAAAAAAAGATACTTCTTAGAATTTTTTGGGATATGACTACCAAATGTTAAGAAGATAAGATAGAGAAAAAACTTGGAGGGAGGGATGGGGCAGCAAAATTCAAATCCAATCTGGGCAGGGGCAGCTTTTTTGGGGGGTGCTATGGTGGTGCTTGAGGTAAAAATGAGGATGCTATTGCGGCGCCCTACCGTACACCTGTGGGCGTGGTCAAAAGTGGGTGTGCTCTGCAAGTGTGCATTGTCAGCAAATGGAGGTTTCTTCATGGCGTACAATGGTGATCAGTATGTCCTGGCCTCTTTATACCAATAAAAAGCCAAAAAATGAAGCACAATCCTACACTTTCTTTATACAATTCTACTAATGGACTTATAAGTGCAATGGCAAAACCTATAAATGAATATCCAGTGCAAATCAACCAATGTATTGTAATATAGTAGCAATGGTGTCACCCCTCTGCAAAAAAATATTTTGAGAAATTGCAGAGTTTCAATGTGCAAATAATGGTGAAATCCTCTACATAAAATAATAATAATAGGGATGCTGTAGTTGTAGTCATACCTTCTTGTATCTCCCTCCTGGTGCCCCCATTCGGCCCTGTTCCAGCACCTGTTTACAGTCAAATGTGGGGGGCTAGAGAGGGGCGGGGGGGGGGTTTAAACTGCCTGCTGACTGACTGTGGATGGAAGGGAGGAGAAGCCCATTCCCGACATCAGAGATTGGATGTGACAGCTCTGCTCCATTCACTTTCGCTGTCACTGTGGCCGTAGATGTTCACACTGCTGCAGGTCCTGCTAGGCTGTTAGCAATAGGTATGGGCGCCGCTCCTGAATTTGGTCCGGGGACAGTGTCCTCAGTCCGGGGACTGTCCCCGGAAACCGGGGGCGTCTGGTCACCCTATCCCAAACGTCCGTTTACCAGCTGCAGGGTACATGAGGCCTAAGGGTGAAGTTCCACTTAAGGATAACATAGTAATACATACAATATTTAGATTTTTTTTCTAGGCTCTCTTCATGCAACATTATCTTGCCAAAAATACTGTATACAGTCGATCCCTAGGTTACAAACATCCGACTTATAAACGACTCCTACTGAGAAACGGAGGGAGACAACTGGAAGTAAGAGGAAATCTACCCCTAGGAAGGGAAATTCACTTCTTTAGGAGTGATCATGAGAAAAAGGAGTCTCCAATGGAGCTGTATCACCAATCCTTGTTTCCACAACAACCCAAAATTTTCAAAATCCAATTGTCATAGGGACAGAAAGTGAGGGGAATTCTTCTGAACAGGGCCACAGACAGCAAAAAAAAAAATGTTACAGGGGTTTTAACTAGAGTTGAGCGAACACCTGGATGTCCGGGTTCGGCGGGTCCGGCCAAACTTGAAAAAAAAGTCTGGGTTCGTGAACCGGACTTAACCCGAACTTTACCCCGATCCCGAACCCCATTGAAGTCAATGGAGACCCAAACTTTTGAGCACTAAAATGGCTCTAAAATAAACATGGAAAGGGCTAGAGGGCTGAAAATTGCAGCAAGATCCTCTTAAGAGCATGGCAAGTGCTCTGTAAACAAATGTGGATAGGGAAATAGCTTAAAAATAACATAAAAAACATAAAAATAAAAAATAATCATCTTGAATGATGTAGGAGGAGGACGAGGCCGATATGGAGTAGGAAGTTGAGGCGGCGGAGGATATGGAGGTGTAGGTGGAAGCGGCGGCGGTGGTGGAGGACGAGGCCCATATGGAGTAGGAGGTTGAGGTGGCGGTGGATGTGGCGGTGTAGGTGGAAACAGCGTTTGAGGAGGACGAGGTAAACAACACTGGTTTTTGTTTTTAATTTTATTTCTTTTTAAATTAGGGTACACCCCGAAAGAGTGAGAAAGATCAAAAATACAACAATGGCTGGGTAAGGCCGGTATACATGTCTATTCTGCACAAGGTACGGACAAGTCCTGTGGGATCCATGCCTGGTTCATTTTAATGAACGTGAGCTTGTCCACATTGGCTCTGGACAGGCGGCTGCGCTTGTCTGTGATAACGCCCCAAGACGTGCTAAATACACGTTCAGATAATACACTGGCTGCAGGGCAGGCCAGCACCTCCAAGGCTTAAAGGGCAAGCTCAGGCCATGTGCCCAATTTGGAGACCCAGAAGTTGCAGGGGGCAGACCAGTCATTCAGTACGTCTAGGCGTGTGCACACATACTGCTCCACCATGTTAGTGCTGGGTCGTGGTGCTGCTGGTGGAGCTCCTGTTGCAAGGAGAGGACGTGGTCGATCTGTGCCAGCTACACGCACAAGTGAAACACCTTTCTCAGCTGCGAGTAGGCGACAGAACCTTACAGCAGTATTTGGCAGGGCCTAATGCGCCTCTACAAATGTTGAGGCCAGAACAAGTACAGGCGATAGTAGATTGGATTGCTGACAGTGCCTCCAGTTCCTTCACATTGTCTCCCACCCAGTCTTCTGCTGAAAGGTCAGAGTTGCCACCTGCAGCCGATATCCATCAATCTTTCACCTCACCCCCTTGCAAATCAGCCAAGCAGTCTGAGCAACAAGTCATGCAGCAGTCTCTTCTTCTTTTTGATGACTCTGTTAGCATGGTTTCCCAGGGCCATCCACCTAGCCCTGCCTCAGAAGTGAAAGAGATTGAGTGCACCGATGCCCAACTACTTATGGAATAAATGGATAAATAACCGCGCTGATGGAAAGAAATAGCACACAGCAGCGACTTCAAGTGTGACCACACCCTTAAAGAATCCGTATATTAAGTCGCGCTAATTGAAGAAATGGAAAATCAAGTCCATAATGTCCATAATTGGGATCACGATGTTCAAAAAGGCTCCCTGTGGATGTCCGCTTACCAGAGCTGATAAGACAAAAGGCAGGTTCTCTAGATTAATCACGTCCCCTTGATAGCAGACCGGAATCAATATTCTCCCGTTATTCGGCAGTATTAAATGGAAAAATAAAAAACGCAATAGCGTAAAACCCAACACAAATGGAACTAATTACACCACAGTGAGTAATAACTGATTGTGAATGTGTTCAATATTGACAGATTTTGGAAATGTAGTGAGATAGATATCTGCAAATAAGGACACCTGTAGGTACCCCTTACCAAATATTGGTGATAGTAAGTGCAAATCAAATAACTGAAGTATAATCCTCAGCCAGCAGGTGTCACCTCTTACCAGAATGAGAAATTAGAAACGCCAAGTGAGTGCAGAATCCTATATAGATATCCTAATGTGTGTGAAACCTCCACCAATGATGGCTCGCCTCTTACCAGAAGATGATAGGATCAAGCCAAATAGCTGAAAACCAAAAACACCAGACAAAGTGACATGCCAGCCTTCACCGGAGAGATTGGCCTCTTACCCAAAGGGAGTACACAGATCGCCTGTAGCAATAATGGACCTCAAGGGAACTGTGGCGGAATCTTGTCCAGTAACTCCAGCCAGGCCAAGGGGATAACCATCAAATAAAAAGAAAGGCTTCCATAGTGTAAAACCGCTAGTTTATTTAAAACAGAAATGGAATAAAACTTACAATGTCAAAGGGAATGAGGAGCATGGATTGTGAGCCGCCGGCCGGACGGTCTCCGCTCGTCCGCACTCCCAGGTCGCGATCAGATGACGTCAGTACGCCGTGTCCTAACGACGTTTCGTCACAGATGACGTTTTCAAAGGTGCGGACGGCGTACTGACGCCATCTATTTAACCAGAAGGGATGGGGCAGGGCCACCGGATGTCGATGAGGACCGCTCCGCCATATTGCATGAGGGAACCAACCATCAAAAGGTGCCTGATCGAGATCGGGGCAAATGTATCAGCCCAAATTGTGCATGGCAGACAGGATAAACAAAAGGTCCCGCTGACTGCACAAAGTCAACCCTTTAAATAAAAATTAAATAACAACATTGGTTGTAGCAATACCAATAAGCCACATCTGATGATAGACAGTGCTGTTACAGCACCATCTAGTGACAATACAATACATTACATGGCATATATCACCAAATGATGCAAATGGTACACTAAACTTCAACAAAAATTAACCATTAAAACTAAATTAAAACATAAATTAAAAAGTTACATAGATCTCCATTTCTCATAGGGGACCCCTCAGTATTTGTCCACTTAAGACCAGCAACTTATAGGTCAGATAAGAGAACAATCAATATATTAAGGGTACCAGGTACACACCAAAATACCCTCTTGGATAAGCAGATATTAACCCAAATAGCTAATGGGATCTCTATTGGAATCAATTTATAAAGGATCACTATACAAAGAATGAAGACTGGGAACAGCTCATTCAATAATTCAAGAATTATCAATAAAAGCATTCACTTCGATATCAACGTTGAGCCCAAACGGCACATACGTTTTGCACGGTGTATCCAAGTCATCTCCAATTTAGAGATGCCCCTAACCAGGCCTAATTTTGTCCAAATCTCTGAGTAACACATCCCTAAAAGCCCTCAAGGATGGGGCTAAAGATCCAGGTGGGTTAAAAAGGGAAGCATTAGATAGCCCAGAGTGGTGAATCTCTGAGCTAACAATGCGATTTTCTTTAATGGGATTACTCAGTATGTATCTCTTAACATTAAGTTTTCTTACATATTTGTGAATATCCATGTAAGTTTGGAACTTATCCAAGCCTTTAGGGGGAGCATATTTGAGGCCCTTGTCTAAAATGAGTTTTTCAGATTCTGACAACGTTATTTTACTCAAATTAAACACCCCAGCCCCTGCTAGGTTTTTACTTTTTTTAGATTGGATGCGCCTACCTCCTCTTCCTCCTCTTGAGGTTCGGCGGGGCGCTTGGTTCCCTGTGTGACCTTGGGAAAACCCCAACCTGGATAACTTTGATTACTAGGGTATTGGGGTGCATTGTTTTCAGACGTTATCTCTCTAGATTGTTGGACAACATTTGAGCTTGAGGGCAATTGCATGTTATTGGGGCTCTCATTATCCCTTAAAGGATAAAATCTATTCTCTATCGGGACATTATAGTGATAATTGTCCTGTCTATTGTCAGGTCTTCCTTGCCAGCGCTAATCTCTATCTGGACCTCTAACTGGTCCTGGAGGTGGATCATACCAATGTGTACTTGGCCTAGGGGGACTATGATCATACCTCCCATATGTTGGACGTTGATGGCCATAATCCGAACCCTGATCTCTCTGATAGTGATAAGCTGACTCAGGGTAATTATAAGGACCCCTTCTCCATTGTGGAGTATTTGGATAACCTGGCGTTGGTATATACTCTCCCTTATGGTAGTTTGGAGCATTTTGATGTTCTCTACTACCCTGTTGCCAATTAGTCTTATAACCCTGATTGTTGTAAGAGTTATTTGGCTTGTGTTGGTTGGAAGGTTGTTTACCTTTTTTGGGGTTTTGGCCCCTAAATGGGGATTTGAATGAAGGGCGAAGATTATTTTGATGGGGTCCCTTCTTTTGTGTTTTACTGGTATTAATCGTTTGTGGGGGAATTGGTGCAGCCACACTAGTTTGAAAAGTGGTTACTTCCATAGTGTCATCCTCAGGATTTAATTCTGCCATTAATCGCTTCTGCCACTCAAAGACACCGCTAGACAGATAATCCTGGAGATCCCTATTAAACTTTTTTTGTTTCTTAATCATTCCATTCAATACTGCCGAATAACGGGAGAATATTGGTTCCGGTCTGCTTTTTGTCTTATCAGCTCTGGTAAGCGGACATCCATAGGGAGCCCAACTACTTATGTCTCCAGATGAGTACATAGGAGGACCATCGCAGCACATCTCGGATGATGACAAAACACAGGTGCCAACTGCTGCGAAATTCCGAATTATGGAGACCGACAAGGGTTGCAGGGGTGAAGACTGCGTGGAAGATGATGTGGAGGACGATGAGGTCCTCGACCCCACATGGAATGAACGTCATGCAGGTGACCTGAGTAGTTTGGAGGAAGAGTGTAACGTTCATGCGTTTTTGTTAGTGGATGGATTTACAGCTGCAGAATTATTACACTCAGTAGCCTTGTAGAGAATCTGTTGAACAACATATCCAACTCTCAGGACTTCATCACCGTGTACAGCCTGTTATATACAATATATATATTAATAGAAGTTTAATGGAGGGATAGAGTATATGAGGATATATAGATGAGAGACAGGCTATTGTATGGTGAGCACTAGAAGTAGTATTAGGAGAGTTGCAGGTGATGGTAAAGCAGATAGGTTCTGATGTCAAGTATAGTGCAGATGGTAAGAGGACACAGATGCAAGGATAGTTGAAGGTAGTCCCAAGAGCTAACAGTCTATGCAGATGATAGTGAATAGATAGATACAGATAGTCTTGGTAATTGCAGTAGATGACAGTAGGAGATTGGTTAGCAAGAATCCCCTGCGGGGTACTTATCACTTAGATAGGTTTAGGAATAACAGTGTCCTTTGGAGAGGGGTGATCCCGTAGCGAGATACGGATCACCAGCGAGGTTTCCGGCTTCAGTTCAGCAAGGGAGGTATGTCAGCAGCTCCGACTTCTCAGGCGTAGGTGCGATGAACATGTGGGTTTGAACGAGCGATGAGTGAGAGCAAACCGGCGATTGAAATAGCCGCTCATAGCGGCGCTTGGCAATGATGTCATCCGGTCTTAAAGGTATATGCGTCCCTTGTTACACAAGATGGGACGCAATTAGGAGAGGAGAAATATGGAGACAAGGGTACCAGAGGTACCGGAACATTACAAAGAGGCAGTGGTCGCACAGAGCCACCAGCACAGCAGAAGAGGGAGCAGGGTGCAAAAGCGGAGCGGCCATGCCCTAGACACTACGCCTGCTACTGCCCAACGCAGCAAGGGACCGAGCACACCAAAGCCAGCTCAAAGGAGTTCCCTAGCATGGCAGTTCTTTAGACAATGTGATGATGACAGGACACGAGTGGTTTGCATGCTGTGCAATCAGAGCCTGAAGCGAGGCATAAACCTTCTCAACCTGAGCACAACCTGCATGACCAGGCATCTAAGTGCAAAGCACGAGCTGCAGTGGAGTGCACACCTCAAAAACCAAGAAAGGTCTCTGGCTCCTCCTGCTTCCTCTTCTGCTGCTGCAGTCTCGGCCTCTTCATCCACCTCTGTAGTGACAGTGGCACCTGCCACCACGCAAACAGAGGATCCACCAGCAACACCACCACCTGGGTCACCAACAACCATCTCCACAATGTCCCGTGGAATCGTTCAGCTTTCTATCTCCCAAACACTGGAGCGGAAGAGGAAGTACCCACCCGTGATCCCTGGCCCTGAATGCCAGCATATCAAAATTTCTGGCCTTTGAAATGCTGTCATTCCGTCTGGTGGAGACGCAGAGTTTTAAAAGCCTTATGGCGGTGGCTGTCCCACAGTACGTCATGCCCAGCCGCCACTACTTTTCCAGGCAAGCCATCCCTTCCCTGCACAACCAAGTGGGTGACAAAATCAGTTGTGCACTGCGCAATACCATCTGTGGCAAGGTCCACCTAACTACGGATACGTGGAACAGTAAGCACGGTCAGGGATGTTATATCTCCCTAACAGCACACTGGGTAAATGCAGTGACGGCTGGGCCTGAGGCGGCTAGAAGTTTGGCGCATATCCACCACTGAGGATTACAGTGCGCTTCAGTCAGTTTGCCTCCTGTTCCTAACTCCTCCTACTCCGCTTCCTCATCCTCTACCGCCTCCTCATCCGGTCAGCGTAACACCTTCACCACCAACTTCAGCACAGCCAGGGGTAAACAACAGCAGGCAGTTTTAAAACTTGCCTGTTTGGGGGAAAAACCACACACCATGCAGGAGTTGTGGAGGGGCATTCAACAGCAGACCGATGAGTGGTTGCTGCCAGTGAGCCTCAAGCCCAGCCTGGTGGTGTGCGATAATTGGCGAAATCTCGTAACAGCTCTGGGCTTAGCCTGTTTGACACACATCCCTTGCCTGGCGCATGTGCTGAATTTGGTGTTGCAGAGGTTCCTTAGAAATTACCCCGATATGTCAGAGCTGCTGCAGAAAGTGCGGGCCGTCTGTGCGCACTTTCGGCGTTCTCACCCTGCTAATGCTTGCCTGTCAGCGCTGCAGCATAACTTCGGCCTTCCCACTCACCGCCTCATATGTGACGTGCCCACAAGGTGGAACTCCACCTTGCACTTGCTGGCCAGACTGTGCGAGCAGCAGCAGGCCATAGTGAAGTTTCAGCTGCAGCAGGCATGCATGAGTCGCTCTGCGGAACAGCACCACTTCACCACCAGTAACTGGGCCTCCATGCGAGACCTGTGTGCCTTGTTGCGCTGTAACATATGCTGAGTAGGCCGCAATTTAATATTTTTTCCCTAAATGGGGGTTTATTGAATAGCGGAATAGAACAACAGTATCCAAAGGGTGTATCTCAAAGTAACATATGCAGACTAGGCCGCAATGTAATATTTTTTTCCTAAATGGGTGTTTATTGAAAGCAGAATAGAACAACAGTATACAACGGGTGTATCTCACACGTACAGATACAGACTAGGCCGCAATGTAATGTTTTTTCCCTAAATGGGTGTTTATTGAATAGCAGAATAGAACAACAGTATAGAAAGGGTGTATCTCACAGTAAAATATGCAGACTAGGCCGCAATTTACTTTTCATCCCCTAACCGGGTTTTTATTGCAAAGCGGAATACAACCGTATGCAATGGGTGTATCTCACCGTAACATATGCAGACAAAGCCGCCTTACTTTTTATCCCCTAACTGGGTTTTTATTGCAAAGCGGAATAGAACAGTATGCAATGAGTGTATCTCACTGTACCATATGCAGACAGGGCCGCAATTTACTTTTTATCCCCTAAATGGGTTTTTATTACAAAGCGGAATACAACAGTATGCAATGGGTTTATCTCACTGTAACATATGCAGACAGGGCCATATAATTAGCTTTTTATCCCCTAAATGGGTTTTTATTGCAAAGCAGAATACAACAACAGTTTGCAATGGGTGTATCTCACTGTAACGTATGAATGAAAATCTGAAAAATAATTGTCCCCTTAATTGGTGCTTGTTGAATAGCAGATTTGAAATGCAGTGTCTAAACGCTGTAAGTCACAGTAAAATATAAAAAAGTTTTTTTCTTTTTTAAATGCAGATTAAGCAGACACATATGCACTGAGCTTGCATGAAATGGCAGCTAGCCCGCTACACACCGCACGCCTAACAGATTGGATACTGTTGTTGTTCTATTCCGCTATTGAATAAAAAACAAAACCCATTTGAATGAAAAACTGAAAAATAATTTTTTTTTCCCCTAACTACTGAAAAAAAATATTTTCCCCTTACATTGGTGCTTTTTGAAGGGCAGGTTAGAAAAACAGTGTCTGTCTAAAGACTGTATGTCAAAGTTAAATATGAAGGAAAAATGTTTTTTTCTTTTTTAAATGCAGATTAAGCAGACACATATGCACTGAGCTTGCATCAAATGTGCAGCACCACACGCCGCCCCCCTAACAGACTGAAAAAAGTTTTTTTTTTTCTCCTTTCTCCTCACTGGGCTCAGGTCAGGGCATAAAGATCGTGCTCTGCACCCCCACACAATACAATCAATGTAGATTGCTGTCTGATTAAAGAAGATTCTTCCTATTCTTTCCCTCAATGCAATCTCCAGCCTGACCCTACAGTAATCTCCTATCTCTCCCTCCGGTAAAAAAGATTGTGCACTGCACCCCCACACAATACAATCAATGTAGATCGCTGTCTGATTAAAGAAGATTCTTCCTATGCTTTCCCTCAAAGCAATCTCCAGCGTGACCCTACAATAATCTCCCTATCTCTCCCTCAGCAAAAGTATCAGGAACCTCTCCCTTGTATAGTTATAGCAGAGTGACGCACGGCACTATGTGACTCCAGCTTATATAGAGTATGGGTCACATGCTGCACTGGCCAATCACAGCTATGCCATTAGTAGGCATGGCTGTGATGGCTTCTATTGCACACTAGTTAAACGCTTGCTGATTGGCTGCCTTGCACCTGTTGAAACCGCGCCATTAAAACCGCGCCAAAACATCAAATAACATTACCGAACAACGGACAGTACCCGAACATACAGTGAAATGTTCGATTTCGGGTCCGGGTACCGAATACCCAAAAGTCCGGTACGAACCCGAACAATACAGTCCGGGTTCGCTCAACCCTAGTGTTAACCCTTCCCTATGACATCCATAAAACGTAAAAAAAAATATTTTTTTTTTGGCTGGATCTAAACTTAAAAAATGTACCTGTTCCAACTTACAAAACAAATTCAACTTAAGAACAAACCTGCAGACCCGAACTTGTTTGTAACCCGGGGACCGCCTGTATATGTTTTTTTTATGCAAACCAAAAAAAAAATCTAAATTTTAGCAAAGTGCTGCTTTTTTTATACTGTAAGAGCCCATTCACACTAGCGCGACTTGTGAGGCAACTTGTGTTGCCCCAGGTAGCTTGACATAACAAAAGCAATGTTAATCAATCAGTGCCGTCTTAATTGGCACTACTGAAGTCGCTCCGACTTCAGAAAAGGGTCCTGTACTACTTTGAGGCGACCTGTGATCCGACTGTCCCATATACTTCAATGGGAGTCGCCTCCTTATCTTAATTGACACGACTTGTTATCAGACTTTCCAGGAAGAAGAAAGAGATTAGCCAGGCATTCCCCACAGACAAAGTCACCTGTCTCTTCAAAGTAGTGCACAAGTCTCTTCCAAGTCTCTAAACAAGTCTCTTCAAGTCACGGGGCGACTTTCTGGTCGTGGTAGTGTGAACCGGCTTACTGTGGATAAAATGTTTACAATTTATTTTATAAATTGTCATGTTAAAAATGATACTAAAATTCCTGCAAAAGTATTACAAAGTTTTTTACAAATTAACCGCTTGCCGACCGCCACACAACTATATACTGCGGCGGTCAGCCCCTCACAGGCAGAGTGACCTAGCGGTACGTCACTAGCCTTGGAGGGTCTGGAGAGCGAGCGCGCGCCGCCGGCGGCGCGCTCCCGCTCCCGCGCAGTCATGGACCCCCCCCGCACGTGTGACCGGCGGACCCGATGTCCGCCGGCCACTCTGCGATGGGCGGGGGAGAGGGAGAAAGTCAGGCAGCTTGTGTAAACAAGCTGCCTGTCATTCTCCTCGGTGTAAAGACACTGATCACACGGATCTAGTATGTAGATCCGTTGATCAGTGTCCTTACAGCTCAAGCCACAGCCAATCACAGTAGAAAGCACGCCCCTAGGGACACACACAGCCCCTCCCTCCCAAATAAAGTTAACCCCTTCACTACCAGTGTATTTTTACAGTAACAGTGCATATGTATAGCACTGATTACTGTAGAAATGTCACTGGTAACCCCAAAAGTGTCAAAAATGTCAGTCAAGGGTCCGATCTGTCCGCCCCAATGTCGCAGTACCGCAAAAAAAATCGCAGATCGCCGCCATTACGCGTTAAAAAAAAAAACAACAAAAATGACAGAAATCTTTCCCTTTGTTAGTAAACGCGATAACTTTTGCGCAAACCAATAAAAATACGCTTTTTGCGATTTTTTTTTACCAAACATAGGTAGCATAAAACAAATTGGCCGAAAATGTTAAAACATTTTGATTTTTAAATTTTTTTTTTGGGGAATTTCATATAAAAAAATGTGAAAAATATTGTTATTTTTGAAAAATTGACGCTCTTTTTTTGTTTATAGCGCGTGATCAAAAAATCGCACAGGTGATCAAATACCACCAAAAGAAAGCTCTGTTTGTGGGAAAAAAAGGACGCCAAATTTGTTTAGGTACATCGTCGCACGACCGCGCAATTGTCCGTTAAAGTCACGCAGTGCCGAATCGCAAAATACCCCCTGGTCGTTTAGCAGCCAAATCCTCCGGGGCTTAAGTGGTTAAATAATGGCATGCTTTTTTTTAAACTATTGCAAGACAGGTTTGCTTTTGTGTCAGTGTTCTCATGAATTGATGATATTTAAACTGACCCCTTGTATTTAACAGTTTCCAGGACTTTTCCTAGAATAGGAAAAGGCCTTTTTTATTCCTGATAACATTGTAGCTATTTGTTGCTGTTGGCATTGTATTAATATTTACTGGAAAGCAGCATGATATCTATTGTTCTACAGGTAATCCCCAAGGTAGTGTTAGTAGGTGTGTATGGAATGTTCTTCCGTTGTCTTGTAGCCTAGGAGTAACTGTTGACACGGCATCCAAGCTGAGTTGACAAGGCAGCCGGGTAATTTCTATACTCTGTAAGACGTGTTGCTGAGACATCATACAGATAAAGAATAAATAATGATGTACTGCTGCTAACTCCAATTAATCCATTGTTTATTTAGAGAAAGAGTACATCTCCTATGGGATGCATGGTTCTGCCCCTGATGAATTTCACCCATAACTGGGCTTACTTGAGTAGTAGGAGAACTACAACTAACTAAGCCAAGTTACAGGTGAAATGCACCAGAGGGGAAGCTTGTATCTGGCAGGTGATACACTCGTTCTCTGAATTAACGATGGACTGACTGGATTAAGCAGAATTTTGGCTCTGTTATTCTCTATTCTTGCTATGTTTGAATCTGGGAGTGTCTTAGCAACATCCTAGCAAAGAGGCAGGATTGGATGACGCCATTTTTATCGGCCAGGCTTTGGGAGGTATGTATATGACCTACACCTACAGCAAAGGAATTTTTAAAGTGTTACTAAACCCAGGACCCTGCATTCACTACATCTGGTCTCCCACGGTACACAGAACATGGAAATGCAATTATTTTAATAAATATAAACTGCTAAATATATTTTCTCATTAGCAGTATATAGAAGTCTTGTGACTTCTATCATTGTCTGGCTGAGCACTGGTTAAAACTTGTAGGAGGAGTTTTCATTCTCCTCTGACCACCCTATGAAGCTGCATGACTCCTGACTAGTGATGGGTTTGATGTTCGAGTCGAACACACGAAAACCCAGGGAGCTTGGCGGCAAATTCTCCCGACGATGAGTGCCCCATAATGCATTGCGCGATTACAGGGCATTAAGTGCTTTTGATTGGCCAAAGCATGCACCTGACTTGTATGCTTTGGCCAATCACAGCCTAATGTCCTGTCAGAGCCATGATTGGCCAAAGGCAGGGTGCCTTTAGCCAGTCATGGCTCAGGGGCTAAGTCAATGCCCCACACTAATATAAGGCTGCTACTTATACGGCAGCCGTGTATACTGTGTGATAATAGAGATTAGGCAGGTAGTTAGTGGATAGTGTGTTGAGATAGTTTAGTGCAGTCAGTGTAGTGAACAGGCATACCCCACTTTTAAAATGTATAGATATGTTGTAGTCCTGGGTCCCCATTTGGTGCTCCCCAAGTTTTGTGTCCCTGTCACTTATAGTTCGTGAGCAGTGCCATGCCAAGCTGACCAAGATTTTCCATAGACTCCAATGTTAAAGACAGGGAGCAGTGCCATGCCAAGCAGACAAAGATTTCCCATAGATGCCAATAAGCAGTGAAAAGCTGAAAATTGATCTAGGCAGGAAGGGAGTGAAAGTGTGGTCCCCCCAAAATCGATACCAGGCCCTTCGGGTCTGGTATAGATTTTAAGGGGAACTCCACGTCAAAATTTAAAAATAAAAAAATAAGTAAAATAAAACGGCGTGGGACACCCCCCCCCCCCCCAAATCCAGGAGAAGTGATTTTAAAGATACTTAAAGTGAAACAATAAAAATAAAAAAATATTTTAAATAACGTGCCTGGGGGGTCCACTTATTGTGCCTGTAAAGTGGCGCATCTGTACGATGTATAGAGCCTGCTGCAGCAATACTGACATTTCTAAAAGAAAAAAAAATATTTAAACTTGCTCGTGGCTGTAATGTATTGCCGGCTCCCAGCAATACAGATAAAAAAAATGGGTACCCCATACCCATTCAATAAAAATGTGTAAAAAGTAAAAACCTCTGGAAACAGTTTTTTACATGTCCTTTGTTAAAAGCGAATAAAAATAGTGTCTCTCGATGTAAATCCATCGTCAATCACGACGCCAGCCGGTCCATAAAAATAGAAAAATAGCAAAAAATGTTTTGCCTCCTAAGAGGCTACCCGCCAAATACCCTCTCTTCGGCTTTGACAGTTCTTTTATAGACAAGGGGCGGCATCACCTGGTGGCACCGCCCCCTTCAGACATAACATGACGTCAGAAGGGGCCATGCCGCCGGGTGACGTAGCCAGGTGGTCCTGCCCCTTGCCTATAAAATAACTGTCAATGCTGAAGAGCGGGCATACGGTGGGTAGCCTCTTTTATTTTTTTTCTATATTATGGGTCCGGCGGGCGCTGTGATTGACGATGGATTTACATCAAGGTACATTATTTTTTTTTCCTTTTTAATAAAGGACTTACCCAATACCCATTCACGTTGGGGGAGGGGGGGGGGCAGGATCTTGGAGCCTCTTTCCGGAGGGTTTCCAGATTCCGATAAGCCCCCCACCCGCAGACCCAGGGTTGTCGGAAGAGGCCCTTGTCCCCATCAACATGGGGACAAGGTTCTTTGGGGAGCACCCCATAGCACCCTACCATGTTGAAGGCAAGCGGCCTGGTATGGTTCAGGAGGGGGTGTTCTCACTCGTCACCCCCCCCCTTTCCTGGCCTGCCAGGCTACATGGTCGGATAAGGGTTTAGTATGGGTTTTGGGGGGGACACCATGCTGTTTTTTTACAAATATCTGGCATGGAGTTCCCCTTAAAATCCATACTAGACCCAAAGGGCCTGGTATTAATTTTGGGGGGGACCCCACGCCGTTTTTTTATTTCTTTATTTTGATGTGGAGTTCCCCATAAAATCTATACTACACCCAAAGGGCCTGGCATGAATTGGGGGGGGGGGGGCACACCATTTTTTTTTAAATTCTGTGATAGGCTTCCCCTTAACCACTTGAATACAGGGCACTTTCACCCCCTTTCTGCCAAGACCAATTTTCACCTTTCAGTGCTCATTGGTATCTATGGAAAATCTTGGTCAGCTTGACATGGCACTGCTCCTGGTTTTTAACATTGGTGTCTATGGGAAATATTAGTAAGCTTGGCATGGCACTGCTCCTGAACTATAAGTGACAGGGACACCAAACTTGAGGTAGGGTGACCACACGTCCCCGGTTTCCAGGGACAGTCCCCGGACTGATTACACTGTCCCTGGACCAAGTCTGTCCTCGGTTTTGTGCCCGGATTCAGGGCCAGATTAACATACACATGGTATCCCATGCTGGCTGAGAAACAGCCTGGTGGCTCGGATGCCGATGCCCCCTTCCGGACAATCTCACTTCTGCTCCTGCTGCTGTTCATTGGAGGAGAGGCAGAGTCAAAAATTGGCCTCTGTGCATTGCAAACCTCTGAACTAGTGGTGAGCTGAACACCCCCCTGTTCGGTCTGCACCAGGACATCTCGAACAGGGGAAATGTTCTAGCAAACATGCAAACTCCATTAAAGTCTATGGGACACAAACATGAAAAAGTCCTACATTTAAAAGCTTAAATGCAAGTTATTGGCCCAAAAAAGTGTATGGGGACCTGGGTACTGCTCTGGGGGACATGAATCAATGCAAAAAAAATGTAAAACGATCGTTTTTACAGGAGCAGTGATTTTAATAATGCTTAAAGTGAAGCAAAAAAAAATGAAAAATTCCTTTAAAAATCATGCCCCCTTGATGTGCCTGTAAAATTACGCATTTGTATGATGTATGGAGCCCGTTGCAGCAATACTGACATTTCTAAAGGAAAAAAATGTAATTTAAACTTGCTCGCGGCTGTAATGTATTGTCGGCTCCCGGCAATACGGATAAAAAATTAAAAAAACAACATGGGGTCCCCCCCCAAAATCCATACCAGGCCCCTTGGGTCTGGTATGGATTTTAAGGGGAACCCCAAACAAAAATGTAAAAAAAAAAACTGCATGGGGTTCCCCCTAAAATCCATACCCGACCCTTATCCAAGCACACAGCCTGGCTGTTCAGTAGTCAGTATGGGGGTGGGGGCGAGCGTGTTCCCCCCTCTCCTGAACCATACCAGGCCACATGCCCTCAACATGGGGGGTGGGTGCTTTGGGGCAGTTCCTGTTTGGCACTGCACTACTTTAAATACCAATTGCATGGTCATGCAACACTGTACATAGTTAGTCAAGTTGAAGAAAAGACAAGTCCACCTAGCTGAACCAATAAAAAACAAAAGAGAAAACCCAACCATACAATCCCATATACACAATCCTATACCCACAGTTGATCCAGAGGGAGGCGAAAAACCCCAAAGCATCATCCAATTTGCTACAGCAGAGATACAAAAAAAATCCTCCCTGATCCCCTGAGAGGCAATCGGATATTCCCTGGATCAATTTTACCTAGAAATATTAGTACCCATTTATATTATGTACACCTAGGAGAGAATTCAGGCCTTTTTAAAGCAATCCACTGAGCTGGCCAGAACCACCTCTGGAGGGAGTCTATTCAACATTTTCACAGTTCTTACTGTAAAGAATCCTTTCCCTATTTGGAGACAATCTCTTTTCTTTTGGACATAAAGAGTGCCCCCTTATCCTCTGTGATGGCCTTAAAGTGAATAACTCAACACCAAGTACGCTAATTAAACCTGTATCATCTTGTTTTTCTTTTTAAACAAATATAGCTTTCTTTTTTTTTGGTATTTGATCACCACTTTTGTTTACTATTATATAAACGAAAAAAGACAGAACATTTTAAATTATATATATATATATATATATATATATATATATATATATATATATATATATATATATATTTTTTTTTTATTATTTTTTTTTTCTTTCAGCTATAAAACATTTTGATTTTTTTTTTATCAAAGTTTTTCATTAATTTAGGCCAAAATGTATTCTGCTACATGTCTTTGGTAAAAAAAAAAAAAAATAAAAAATCCCAAAAAGTGTAAATATTTTGGGGTGTGTGAAAGTTATAGCGCCTACAAACTATGGGATAAATAATGGAATTCTTATTTTATTTTTTTTATACTAGGAATGGTGTTGATTTGCGACTCTTAGCGGGACTGTGATAGTGAGGTGGATAATCTGGCACTAGTTGACCCTTCCTGGAGGGTACACTAACTGACATCAATAGTGACACTAATACAGTGATCAGTGTTAATACTATACACTGTCACTGTGCTAATCACACTGGCTGGGAAGGGGTTAACATCTAGGGCTGATCAAGGGGTTACCTGTGTGATTAACAATGTGTAATCTGTGTATTATGTGCTGCTTTTACTGAGCAATCTTGTTTTTTTTCCCGTTTTGCAGGGGATTTTTAAAAAAAAAGCAAGATTGCATATCAGTGAACAGAGCTCTGTGTTTTTTTTACCAACACAGAGCTCTCTTCCATGAATCATGGAGCTGATCAGCAGGTCCCGGCGATCAATCATTGGCCGGGACCCGCTGATTAGCTTGTGATGTAACAAATCACAGCACAGCCAGGGCAGCGGACACGTGCATGCATGCCCCACCCGGAAGCGCTGATGATGTACCAGATACGTGACCCAACGCACAGCCTTGCAGCAGTAAATTGGGGCAGTTTCTAAGTGATTAACTGCTTGCCGACCGCCGCAAGTAGATTTACTGCGGCGGTCAGCCCCTGCCAGGCAGACTGACGTTAATTAACGTCACTAGCCTGGGAGGGTCTGGGGAGCGAGCGCGCGCCCGCGGAGGCGCGCTCCCGCTCCCACGCGGTCACGCACCCCCCCGCGCGTGTGACCAGCGGACCCGATGTCCGCCGGCCACTCGGCGATCGTCGGGGGAAGAGGGAGAATGTCAGGCAGCTTGTGTAAACAAGCTGCCTGTCATTCTCCTCGCTGTAAAGACACTGATTACACGGATCTAGTATGTAGATCCATTGATCAGTGTCCTTACAGCTAGAGCCACAGCCAATCACAGTAAGAATCACGCCCCTAGGGACACACACAGCTCCTCCCTCCCAAATAAAGTTAACCCCTTCACTGCCAGTGTATTTTTACAGTAACAGTGCATATGTATAGCACTGATTACTGTAGAAATGTCACTGGTAACCCCAAAAGTGTCAAAAATGTCAGTCAAGGGTCCGATCTGTCCGCCGCAATGTCGCAGTACCGCAAAAAAAATCGCAGATCGCCGCCATTACGCGTTATAAAAAAAAAAACAACAAAAATGACAAAAATCTTTCCCTTTGTTAGTAAACGCGATAACTTTTGCGCAAACCAATCAAAATACGCTTTTTGCGATTTTTTTTACCAAACATAGGTAGCATAAAACAAATTGGCCAAAAATGTTAAAAAATTTTGATTTTTACATTTTTTTTGGGGAATTTCATATAAAAAAATGTGAAAAATATTGCTATTTTTGCAAAATTGTCGCTCTTTTTTTGTTTATAGCGCGTGATCAAAAAATCGCACAGGTGATCAAATACCACCAAAAGAAAGCTCTGTTTGTGGGAAAAAAAGGACGTCAAATTCGTTTAGGTACAGCGTCGCACGACCGCGCAATTGTCCATTAAAGTCACGCAGTGCCGAATCGCAAAATACCCCCTGGTCTTTTAGCAGGAAAATCCTCCGGGGCTTAAGTGGTTAAAGAGTAAAAATTGATTGTCCTGTCTTGGAGGCATTAACCATAAAAATTAATATCTTACCACAAATTTTGTTTTTATTTCAAATGATACCATTTGGAGTCCCTACTGGTTTTTTTCCACAGATAGAAACAATAATCTCACGAAACATCCAAGAATTTCTAAATTGGTCCTGTCCCGACTACCTCATAACGGTGGCCTCTCCTATCCTGAAATAAAAACTTACTATCATGCTATAATTTTGAATCGAATTAAAGATTGGAAAGATGCAGAAAATATAAAACTGTGGGTTCAAGTTGAGTCGCAGATGGAAAAAATAGACCTAGCAGTCATTCCCTGGCTTCCAAGATCCTTTAGAGGTATCTCTCCCGGTGTTTCACAATTAACTACCTCTACGCTAGATATTTGGGATTTGTTACACAAAAGATTAAATTGGCTATACAATTCCCCACTGATGCCTCTACTTACACATAAGTTCTTCCCCCCAGGTATGATTGACCAGGGCTTTGCCCGATGGTCACCGGAGGGACCCTTACTGCTCCACCAGGTGCTTGGCGCTGGCTCTCTTAAACCCCTTACGGAGATTTTGAGGGACCAACCAATCAAGTACCTGGATAAATGGAGATATAATCAGCTTGCGGGGTTTATAAGAGCTTTGCCACAACCCCTAAGAGGTATAGAAGAATTAAATCCATTTGAGCTAATATTTCAGAATAAACCCCCCCCCCCCCCCCCCCAGTGGGATATCTAAATTTTATAAAGCCCTAATAAGTATTCGTTCATCTACATATCCAGAATATCTTGAAAAATGGCAACTAGATCTACAACACCCATTGAGGGATACACAGAAAGATAAAATTTTGCGTTTAATGTGTACAACTTCAGTTTCATCAAAAATGATAGAAACTAATTATAAATTATTAGCAAGATGGTATTATACACCAGTTAACCACTTGCCGACCAGTCACGTTGACTGTACTGCGGCAAAGTGGCTCGTTATCGTCTGGTGACGTAGACCTACGTCACCAGGCAATCCCCTCTCTCAGCGGCGCGCGCGCGGCGCCGGAGGCTCGCTCCCGCTGTATTCCATCACAGCGGGAGTCGGGCCAGGGGAGGAGCAGCGGCGATCGCCGCTGCTCTTCCCCAATCGTCGGGGAATCGAGTGTGGAGATCCGCCTGCTTGTGTAAACAAAGCGGGCGGATCTCCTAAGTGACAGGCAGGGTCAGATTGCAGGGTTCAGCATAGCTGAACCTGCGATCTGTCCCTGTGTCACTCAGTCACCTCCCCCCACACATGTTAGTAAGCATCAGGCATACATTAACCCCTCTCTCTCCAATAAAAATTAACCCCTTCCCTGCCAGTGTCATTTTTACAGTAACAGTGCATATTTATAGCACTGATTACTGTAGTAATGTCACTGGTACCCCCAAAAGTGTCAAAAATGTCAGTCAAGGGTCCGATCTGTCCGCCGCAATGTCGTAGTCCCGCAAAAAAAATCGCAGATCGCCGCCATTAATCGTTAAAAAAAAAAAAAAAACACCAAAAATGACAGAAATCTTTCCCTTAGTTAGTAAACGCAATAACTTTTGCGCAAACCAATCAAAATACGCTTATTGCGGTTTTTTTTACCAAAAATATGTAGCAGAAAACAAATTGGCCTAAAATGATAAAAAATGTTGATTTTTACTTTTTTTGGGGGGGGGAATTTCATATAAAAATAATTTGAAAAATATTGTTATTTTTTCAAAATCGTCGCTCTTTTTTTGTTTATAGCGCAAAAAGTAAAAATTGCACAGGTGATCAAATACCACCAAAAGAAAGCTCTATTTGTGGGGGAAAGAATGACATAAATTTAATTTGGGTACAGCATTGCACGACCGCGCAATTGTCCATTAAAATAACACAGTGCCGAATCGCAAAATATGGGCTGGTCAGGAATGGGGTAAAACCTTCCGGTCATAAAGCGGTTAAAAATACGCTCATTGAGAATTTTTCTGTGAAAGACATGTAGCTAAATACATTTTGGCCTAAATATATGACAAAAATTGAATATATTGGATATTTTTTTACTGTCAAAGTAGAAAAATATTGTTATTTTTTCCAAATTTTCGCATATTTTTATTAATATCGCAAAAAATAAAAAGCACAGAGGTGATCAAATACCACCAAAAGAAAGCTCTGTTTGTGGGGAAAAAAAGGACGTAAATTCAGTTTGGGTACGGCATTGCACGACCGCGCAATTGTCAGTTAAAGTCGCACAGCGCCGAATCGCAAAAAGTGGCCTGGACGTAAGACAGCAAAATCCTCCGGTTGTAAAGTGGTTAAACTGCAAAAAATGTTTCCCTCTAAATCATCGTTGTGTTGGAGAGAATGTGGGAAATCTGCATCCCACGCTCACATTTGGTGGGATTGCTCGAAAATCCGACAATTTTGGCAACAAGTGGTGGATTATATAGAAAAAAATAACTAATTATATAATATAGTTGGACCCTTGGACAATACTTTTTCATTGTACTAATGATCCACCTGATGTATATAAGAGTTCAATTGTTCCACATCTCCTAAATGCAGCGAAAGCACTAATTCCAGCTATGTGGGGGGAAATAGAAGCTCCGACACTGAAACAATGGTGGAAGGGAATAGATGACCTATGTCGGTTGGAAGAACTCTTGTATATATCTAGAAGAAATGTGGATAGACATAAAGTAATATGGAACAAATGGTATTTGTTTAAAACCACTTTGACTTATAGAGCAGCTATGACCACAGTGGAATCATGAACATAATGTTGTAGACAGGGCCGCTGATAGGGGGGGTCCACCAGTCCTCCTGTAGGGGGCCCGGGAACACAGGGGGGCCCCAACAGCATGGGGAATCTTTGTGGTCGGGAGGAGGGGCAATTACAGAAGGAAGCCCTGAGCGACTCTCTACAGCACCTGAACGCCAGTATTGCTTCTCTGACACCGATCACCCTCCATGTTCTGCCTGCTTCCGATCCCCCTCCCCCCTTCCCGTGTGCCCTACTATCACTGTGACACCCCCCTGACACAGCGCTGCTGGCTTCCCTGCTCTGAAAAAAAAATTAAGAAATTGTAAAAAAAAAAATAATAATAATTAAACATAGTAACAAATAATTGTAAAAAATAATAATAATTAAACATAGTAATAAATATATGTAAAAAAAATGTAAAATAACATAATTGTAAACCTTTTTAATATTAAAAAAAGTTATACTTTTATTTTTTAAAAATTGTAAAAACCAATTAAAAAGGGCTAATTCACACAGCTTCTCTGTTATGTTTGTGTCCAATAATAATGATTTTAGTGTATTTTAAGTGAAAATATTATCTTAATAAATTTGGGGGGGGGGGGGGCCCTGCCAGGTAGGCTGTACGGAGTCCTGTGATTTCTAACAGCAGCCCTGGTTGTAGATGTTGGTATAAGAATTAAACAAAGGCCCATATCTGAGTTCAGAAATAAGGACAGTACGGAATACACCACCTATAGCCAGCACCTTCTCTCCCCCCCCTTTTTTTTTTTTTCCTTTTGTTGTTCTGTCTGTATATATCTTTTTGTAAAATCAAATAAAAATGTATTTAAAAAAAAACAAACAAGAGAACGGAACTAAGGTTATGTATAACACTATGTGTATTTTCCAGACTTTTATATTTACATACACTAGTTTTTTTTTTCTTTTTGTTTTTTTTTTTTTGTGATCCAAGTTGTCTGACATTGATATGAAACAAAATTTTAGTTCAAGTTTATCTCTGCATCCAGACCATGGAGCCAAATTCCGGGTTTTGCCAGTCTTTTTACTCACCAATGTTTCAGTAACTTATTTATGAAGGGGCCTAAGAGATGGAGTCTTTATTTTAGCCTCAATTGCTGTTTTGCCCATCTGGTGCCTCTAACTCTCTCTTTTTTTTTTTCCTTTCAGGATAACATGCCTAGGTGAGATTTATAGAAACACATATAATGGAAAATAAAAAAAAAAAAGCCAAAGGTCGGTTTCAAGTGAACACCATAGAGCTTCAGGATGTCAACTTGCAACAAGACAATTTTTCTTCCCCATACCAACCCATTACTGCTAAAGCCAAAAAGAAGAAGAAGCAGAAGAAGACTAGCCCACTCATCCTGGGTGGAGCCAAGGTTTGAAACATCATGATAAAAATACTAAGAAACATTAACAAAAAACATTAACTTAAAGAATATACATATTTTATATAGATGTGTTACATTTAAAGCATTTCTTTCTTTTGATTTTAATGATTATGGCTTACAGCTAGTGAAAACCCAAAATCCAGTATCTCAGAAAATTAGAATATTACATAAGACCAATTTAAAAAAAGGATTTTTAATACAAAAATGTAGGCTTACTGAAAAGTATATCCATGTACAGTATAAGGTGCATTCAATACTTGGTCGGAGCTCCTTTTGCATATATTACTGCATCAGTGTAGGATGGCATGGAGGCGATCAGCCTGTGGCACTGCTGAGGTGTAGGGATGAGCTTTGAGTTTGAGTTGAATGTAAGTTTGAACAAATGGGGCTTCTTCCCAGGAACTTTGGGTTCCTGCATTAACATGGACTCTGACCTCTGATTCCAATAAATCACCTGCGGGGCAGGGGATTCAATCCCACAGCCATCTCAATTGCAAGCCTGGTATTCTACCACCTACACCACCATTAAGCCTGCTTAAGCTGAACACACTCTCCCTGACTTTTATCTCATCCACTGTGTATAGGGTGTGATAGGAGTTAGTTAGTTAGTTAGGCAGGGAGAGTGTGTTCAGCCTACGCGTGCTTGATGGTGGCGTAGTTGTTAGAATGGCAGGCTTGCAATTGTGAGGTTGTGGGTTCAAGTCCCTTGGTCAGTGGGTGATTTTTAAGTGGGATTTTATAGTTAATAATACATTGCTGGCAGGGAGAGAGATTTTTGCTTTTTACAGTTTGTTGAGATCGGATAGTGCAGTGTATACCACAAAGTTAAATATAGGCACCTAAGTATATATCAGTTTATGTCAGTACTGCTGAAAAAAAACAGCCTGGGCCCCCCCCCGTCCATACCAGGCCCCTTGGGTCTGTTATGGATTTTAAGGGGAACCCCGTGCCAAAACTGAAAAAAAAAATGTGTGGGGTTTCCCCTAAAATCCATACCAGACCCTTATCCGAGCACACAGCCTAGCTGGCCAGGATGGGGGTGGGGCGAGTGAGCCCCCCTCCTGAACCATACCAGGCCACATGCCCTCAACATGGGGTGGGTGGGTGCTTTGATGGGGACAGGGGGTCTCTTCCCGACAACAGTGGGCTGTGGTTGTGGGGGGTCTGTGGGGGGAAGGCTTATTGGAATCTGGAAGCCCCCTTTAACAAGGGGGCCCACAGATCCCGCCCCCCCATCTGAATGGATATCAGGTATATCATACCCATACCCATTCACCAAAAAAGTGTACAAAAAAAAAATAAAGACAAAAGCCAGTTTTGGAAGAGTCCTTTTAATAAATTACTGACGTCATGTAATTTATTCACTGCACCTGAGCAGTGCATTGTGGGATGGCTTGTGACCTCAGATCCCTATAAAAGAACTGTCAAACTCAAAACAGCTCATAGCACGTTTAGCGTCCGGAGAAGCAGGAGCTTTTTTTTTTCTTTTTTTTTTTCTCTCTCTTTTTTTTCGGGCAAGCAGGCAACTGATCATCGGGGGACACTATTTAATTTTTTTCTAATAAAGGGCTTTTCCAAAACTGGCTTTTGTCTTTATTTTTTTTGTACACTTTTTTGGTGAATGGGTAGGGGTACCCGATATCCATTCACATAGGAAGGGGCTGGGATCAGGGGGCTTCCAGATTCCGATAAGCCTCCCCACAGACCCGCCACAACCACAGCCCATGGTTGTCAGTAAGAGACCCCTGTCCCTATCAACATGGGGGCAAGGTGCTTTGGCCACCCCACCTCATGTTGAGGTCATGTGGCCTGGTATGGTTCAGGAAGGGGAGGGGGCTCGCTCGTCCCCACCCCCAACCCTTGTTAGCCAGGGTGTGTGCTCAGATAAGGGTCTGGTATGGATTATGGAAAATGTTTTTGATGCGGTAGGGGAGATTGGATCACCCTTGAATGATAAGGTGAAGTAATTGTATTTTCCACAAATATCGGTTCTGACATATCTGTGTTTAAAGGTTTTGTTTTGCACATTAAAGTAAGCTATGGCATGTAATTTTTGCAGTTACAATCAGTGGTGGCCCGTGCATAGGGGGCGCCAGGGCGCCGCCCCCCTTAAAAAAAAGGAAAAAAAATGACAAAAAAAAACAATAAAGTTCTAGAAAAAAAAAATCGGTTCACCGGCCTATGTGGTGGCTAAAGGGGGGTGGGGTTTATGACCCAGAAAGGCGCCGATTGGCTGCCTTCTGGGGGCGTAACCTGGGCGCAGGAAAGAGTGCTTGGCCACCCCCACCTTCGTGATATCCTGGCTGTGATTGGTCCAGTCTCCAGCCTGGATCAATCATCATCCAGGACATCTGATTGCCGACGTCACAACGGGGGCGGTGCAGGTGCGTGCGTCAGTCACTCACCGTCACTGCCGCTCGGAGGACGAGGGAGAAGCCGCTCACCTTCCCGCCGCCGCCGCCGCAGAAGAGGACGAACTGGATCGAGGAGGGGAGAACCTGCCGCCGCCAGGTAAGTGCATTAAATTGAAGGGAGCACACACGCTGGTCTCTGCATTGATTGGGGGACAATGCTGTGGGCACTCTGCAATCATTGGGGTACAATGCTGTGGGCACTCTGCAATCATTGGGGTACAATGCTGTGGCACTCTGCAATCATTGGGGTACAATTCTGTGGCACTCTGCAATCATTGGGGTACAATGCTTTGGGCACTCTGCAATCATTGGGGTACAATGCTGTGGGCACTCTGCAATCATTGGGGTACAATGCTGTGGCACTCTGCAATCATTGGGGTACAATGCTGTGGGCACTCTGCAATCATTGGGGTACAATGCTGTGGAGCTCTGCAATCATTGGGGACAATGCTGTGGCGCTCTGCAGTGATTGGGGACAATGCTGTGGCGCTCTGCAGTGATTGGGGACAATGCTGTGGCGCTCTGCAATCATTGGGGTACAATGCTGTGGCACTCTGCAATCATTGGGGTACAATGCTGTGGGCACTCTGTAATCATTGGGGTACAATGCTGTGGGCACTCTGCAATCATTGGGGTACAATGCTGTGGGCACTCTGCAATCATTGGGGTACAATGCTGTGGCACTCTGCAATAATTGGGGTACAATTCTGTGGCACTCTGCAATCATTGGGGTACAATGCTGTGGCACTCTGCAATCATTGGGGTACAATTCTGTGGCACTCTGCAATCATTGGGGTACAATGCTGTGGGCACTCTGCAATCATTGGGGTACAATGCTGTGGCACTCTGCAATCATTGGGGTACAATGCTGTGGGCACTCTGCAATCATTGGGGTACAATGCTGTGGCACTCTGCAATAATTGGGGTACAATTCTGTGGCACTCTGCAATCATTGGGGTACAATGCTGTGGGCACTCTGCAATAATTGGGGTACAATTCTGTGGCACTCTGCAATCATTGGGGTACAATGCTGTGGGCACTCTGCAATCATTGGGGTACAATGCTGTGGCACTCTGCAATAATTGGGGTACAATTCAGTGGCACTCTGCAATCATTGGGGTACAATGCTGTGGGCACTCTGCAATCATTGGGGTACAATGCTGTGGAGCTCTGCAATCATTGGGGACAATGCTGTGGCGCTCTGCAGTGATTGGGGACAATGCTGTGGCGCTCTGCAGTGATTGGGGACAATGCTGTGGCGCTCTGCATTGAAAGGGGCTCGCACGCTGAACTCTGCATTGATGGGGGCACGGAACAGTGTTCATTGCATTGAAGGGGGCACAGCACAGTTGCATTGAAGGGGGCACGCACGCTGAACTCTGCATTGTGGGGGCACAGCACAGTGTTCATTGCATTGAAGGGGGCACAGCACAGTGTTTATTGCATTGAAGGGGGCACAGCACAGTGTTTATTGCATTGAAGGGGTCACAGCACATTGTTCATTGCATTGAAGGGGTCACAGCACATTGTTTATTGCATTGAAGGGGGCACAGCACAGTGTTTATTGCATTGAAGGGGGCACAGCACAGTTTTTTTTGCATTGAAGGGGGCACAGCACAGTGTTTATTGCATTGAAGGGGTCAGAGCACATTGTTCATTGCATTGAAGGGGTCACAGCACATTGTTCATTGCATTGAAGGGGGCACAGCACAGTGTTTATTGCATTGAAGGGGGCACAGCACAGTGTTTATTGCATTGAAGGGGGCACAGCACAGTGTTTATTGCATTGAAGGGGGCACGCACGCTGATCTCTGCATTAAAGGGGGCACGCACGCTGGTCTCTGCATTGAAAGGGGGCATGTACCATCTCCTGTACCATGACCTGTGACATGCCTATACCATATCTGTGCCATGCCTATACCATCTCCTGTACCATCACCTATGACATGCCTATACCATCACCTGTGCCATGCCTGTACCATGACTTCAAAGTCACGCAATTTTTTACTGCGTTTTTTGGCGCGAAGCAATACCTGTTACATTTTTCTTTTTGCGCCCCCCAAAAAATTTTGAGCACCAGCCGCCACTGGTTACAATACCCTTTTAGTCTTTTTTTAGCTCCGTTATGGAGCTTACTGCTTTTCTTTCTTTTTGTATTGCATATCCTTCTTTATTTTTGATTGATTACGGTAATATGTACTTTTCTTCTTTGTTATGTTTAAAACCCAATAAAAAATATTTAAAAAAAAAAGTTTTTGCATTGATTCACGTCCCCCAGGGCAGTACCCAGGTCCCCATACACTTTTTTTTGGGCCAAAAACTTGCATTTAAGCCTTTAAAACTAGGACTTTTGATTTTCCATGTTCGTGTCCCATAGACTTTAATGGAGTTTGCATGTTCTCTAGAACATTTCCCCTGTTGGAGATGTTCTAGTGCAAACTGAACAGGGGGGTGTTTGGCTCATCACTACTGAGGTGTAATGGAAGCCCAGGTTTCTTTGATAGTAGCTTTCAGCTCATCTGCATTGTTGGGTATATCTTCCTCTTGACAATACCCCACAGATTTTCTATGGGGTTTGGGTCAGGCGAGTTTGTTGGCCAATGAAGCACAGTGATACCATGATCTTTAGACCAGGCATTGGAGGTTTTGGCAGTGTGGGCAGGTGCCAAGTCCTGGTGGAAAATGAAATCAGTATCTCTATAAAGCTGGTCAGCAGAGGGAAGCATGAAGTGTCTAGAAATGTCTGGTAGAGGACTGCACTGACTTTGGACTTGATAAAACACAGTGGACCAACACCAGCAGATGACATGGCTCCCCAAATCATCATGGGCTGTGAAAAAGTTTGCATTTCATTTGGAAATCAAGGTCCCAGAGTCTGTAGGAAGAGTGGAGAGGCACAGAATCCAAGTTGCATGAGGTCCAGTGTAAAGTTTCCAAAGTCAGTAGAAACTTCTAAATTTCCACCAGGAAATTCTAGACATTTCATGCTTCCCTCTGCTGAACAGTTTTATGGGGATGCTGATTTAATGTTCCATCAGGACTTGCCACCTGCCCACACTGCCAAAAGTACCAATACCTGGTTTAATGATCATGGTATAACTGTGCTTGATTGGCCAGCAAACTCGCCTGACCTAAACCCCATAGAGAGTCTGTGGGGTATTGTCAAAAAGAAGATGAGAGACACCAGACCCAACAATGCAGACAAGCTGAAAGCCACTGTCAAAGAAACCTGGGCGTCCTTAACACCTCAGCAGTGCCACAGGCTGATCGCATTGATGCAGTAATTCATGCAAAAGGAGCCCTGACCAAGTATTGAGTGCATACTATACTGTACATGGACGTACCTTTCAGGAAGCCAAAATTTCGGTATTAAAAATCCTTTTTTTAATGATCTTATGTAATATTCAAATTTTCTGAGAACCTGAATTTTGGGTTTTCACTAGTTCGTAATCCATAATCATCAAAATTAAAAGAAAGAAATGCTTGAAATATATCACTGTGTGTATAACACATTTATTTAAAATATATGAAATTCACTTTTTGAATCGAAATAATTAAATTAACTTTTTGATGATATCCTAATTTTATGAGATGCACCTGTATACAATATATATATATATATATATATATATATATAAATATATATATATTCGGTACACACTGTATATATTTAGAGCTACTGATACTTTGAACATACTTTGAACCCATTTCTAGACAAATACCAATTTACAGGTTTCCTTACTGGGAATGCTTGCCCCGCAGCTGCATTTCTTGTACTTGTGTCACAGGGATTTAGGAGTTATGCTTTTTTGGATAATCATGATGAGGGCTTCTTACCAAAGTGCAGCTGATCTTCTGTCATCTGATCTTCAAGGCCAAACTTTAGAGTGAAGCATCATGGGCATTCCACGATGGGTTTCTGGAAGGAGGGAGCCCACTTCTGAATAGATAATGGCATAATCTAGTAAAAAGATTCCCTCATTGACATTGCTTAAAGTAGAATTATAGGCAAAACGTTTTTTACTTCCTGTCTCATAGCCAAACCGTAATAAGTGGGAAGAAATCCATGCAAATTAATATTCATACTAAACCTAAAAATGTTTTTTTTTTTACCTTAAAGCATTGCTCGCAATTAGGTAGAAAAACATTTTCTGTTTCCCTGTGCCCCCCCCCCCCCCCCCCCCCCCGTGTGAAGAGGAAGAGAGGTGAGAAGAGATCAGCACTGTGCTCTGCTTTATCCATTCTGCCCTTTCTTCCTCTTCACACAGCATTCAAGCAGCAGCTGGAGCTATTGGTTCTTGCTGCTGTCAATCAAATGCAGAGGAAGTGGGGGGCGGGTCTAAGTCCCACTGTGTAAGTCTATGGCGCGTGGCTCCATAGATACACAGAGTACGCACTGTATGCCCCCATAGTAAACTGCTTGCTATGGGGACAAAAAAAAAAGAGGAGGAGCCAAGATCGCTGCCAGGGGAGGAGGATCGAGGCTGCTCTGTGCAATACTACTGCACAGAGCAGGTGAGTATAGCACGCTTGTTGTTTTAATTAAAAATCAGTCTTTAGTAACACTTTAGGGGGAATTCCTTTTGGACCCCCAGATCACCAGAACTAGTGTCCCCATTGGAAGATTTGTGATTTTCTTTTACTTTCACTTTCAATGATAATGTTACAGAGGACAAATAGGAAGGGTAAATTTCCTTAACAGGGGCACAAACAGAAATAAAAACTAACAGGTGTTCTCATCGCTCTCCACTCTGTCCAAAATGAAAACAAAAGTATTGCTTTTAGTTATACTTTAACTCTAAAATTTCTATCAATAATTCTAGGTTTCATTTCCTAACAACAAATTGTATATTTCATTTTTCCCTAATTTTTCAAAAGTAAATCTCTTCTCTACTCATCCTCATTTGGTAATTTCTTTTGTTTTTTAACCTCTTCCTTATTAAATATTGTCAGCTTTTATTTCTCTTGCATCCTCTCCTTCTTCTTTATGGTCATTTTTGGACTCCTGAAGACTCTGTAGACATTTTTATCTCCTTTACCACTCCTACTTGTGGGGCTTTTTAATAGGATCCTTTCTGTTCTATGGCTGTTCTTATTTTTTATTTTTTCTCTTGATGTACCATATCTTTGGGCCTCCTCAATATGGTGCATCCCCATGTCCCTTTTCCTTCTTGAGATTGTGTGTCTCCTCACCCTTGGCTCTATCTGATGATAGGTGATATATATTCTCTCTGGCTCTTCTTGAGATAGGGTGTCCTCTTACTCTCTTTGGTCCCCTTTGAGCTGGTGTGTATTCTCTTCCCTGACCCTCCTCAAACTGCTCAGTTCCCTCTAATGATATGTGTGTTGCCTCCTCTTTTTGTCCCCTTTTGAGCTTCTGCATTTCCTTCTTTTTTGTAACTATTCTAACTGGTGTTTCCCTCTGCTCCTTCTAAATTTAGTGTCTTCTTTGGCTTTCCCTCGATCTTGTGTGTCTCCTCTGCTCTATCCATGAGTTTGTCTTTTTTTCTGTAGCACCCTCCTAGTTAGGCGCTAAGAGGCTGTAGGTAAATTTAGTTATTTTTGGGCTCTTCTGTAGCCAGTGGAGCTGGGTTTGATTAACTTGTTCCCACCCGTGCTATAGCCGAAAGATGGCTACAGCCCATCTCCCTAGTTCTGGGAGGATGTCTATGGACACTAATGAGGCAGCACTGATGAACTTCTTTGGACACCGTTTGTCAGCGTCACCTGCGGGAGCAAGTGATGGGGAGCGCACCACAGAAGTTGTGAACCCAACGGCTGACTGATGCGGGTTGAGGGTTAAGAGAGGCAGGTACACAGGGCCAAAGCCATGGTCCTGAACAGGGAAATAGAGCATAAGATTTCCCAGGGAGCGGAGTCTAGGAGCCAGCAGGTTTTCACCAGAGTCTCTGATGGTGAGGATGGACTTGGCTGCAGCTGACTCCAGGTCCCGGCCCCCAGGGTCTCCCAGGTCATGCCTGGCTCTAGTGGATGGAGAGGAAGCAGCAGTACAGGGCCACAATGGATAGTCAGAAGAACAACCCAAAGGTCAACAAAAAGCAGATAGGAATGGTCAGAAGGAAAAGCCGAAGGTTGGGGCAACAAGCAGACAGGTATGGTCAAGTAAACAAGCCAAAGTCGGTACACAGAGACCAGATGTAGAGCACACGGCAAGAAACACACAGGGAAGTCTTCACACAATTGTTGCTCGGACAAAGATGGCTTGCAGTGCACGGGTTAATATAGTGTTTCCTGTTAGAGGCTGGGGTGGAGCCATGCTGAGAGACGATTACTTAAACACACAGGTGTGAGAGCACGGTCCCTAAAGCTGATGCACAGACCAGAGAGGTAAGCAGACAGTCAGGGCATGAAACATTACTGCAGATTCATGACAGTACCCCCCCCCCTTATGAGTCCTCCCTGGAGGGGAACCTCAAATAAAACCTCCTCAAAAGACGAGGTGCAAAGACATCAGAAGCAGGGATCCAAGACTTCTCCTCAGGACCAAAACCTTTCCAATGCATGAGGTACTGAAGAATGCCTTTACAGAGCAAGGAGTCCAGAATTTGACTAACCTTGTACTCCTGAATATCCTCAGAGACCGAAATCCAGGTAGGGAAAGGACAAGAGAACTTATTGAGAACTAAAGGCTTCAGAAGGGAAACATGAAAGATGTTTGATATCTTGAGGCTTTTAGGGATCTGAAGTTTAAAACAAATCAAATTTAGCTTAGAAATTATAGTGTACGGCCAATGAATCTTGGGGCAAATTTCAGAAAGAAGGAACCCGGAGCTTGATGTTCCTGGTGGAAAGCCAGATTTTGTCTCCTGGCTGTAGAGAAGGCGGCTTACACCTGCGACAGTCGGTAAAACCTTTGAATTTGCCTGCAGCTGCCCAGAAGGAATCATGAATGTTCCCCCAAAAAGAATCAAATGATTCTTGAACCGTAGCCAAAGGTGGAATGCCCAGAGAAAAGGTCATAGGAAGAGGGAGCTGAGGGTGTCCTCCATAAACTGTGAGAAAGGGTGTCTTATGAGAACTGATGTTAACATGATTATTGTGAAATAATTCTGCCCATGGGAGTAGATAGGACCAATCATCATGATGAGACTAAAGTGTAGAGAAAGACCTCTAACTCCTGATTAACCCTCTCAGTCTGTCTATGTAACGCTCCTGCGTTTTTATATGGTGTGGATTTTCAGCTGCAGAAATAGTTCCACGTCAGTAGCCATGTAAGAGATATGCTGAGATACCATTCCTAACCTCAATGACTCATCATGTGTGGAAGGTCTTATTTCAGCCAGTAAATACACACAATTAGCAAGCTGGTTCTTAGAGTGACTTTATGCATGTGGTAACACAATGATGAAGGTTGAGGGATAGGTTGAGTGGAGGTGGTAGGTGATAGACACTTGAAGGTGAGACAGTAGCAGATGGATGCAGGAAGGTTTAGCAATGTTGTATGATAGCAGATGATAGAATAGCAGGTGGACATACAAAAGAGATCAACCCAGTGCAGAAAAGTAGCAGTAGTCTCAAGAGCTAGCAATCTAGTTTATGCAGATGTGATAAACAGTCTCTACTATGCAGAGCTAGATAGTGTAAGCTTAGTATAAGTTTATAGAGAATTCCCCTGCGGGGTACTTAGCACTATTAGCGATACAGCCGAAGGGTGTTTCAGGAGAGGCGGATGATCCAGTAGCGGGATACAGGGATCAGCGCAGCGAGGTTCCGTCAGCGAAGTAAGCTTGCAAGCATGGAAGCTTCAAGCAAGGTTAGCATCCAGATAAGGGTGTTTGAACGAACACATGTGAGTGAGAACCGACGCCTTAAATAGCCATCTAGTCCGGCGCTGAGTGATGACAGCTCCAGTCTTAAAGGTGTATGCGCACCTTTCCAAAAGTAAATGGTAGGGCGCATACACTTGTGGAAAGTGTAATTTAGGGTACCAAAGGTACCGGAACATTACAATACCCCCCCCTTAAGGTCTGCTCCTGAAGGCCTCTGGAGCTGGTTTGTCTGGGTATCTCGCATGAAAATTGCGGATTAATCTAGGGGCATGTATGTCAGAGGTGTTTAGCCAGGTGTCGTCTTGGGGCCCATAGTTCTTCCATCTAACCAAGTACTGAAGTCTTCTTCTGTAGATACGAGAATCCAGAATCTCTTTTATCTCGTATTCTTCTCCACCTTCAACTTGTACAGGAGGGGGAGGTGGAATATTAGGCCTTATTCCTTGGTCCGGAACATGGGGTTTTAGTAGCGACACATGGAAAATGGGATGGATTTTTAGGTCCATTGGCAATGTAAGCTGCACTGCAGCTTTTCCAATAAGTTTCTTGATTGGGAAAGGTCCCAAGAACAGAGGTCCAAGCTTTTTGCTAGGGATCTTCAGTCTCAAGTTTTTTGTTGAGAGCCAAACGAGGTCCCCGATAGTATACTGTGGAGAAGGTCTTCTACGAAGATCATAGTACTTCTTTTGTTGACTGTGAGCGAGTGCAATGGTAGTATTTAGTAAACCCAGAGAATCCTTTATTTGGGAAAGATAGTCTGAGGCTACTGGGTTATTTGAAGGAAGGATGCGTGGAGGGAGAATAGAGGGATGGAACCCATAGTTCAAGTAGAACGGACTCTGCTTGGTTGTACTGTGAGTTGCGTTGTTGTAGGCAAATTCTGCCAGGGGGAGAAGATCCAACCAATCATCCTGTTGGTAAGAAGTGTAACAACGTAAATACTGCTCGATGCATTGGTTGACTCTTTCAGTCTGTCCGTTGGTCTGCGGATGGTAAGGAGAAGTGAGCTTCCGCTCAATCCGTAGTATGTGACATAGTTCTTGCCAGAATTTAGAAATAAATTGGGATCCACGGTCAGACAAAAGAGTTTTTGGGATACCATGTAATCTGAAGACATGTTTCATCAGGAGTTCTGCCGTTTGTTTGGACGAAGGTAGTCTGCGAATAGCAATGAAATGTGCCATCTTTGTCAGATGGTCCACTGACACCAAGATGGTATTAAATCCTTTGGAAGGAGGCAATTCTACGATGAAGTCCAATGACAGAACCTCCCATGGAGTTTGGGGTATTGGTAGACTGCATAGTAGACCGGATGGTCTCGTAGTGTCAATTTTGGACCTGGCACAGACATTGCATGAAGAGACAAATTTTTGTATAGATGTTTTCATGTCAGGCCACCAGAATTGCCGAGAAATCAAATTGAAAGTCTTTGTCATACCCATATGTCCTGCCATAGGCACATCATGCGATAATTCCAAGATCTTGGTGCGTAGGGTAGGTGGTATGTAAAGTTTGTCGTTGTAGTAGAGGAAGCCTTCTGCATCGGTAGTTAGTTGTGGTGGGGGTGAATCCAACCTTATACCATGCAGAACCTCTTCCTTCAAGGAACGGACAACTCCAATAATGCGCTTGTGAGGTATTATAGGAACGGAAGGAATTTCAAAGTAGTTTTCTTCAGTTAGTCGTGATAGTGCATCCGCCTTTTTGTTCTTATCTGCAGGTGTGTAGGTCACTAGGAAGTTAAACCTTAGAAAGAATAGTGACCATCGTACCTGTCGATGCGAGAGAGTTTTGCTAGTCTGAAGATATTGGAGGTTTTGATGGTCGGTGTATATAATTATTGGTAATTGGGTGCCTTCGAGTAAATGTCGCCAATTCTCCAGAGCCAATTTTATAGCAAGCAGTTCCTTCTCACCCACGGGGTAATTTATCTCGGGACTGCTCAGGGATTTAGAAAAAAAGGCGACTGGATGAAGTGGTGAAGTGGGGGTAGGTAGTTGGGAGAGTATTGCTCCTACTGCCAGGTTTGACGCATCTACCTCCAGAATGTATTGGAGGGATGGGTCTGGATGGCGTAATATGGGAGCGGAAGTAAACCTTGTCTTTAACAAGTGGAAAGCCTTATTTGCTCCTTCTGACCATTTAAATGGTATTTTTATGCTTGTGAGCTGTGTGAGGGGTCTCACAATAGCAGAAAAGTTTTTTATGAACTTCCTGTAGAAATTTGAAAATCCCAGGAATCGCTGTAGCGCCTTGCGTGTAGTTGGTGTAGGCCAATCCTGAATGCAGGATATTTTACTCATGTCCATCTCGATTCCTGTTTTGGATATGATGTAGCCTAGAAAGAGTACCTCATCTTTATGGAACAAGCATTTCTTCAGCTTCACATAAAGATTATGTGCAAGCAATCTCGATAATACAAGTCTTACATGTCTTATGTGTTCAGACAGGGTCCGTGAATATATAAGTATATCGTCCAGATATACCACAACACAGACATCTAGTAAGTCTTTAAAAATATCGTTTATAAATCGTTGGAAAACTGCAGGGGCGTTGCATAGCCCGAATGGCATTACAAGATATTCGAACAATCCGTATCTAGTTCTGAACGCAGTCTTCCACTCGTGTCCATCACGGATTCGAATGAGATTGTATGCTCCTTTCAGGTCTAATTTTGAAAAATAGGTAGCTCCACGCACCTGCTCAATGAGCTCAGGGATAAGCGGTAGAGGATAGCGATCTTTTATTGTGATAGCATTCAATTTCCTGTAGTCGATGATAGGTCTGAGACTTGAATCTTTATTGCGAACAAAAAAGAGTCCTGCTGCTGTGGAAGAAGTGGAAGGTCTAATAAAACCTTTTTCCAAGTTCTCATCCAAATAGGTTTTGAGATGGGCAAGTTCATCCTGTGAAAGAGGATAAACATGACCGAACGGCAATTTGCTATTTGGGAGTAGATCAATGCTACAATCATAGTCTCGATGAGGAGGTAATGCTTGAGCATTTTTCTCAAGAAAAACCTCAGAAAGATCCTGATAACATAGTGGTGCAATCTCATCTGTCACCACAGACAGAATCTTCCCGGAAAACGGGAGGTTACACGTTTCCTCGCAATAACAAGAAGGGAAGGTCAAGGACCGTTTCTTCCAATCTATGGTTGGTTGGTGTGTGTGCAACCAGGGAAGTCCCAACACAATGGGAAAGTGGGGTGATGGTATTAAATCGAAGGTAGAAATCTCCCTATGAGACTCGTTAATAGTGACTAGAAGTGCTTGTGTCTGATCGGTGATCGGACCAGAGGATAACGGAACACCGGTAATAAGACTTACTGAGACAGGTTTGAGTTTAGAAATAATAGGAAGGAGGATTTCCAGATGAATACTTTTTCTAAATTTTCAGCAACATACTTCAACATGGCTTGGATCTCTGGGATGGAGAAGGGGTAGGTACAACCCCTGGGCAGCGTTTCTCCGGGAACAAGGTCAATAGCACAGTCAAAGGACCTGTGAGGAGGAAGCACCTCAGCTGATTTTTTTCAGAGCACATCCCGGAAATCACTATATGCAGCAGGAAAAGCAGCAGATACTTATGTGGTGGCAACAGGAAGTCTCTCCTTTGGGGCAGGCTTGAGTAGGCAGGATGAGAAACAAGAGGGACCTCAAGTTTGGATCTGCCCAGAAGTCCAGTCAACGTACCAACGAACCTATACCCAGCTGTATAGGTTCCTCAGCTGGCAAGGTATACTCCAGGGGTCAAAGAGAGGGGAGCTCAGGCTGACTAAGGGCCAAGGAGTGCTGGCATCTTTTTTCTAGGGCGCTCTCCTGAAAGCGAATATGGATCTGGTTACACAAGGAGATGACATCATCCAGATCAGCGGGGATGGTTCTTCCCACTTATTCATCCTTCACTCAGTTAGTGAGGCCATCTGAAAACGTTGCAACTAATGCTTCATTTTTCCAACTCAGTAGCTAGTATATGAAAATGAAGAGCATGACCGCTGAAGAGACATAACCCGGTTTCTCATTCCGAGATATTCCAAAAGAGTTTGAAGAAGTTAGACAGGCTAGAAACCACTGAATCATTCTTCTCCCATAGAGGGTCAGCCCAAGCTAAAGCCTCGCCAGACAAGAGAGAAATAATATAGGCTACCTTTGCCCGATCAGACAGGAAGATTTAGGGCTGGAGTCTAAAATTAATAGTGCACTGGCTAAGGAACCCCCTGCAGGCCTTGGAGTCCCCAGAGTAATGAGATAGAGCTGGTAAATGCAAAGAATTTGCAGCTGCAGCCAGAATATGAACTGCAGCAGATTGTGATTGAGGTTGTTGAACCGGGGGTTCTAAGCAGGCTTGAAGCGGTTCAAAGCGGGAGTCCAAATCCTGAAGCAACCGCATCACCTGGGTCTGATTAGATTCCTGGTTCTCGAGTCTGCGGATTATGCCCTGCAGCTAATCATTGGGGGTAAAGGCACATCAGCCAGGTCCATGGCCTGATCAAACTTTTAGCGTCACCTGCTGGAGCAAGTCACGGGGAGCACACCACAAAGCTTGTGAACCAAACAGCTGACTGCTGAGGGTCGAGGGTTCAGAGAAGCAGCTACACAAGGTCACAGCCACAGTCCTGGACAGGGACATAGAGCATAAGATTCCCTAAGGCGCATAGCAGGTTTTCACCAGAGCCTCTGATGGTGAGGATGGACTTTGCTTCAGCTGACTCCAGGTCGCGGCCCTCAGAGTCTCCCAGTTAACACTCACGACTGGCTCCTTTGGATGGAGAGGAAGCATCAGTACAGGGCCACAAGGGATAGTCAGGAGAACAAGCTAAAGGTCGGCCAACAAGCAGACAAGAATGGTCAGAAGGACAAGCCGTAGGTCAAGCAGACAGGGGTGGTCAGATGAACAAGCCAAAGTCAGTACACAGTGCTCAGCTGTGGAGCACACAACAAGAAACACACAGGGAAGTCTTCAAACTATTTTTTCTCAGACAAAGATGGCTTGCAGTGCGCAGGGGTAATATAATGTTTCCTGTTAGACTGAGGCTGGGGTGGAGCCATGCTGTGAGAAAATTACTCAAATACACAGGTGTGAGAGCACGGTCCCTAAAGCTGATACACAGACCAGAGAGGTAAGCAGACAGTCAGGGTATGAAACATTACTGCAGATTCATGACACCACTGTTCACAGATCTGGGTAAAGGGCTAATCACAGCTGGTCGCATGAAAACAGACTTGCTGGTTATTGCCATTCCTTTCCTCACAGGCTGTCTGTGTGAGGAAAGGAAAGCCGATAACTAGCCAGCAGGGGGGGGATGTACATGGGTCGCAGGAGTTGCCATCGCGACCAAGCCCAATGCTGCAGGGGGCCCATGCGGCCCTGTATGCCAGGATAAAAGGGAGCCACAAGGGCGGCTGAGACCGAGCTCCTTGATCCTCAGCCGAACTGTAAATCGGCACTGTGGGAGCTGGTCACATATAGTAAAGTGAAAGCATAGTGTGTGCTGTGCTCTCTGCCTCCCCCTACAGTGCAATACCTGGCAGGAAGGTAAGGCACAGTGAGTCTATTATTTACACTGATAACCAATGCACTGATCATCAGTGCTCTGATGATCAGTGCAGACCCATTAGCGCCAATCAGTGGCCATCAGTGCCACCTATCAGTGCCCCCTCATAAGTGTAGCCTCAGTGGCCATCAGTGCAGCCTCATCAGTGCCCATTAGTGCTTATCAGTGCACCCTCATCAATACCCATCAGTGCAGCCTCATCAGCGCACATCAGTGAAGAAGAAAAATGAGTTATTCGCAAAATTTTATAACAGAAAGCAAGAAAATGTTTTTCTTTTCATTTGTTTAACAAAAATTAAAAAAAACCCAGTGCTGAATAAATAATACCAGAAGAAAAATCTATCTGTTTCAAAAATATTATAAAAATTTAGTTTGGGGAGTTGTTGCATGACTGCACAATTGTCATTCAAATTGCAACAGTGCTGAAAGATGAAAACTGGCCTGGGCAGGAAGGTGGTGAAAGAGTCTGGCATTGAAGTAGTTAATTTGGTTAGTTCTTGGCTCTGCAGCTGCAGGCAAGCCTGTCTTTCCAGAAAGTGCTGGAACATAGTGGGTAGAGAAGGTAGGGCCTGGGCTGATCATGTATACAACCTCAGCCAATCCCTGGTCGGCAGAGTAACCAACAGGGGGCAGAGAGGTATATATACAGTGGGTACGGAAAGTATTCAGACCCCCTTAAATTTTTCACTCTTTGTTATATTGCAGCCATTTGCTAAAATCATTTAAGTTCATTCTTCTTCCTCATGAATGTACACATAGCACCCCATACTGACAGAAAAACACAGAATTGTTGACATTGTTGCAGATTTATTAAAAAAGAAAAACTGAAATATCACATGGTCCTAAGTATTCAGACCCTTTGTTGTGACACTCATATATTTAACTCAGGTGCTTTCCATTTCTTCTGATTATCCTTGAGATGGTTCTACACCTTCATTTGAGTCCAGCTGTGTTTGATTATACTGATTGGACTTGATTAGGAAAGCCACACACCTGTCTATATAAGACCTTCCAGATCACAATGCATGTCAGAGCAAATGAGAATCATGAGGTCAAAGGAACTGCCTGAAGAGCTCAGAGACAGAATTGTGGCAAGGCACAGATCTGGCCAAGGTTACAAAAAGATTTCTGCTGCACTTAAGGTTCCTAAGAGCACAGTGGCCTCCATAATCCTCAAATGGAAGACGTTTGGGACGACCAGAACCCTTCCTAGAGCTGGCCGTCCGGCCAAACTGAGCTATCGGGGGAGAAGAGCCTTGGTGAGAGAGGTAAAGAAGAACCCAAAGATCACTGTGGCTGAGCTCCAGAGATGCAGTCAGGAGATGGGAGAAAGTTGTAGAAAGTCAACCATCACTGCAGCCCCCCACCAGTCGGGGCTTTATGGCAGAGTGGCCCGACGGAAGCCTCTCCTCAGTGTAAGACACATGAAAGCCCGCATGGAGTTTGCTAAAAAAACACCTGAAGGACTCCAAGATGGTGAGAAATAAGATTCTCTGGTCTGATGAGACAAAAATAGAACTTTTTGGCCTTAATTCTAAGCGGTATGTGTGGAGAAAACCAGGCACTGCTCATCACCTGTCCAATACAGTCCCAACAGTGAAGCATGGTGGTGGCAGCATCATGCTGTGGGGGTGTTTTTCAGCTGCAGGGACAGGACGACTGGTTGCAATCGAGGGAAAGATGAATGCGGCCAAGTACAGGGATATCCTGGACAAAAACCTTCTCCAGAGTGCTCTGGACCTCAGACTGGGCCGAAGGTTTACCTTCCAACAAGACAATGACCCCAAGCACACAGCTAAAATAACGAAGGAGTGGCTTCACAACAACTCTGTGACTGTTCTTGAATGGCCCAGCCAGAGCCCTGACTTAAACCCAATTGAGCATCTCTGGAGAGACCTAAAAATGACTGTCCACCAACGTTTACCATCCAACCTGACAGAACTGGAGAGGATCTGCAAGGAGGAATGGCAGAGGATCCCCAAATCCAGGTGTGAAAGACTTGTTGCATCTTTCCCAAAAAGACTCCTGGCTGTATTAGATCAAAAGGGGGCTTCTACTAAATACTGAGCAAAAGGTCTGAATACTTAGGACCATGTGATATTTCAGTTTTTCTTTTTTAATAAATCTGCAACAATGTCAACAATTCTGTGTTTTTCTGTCAGTATGGGGTGCTATGTGTACATTCATGAGGAAGAAGGATGAACTTAAATGATTTTAGCAAATGGCTGCAATATAACAAAGAGTGAAAAATTTAAGGGGGTCTGAATACTTTCCGTACCCACTGTAAGGTCTGGAGCGTTGAATAGCAGGATCCTTTGCCTACTAGAGAAAGGCCCAGCCTGGAAGCAGGGCCATTGATAGGGGGGGACCACCGGTCCTCTTGTAGGGGGCCAGAGCACACGTAGGTCCAAACAGGGAGGGGGATTAGTGATGGACCACAATTGTAGAACTCTTCCTCCAGCAGCTAGTCTCTACCTGCTGCCAGCTATTATCTGCTGAGAAAGAGAAAGTTGTCCCTCACTAATCCCCCTCTCTGTGCGGGCCCCCCTCCCAGCCCTGGCTCTAATGTTAGCTCTGCTCCTAAGTTTGTTATCTCTGTAACTTTGTTTCTCTCTCTCTGTCTCTCTGATCACAGCGCTCCAACTGCCCAGCCTGTGTATTTTTTTCATCTCATCTTCATTTTCATTAACTCAGTTTTGTCTTTTAGATTTAGCAGGAATTCTGTGAGTTATGTTGTATTTGTGTCTGCTAATAATGATTTTATTGTATTTTTAGCAAAATATAGCTTTAATATTTTCTTGGGGAGGGGTGGGGCTGTCAGATAGTCTGTACGGGGTCCAGCTATCAACAGCCATGCCTGGGAGGGCTGTTAAACCTTCCAAGGCCTTTAGGAGCCTGGTTCAGGCTGAAGGATCAGCATGGAAGCAGGGCCATTGATAGGGGGGACCACCCGTCCTCTTGTAGGGGGGCAGAGCACACGGGGGCCCAAACAGGGAGGGGGATTAGTGATGGACCACAATTGTAGAACTCTTCCTCCAGCAGCTGGTCTCTCCCTGCTGCCAGCTATTATCTGCTGAGAAAGAGAAAGTTGTCCCTCACTAATCCCCCTCTCTGTGCGGGCCCCCCTCCCAGCCCTGGCTCTAATGTTAGCTCTGCTCCTAAGTTTGTTATCTCTGTAACTTTGTTTCTCTCCCTGTGTCTCTCTGATCACAGAGCTCCAACTGCCCAGCCTGTGTATTTTTTCATCTCATCTTCATTTTCATTAACTCAGTTTTGTCTTTTAGATTTAGCAGGAATTCTGTGAGTTATGTTGTATTTGTGTCTGCTAATAATGATTTTATTGTATTTCTAGCAAAATATAGCTTTAATATTTTCTTGGGGAGGGGTGGGGAGTCAGGTAGTCTGTACGGGGCCCCGCAATTTCTATCAGCAGCCATGCCTGGGGGAGCTGGTAAACCTTCCAAGGCCTTTAGGAGTCTAGGTGGTTCAGGCTGAAGGATCATTCATAAGTCAGAAGAACAGCTAAGGCAACATCCAGGGAGCATCTGGTTGAGAGGCTTATGGTGTAGTGTCAGCTGATACTGGAAGGAGGCATATTAGTAGCCTGTGACACAGTGAGTAGGCCTGAGATAAATCCTGGGAGATAAATTGTTGACATTGTGCTCCCTTTTTGTTAGAGAGACTGCTGGTCAGGGTTGTTTCCACTGTGGGATTCCTCCTGTGCCGAATTGTTTGCATTTTTCCACATAAAAGACTATTCTATAAAAGTAAATTGTTTGCTAGATAGTGTCCTTGATCAAGTTTGGTAGTCCTGGGTATCCCAAGGCCCACCCTAATCCGTTTCCCAGTTCTTCAAACAATAAAAGACACAAAAAACACTATCTGTCTGATCATTGCGTGAAAGACTGAGTGAAACTTGGTGCATCTGGCTGAAAATACCTGGTGACTGGCTTCTTTGCACTAAATTGGGATCAGAACCTGAGTTAAACAGCGGGACCAAGTAGAATCTCTGCAAGAAAAACAGGAAAGCACTGCCCTGAACAGTGAAGATGGGAATGCAATGAATGAGTAATGGTAAACTCACTCCAGGTGCTCAGGCCTCGATGTCCATTGATGTTCATCTCAGGGCAATTATACAAACAATCAGAAGAGCTGGCAACTCTGGAATTCCATCTGGAGACTTTATTGTAACATGACTATGTTACAATAAAGTCTCCAGTTGGAATTTCAGAGTTGCTGACTCTTCTGTTTGAAAGTAGAAGGTCTGCGCTACATTTTTATTGGAAGCCTTTTTTTCTATTCTGATAATAAGAATGTTTTTTTGCCGCTTTCAAATTTACTATCATTCGTTTACAGATTGGTGACCTTAATTCCTGGGTTTCAACAAATATTAAGAAAAAAGAGTGTGTTGTTTTCATCCCACAAACGTCTAGCAAAGGGTAAGTACATAATCCGCAACAGAGTTTAGTTTTTCTGGAATATTTTGGCTGAAAGTGATAAAAGACATTGACCAGAGTGTTTATTTGCACGGAACACAAGGCCCGTTCTTAAAAGCTTTATTGCTACATATTACTTGATCTACTACGGCAGTGTTTCTCAACCTTTTTTAAGCCAAGGCACCCTCTAATTTTAAGGACAATCTTGAGGCACCCTCTAAAACTATGGACAGTTTCGAGGCACCCCATTCTCAAAAGTAAAAAACTATTCTAATAGTTTAGTTTTACATAATACATCAACATCCACCCACATAGGAACACCCAATGTTAGAGGTGATTTATTCTTCCAAATTCAATACCCTTTGACACACTGGTACTAACCAGTATTCCAATGTTTCTCTTCTCCACCACTCACCCAGAGAGGGGCAGGGGAGGGTCATTGGTTGTTAGGACATCAGTGACTAGAAGGTTGTAATGGTGCACAATAAAAACCTGTTGTTATGTGTAACTAAAAGGCAGGCTTCATCCACACGCTGGCTTGTATACAATTTTGGGGCAATTTTCGGCATTTTGTCAAGGCACCCCTAAAGAAACCTCAAGGCACCCTGGTTGAAAAAAGCTGTACTACGCTATGTCACAGATGTTCTGTCCCTTTAACCAGTTCTATAGCCAGAAGAAGCTACAGCACAGTCGTCCAGTTCTGGGAGGGCATCCATAGATGTCTCCCCAGAACCCCACCCCCTGCCCACCTCCCACTGCACACATCTAGCCCACTCTGTGATCGATACGTCTTTCGGACACAGCTGATCACTAATTGGGGTAAAGGGCCAATCACATTGGCCCTTTACCATGGGATCAGCTGTGTCAAATTACAGTTGATCACATGTAGACAGACTTGCAGGTTATCGGCATTCCTCTCCTCCTTTGCTGTGTCTGTGTGAGGAAAGAAGAGCTGTTAACTGGCAAGCCCATCAGCACATTATTTAAACTGATAAGAGCGGTAAGGATGTGGAATTCTCTTCCACAAGCAGTGGTATCAGCAGGGAGCATTGATGGTTTCGAAAAACTATTAGATGGGCACCTTACAGACCACAACATACAGGGGTATACAATGTACAACATACAGGGGTATACAATGTACGGTTAACAGCAAGCACACACACACATCATAGGTTGAACTGGATGGACTGATGTCTTTTTTCAACCTCACAAACTATGTAACTATGATAATCAGTGTAGCCCCATCAGTACAAAAGCAAAACAAACCTATGAGGTATGTTATGTACCATGTCATTTTATATTGTGCCATTTCACATGTTTTGTACCACAACCTTTGACTAAATAAAGAAATAAAACACAAAAAAAAACCTATGAGCTGTGCACTGGTAAACGAGGGTGTCCATGAATAAACCAAAAGTAAAATAGATGGGAGGATAAATAAATCTTGCTTCCAAGAAACCCATTAAAATACTTTTTTGTGTAGCGATGAGATAAGAACACAATCTTTGTAAAAGGACACAGTCCTTTTTTTACTTGTGGTAAAAAAGGAGGGTCTGTAAACACGTACCAGCAGGAAAAGTCTAAAGGAAACATGCTGGGTAGTGGCTACCGGAGTCCTGCAGAGATGTCTGACTCTAATCCAATGTGCAATAATAAAAAATACAATTCCGATCGACCGCGTAATTATAGTGACGACAGCTAAATTACTGGAAACTGTCACAGCTGTATCGACCTCTCACCAAGAAACAGAAACATCTGTTAGTAAATCGGCGCAGTCCTCGTGACCAAAACAAGCATAAATAAGGAAGGACTACTGTCTACCAAGAAAGTCACATTTGTGGAACACTTCGGTTGAAGTAAAAAAACAGCCTTATTTAAAAATACCACATTACAAACAAGAGGCAATGGTAAATTGGCCTTCACCACACCTAAATTGAAATAAAGACAACGTTGTCTAAAAGGGGGTTAGCAGCTTCTCATGTAATCATTCATACACACAGTCACTCTCAATAGAATTGAGGACTCAAGCAGAGGTATCGTACGTATGTAATCCAAAAAAGATACGAGACAGGACTCAATTTGTTCTGTGGCTCCACATCCCCATTTAGATCAAGAATAACATGGAGAATAGAGAAAAAGATTGGGACTTTAAGGGTCCTTTCACACGACCGCTCCGATCAGATCCGCCTGTCAGTTTTTTAGGCGGATCTGATCAGATGCTCCCCTATGGGGCAGCGGATGTCAGCGGAGACATGTCCGCTGACACCCACTGCCATCTGCATCCGATCCTGTCCGTGAAATCCAGACGGAAGGAAACCCGTCTAGAGGCTAGTGAGAATACCCGTAGTGTATATATACACACACAACATGTAGTATGATATGTGATTCTCTAGGTTCCATGGGTATCTCCCAGGCTGGTCTGGGAAGAGATGCGGTTGGAATTGAGCCCTCCAGTGGCATGTATCCCAAGCATGCCCTTGTATAGCGAATGACAGCCCAATGGAAGGCTTTGGTGAGTTTGTTCAATAAAGAGTTCCAGATCTCATACAACCTATTGTTGGCTAGTCTTGTATGTAGGGTGGCTATAATATCTGATATCTATGTTTAAGACTGGAGGAAGCAATATACTGTAGGAAGAACACAAGCACACTGTGGGTCAGTTCCTTCACACTCTCCCTCCTCATTGGCTGAGAAAGCAATGAGAGCTATTGGCTCCCTCTGCTGTCTATCACAGCCAGTAAACCAAGAAGAAGAGAGGGGGCAGGGCCAAGCTGCAGCTTTGTGAGTGAATGGAAATGCAGAGCGCCCCCTATGCAAACTGTTTGCTCTGGGGACACTTGGCAGAAGGGAGGGACGAGGAGCACCAGCAGGGGACTCAAAATGAAGAGGATCGGAGCTGATCTGTGCAAAACTGCTGTATATGTAACATGTTTTATTAAAAAATAAAAAACCTTTTCTTTAATATCACTTTAATTAGGATGCTTAATCAGGGCAGGGTGAAATGCGTTGGAGGCATGGCTTTGGCTGAGGCAGGTTTCACCTGTTTACTAATGGCTTTTTTAGGAGTGCGGTGTTAAAGACCTTTCTCTATGCATATCCATAGCAGGGCTCACATTTTCAAGTCCTGAGCTACTAGCCAGGCCTTATGAGTTACTAACCACCAGTTTCCCCTCCCCTAATTCCGCCACTAAATATCAATAATAATTACCAGCAGCATAGATGTCAGTGGACACAATTATAACCCCCAGCATTGGTGTCAGTGGATGCCATAATAACCCCCAACACAGGTATCAGAGGATGCATTAATAACCCCCCCCCCCCCATTGATGTAGATGGACGCATTAATAACCCCAACACAGGTATCAGAGGACACACAAATAACCCCCAACACAGCTGTCATTGGATGCATTATTAACCCCAGCATTGATATCAGTGGATGCAATAATAACCCCCAACACTGGTGTCCGAGGACGCATTAATAACTCCCAGCATTGATGTCCTTTTTGAAAAAAAAAATTGTGTCCCTCGATGTAAATCCATCATCAATCACGGCGCCCACCGGACCCGAACAATAGAAAAAGAATAAACGCTCTCACCTCTTGGGAGGCCTCCTGGGGTATGCCCGCTCTGTGCTTCGCCATTTCTTATTTATGCAAGAGGGGGGTTACCCGGCTACATCACCCGGTGGCACCCCCCCCCCTTCTGAAGTCATGTGACATCACGTTAGGGCCTGGTATGGACTCGGGGAGGACCCCATGCTGTTTTTTTTTTCTTTATTCTTTCAATAGCTGGGTGTCGGCAATTGTAACCGCGAGTCATTTTAAATGGGATTTGAATCTTTTTCCTGTAGCATGTTTTATGCATGCTACAGATGTGTCACTTTACAGGCACTTTGAGGGGACCCCCTAGGCACTATACGTAAAATAATTTTTCATTTTTATTGTTGCACAAAATTAAATTCACTGCTCCTGAAAAAATTATTGTTTTTTTTTTAAATGTTATTGATAAATGTCCCCAGTGCGGTTTCCAGACCTCCATACCCCTTTATTGCTAATTACTTTCAGGTGCCTCTCGTAAAATTAGAATATCATTAAAAAGTTAATTTATTTCAGTAATTCAATTCAAAAAGTGGAACTCATATATTTTATATAGATGCGTTACATACAGAGTGATATTTCAAGCATTTCTTTCTTTTCATTTTGATGATTATGGCTTACAGCTAGTAAAAACCAGAAATTCAGTATCTCAGAAAACCTGCATATTACATAATAAATAAGGATTTTTAACACAGAAATGTTGGCTTACTAAACAGTATGTCCATGTACAGTATAGTATGCACTCAGTACTTGGTCGGGGGTCCTTTTGCATGAATTACTGCATCAATGCAGCCTGGTGGGGAAGCGATCAGCCTGTGCCACTGCTGAAGTGTTATGGAAGCCCGGGTTAAAATTCCACTGCCATGATGACCAATGCAAGGTGTGCATGGGGGGGGGGGGGGGTTAACATTAGCTTCTTTTAAGATCAATGCATGTGGTGGATGGGGGGGGGGGGAATTTTGAGGGTTGTCTATAGGATCCGATACATTTATTATTTGTTGTGTGGTGGAAAAGGTCTTCAGTTCTGGGTTCAAATTTTCCATTTAAATATAGCAATCAAATTATGCTGAAAATATTTTATAGATGTTCTATTGCTCACTTAGGGAAACCTGTGGATGTGGTTACACCAGAGAAACCCATTTCAATGACACCTCAGATCCTAGTTTGCCACCTGAAACCACTTGGGACCCTCAGGAACATGTCAAAGAATTCCCTAGTGACTCACATGGTGACATGACATTTACAGGAACCACCAGGACCCGGGCAAAGGTAAGCTTGTTGGGTGGTGAAGCACATTACTGTATGCAGTAGAGGATTAGACTGCCGTTGGCCACATTTTATCATTAAGGATGGGCAAACGGTTTGGGCCAAACATTTGCCTGTTCGGCTACTCGCCGAACACCCTCGTCTTTAACAACCGTTGAGTCATCAGCTGTCAATGGGGTTTCCCCGCTGACCGCTTAATAAAAAATAAAAAAAAAGTGCTGGTAAAAAAATAAAGAAAAAAAATGGCACCCCCCCCCCCTCAAATCCATACCAGACCCTTCTCTGAGCATGCAGGCTGGCAGGTCAGGAAAGGCGAGGGGACGAGCGAGTGCCCCCTCCTGAACCATACCAGGCCACATGCCCTCAACATGGGGGGGGGGTGTGCTTTGGGGCGGGGGTGTTCTGCTCCCCCACCCCAAAACACTTTGTCTCTATGTTGATGGGGACAAAGGCCTATTCCTTGTAACCCCCAGCTGAGGTTGTTGGGATCTGCAGGCACGGGGCTTTTTGGAGTCTGGAAGCCCCCTTTAACAAAGAGGCCCCCAGATTCCCCCCCCCCCCCCAGGTAAATGGGTATCAGGTACATCATACCCCTACCCAACCACCAAAAAAGTGTCAAAAAGTAATAACTACAAAAAAACGGTTTTGATAAGTCCTTTTTGAAAAAAAAAATAGCGTCCCTCGATGTAAATCCATCATCAATCACGGTGCCCGTCGGACCTGAAAAATAGAAAAAATAAACGCTCTCGCCTCGTGGGAGGCCTCCCAGCATATGCCTGCTCTGTGATTCGATATTTCTAAAAAATGCAAGAGGCGGGGCCACCCTGTTACGTCACCCGCCCCTTCTGTTGTCATGTGACATCACGTTAGGGCCTGGTATGGACTGGGAGGGACCCCATGACATTTTTTCTTTCTTTTTTAAATAGCTGGGTTCCGGCAATTGTAACTGCGAGTCATTTTAAATTTGATTTGAATTGTTTTTTTTAATTTTTTTTAGGAAATTTAATTTTTGCTGTAGCATGATTTATGCATGCTACAGATGTGTCACTTTATAGGCACATTAAGGGGACCCCCTAGGCACTATACGTAAAGGAATTTTTCGTTTTTATTGTTGCACTTTAGGCATAATTAAAATCACTGCTCCTGAAAAAAACAGTTGTTTTTTTTTTTTTAAATGTTAGTTATTGATACATGTCCCCCAGGGCAGTACCTGGACCCCCATACCCCTTTTATTGCCAACTACTTGCATTTACAGGTGCATCTCATACAATTAGAATATCATCAAAACAATACCTTATATTGGTAATTCAATTCAAAAAGTAAAACTCATATATTTTATATAGATGCGTTACACATATAGTGATATTTCAAGGATTTCATTTATTTTGATAATTATGGCTTACAGCTAGTGACACCCAAAAATTCGGTATCTCAGAAAATCAGAATATTTCATAAGACCAATAGTATGCACTCAATACTTGGTCGGGGCTCCTTTTGCAAGAATTACTGCATCAATGCGGCATGGCATGGAAGTGATCAACCTGTGGCACTGCTGAGGTGTTATGGAAGCCGAGCTTTCTTTGATAGTAGCATTCAGCTCATCTGCATTGTTGGGTCTGGTGTCTTTCATCTTCCTCTTGACAATACCCCACAGATTCTCTTTGGGGTTTAGGTTACATAGTTACATAGTTACATAGTAGGTGAGGTTGAATAAAGACAATAGTCCATCCAGTTCAACCTGTGTAGGTGTGTGTGGCTGTAATCATCTCACATAGCCCTTAATGTCCTGATCCTTGAGATGTAAGTCTAAGAGTCTTTTGAAAGCCACCATACTTCCCGCAGAAACCACCTCTTGTGGTAGAGAATTCCACAATCTTGTAGCCCTAACAGTAAAGAACCCCCCACGTTGCCTGAGGTTAAAACGCTTCTCCCCTATTCGCATTGTATGCCCTCGAGTCCTCATGCAATCCCTTTGAATGAACAGCTTTTTTTCTAAGCTGAGATCCCCATTAAGATATTTATAAATTGCTATCATGTCCCCCCTCAGATGTCTCTTCTCCAGGGAGAATAAATCGAGCGATTGCAGACGCTCTTCATAGTTAAGGTCCTCCAATTCCCTAATCAGTTTACTTGCCCTTCTCTGGACTCCAGCTCCAACACATCCCTCCTGAGGACTGGCGACCAGAACTGGACAGAATATTCCAGATGCGGTCGGACCAGAGTTTTATAAAGTGGAAGGATTATAGTCTTATCTCTGGAATACATCCCTTTCTTTATGCATGCTAATAATCTGCTGGCTTTGGCAGCTGCCGCTTGACATTGCATGCTGTTGCCTAATCTATCATCAACCAAGACTCCCAGATCTTTCTCCATTTTTGATTCCCCCAAGGGTTCCCCTCCTAACGTGTATTGTGTTTTTATGTTTTTAGTCCCCAAGTGCAAAACCTTACACTTCTCCACGTTAAACCTCATTTGCCATGTCGTTGCCCACTCCGTTATTTTGTCCAGGTCATTCTGTAGGATATCTGCTTCATGCTGTGCAGTTATTGCCCTGCCCAATTTTGTGTCATCTGCAAAAACTGATAACGAACTACTGATCCCGTCCTCAATGCTGTTTATGAATAAATTGAACAAGGTTGGTCCCAGGACTGAGCCCTGGGGCACCCCGCTTACTACCTCAGACCAGTCTGAGTATGCGCTGTTTATTACCACCCTTTGGACACGCCCTTTTAGCCAGTTCCGTATCCAAGAGCAAACCCTGCTGTCAATACCTGCAGACCTTATTTTATAAATTAAGCGCTTGTGGGGAACTGTATCAAACGCCTTAGCGAAATCCAAGGTGAGGCGAGTTTTCTGGCCAATCAAGCACAGTGATACCATGATCATAAAACCAGGTATTGATACTTTTGGCAGTGTGGGCAGGTGTCAAGTCCTGCTGGAAAATGAAATCAGCATCTCCATTAAGCTGGGCAGCAGAGGGAAGCATGAAGTGCTGTAGAATTTCCTGGTAAAAGGCTGCGCTGAATTTTGACTTGATAAAACACAGTGGACCAACACCATCAGATTGCATGGATCCCCAAATCATCACTGACAATGGAAAATGTTGCATTTCATTTGGAAATCAAGGTCCCCAAGTCTGGAGGAAGAGTGGAGAGGCACAGAATCCAAGTTGCATGAGGTCCAGTGTGAAGTTTCTACAGTCAGTTATGATTTGAGGAGCCATGTCATCTGCTGGTGTTGGTCCACTGTGTTGTATCAAGTCCAAAGTCAGTGCAGCCCTCTACTAGGAAATTCTAGAGCACTTCCTGCTTCCCTTGGCTGACCAGTTTATGGAAATGCTGATTTAATTTTCCAGCATAACTTGGCATCTGCCCACACTACCAAATGTATCTTTGTACTTGATTGGCCAGCAAATTCACCTGACCTAAACCCCATAGAGAATCTGTGGGGTATTGTCAAGAGGAAGATGACACCAGACCCAACAATGCGGATGATCTAAAGGCCGCTTTTAAAGAAACCTGGGCTTCCGTAACACCTCAGCAGTGCTACAAGTTGATCGCCTCCATGCCACGCCACATTGATGCAGTAATTCAAGCAAAAGGAGCCCCGACCATGTATTGAGCGGATACTATTCTGTACATGGACATACTTTTCAGTAAGCCAACAATTCTGTATTTTTTTATTGGTGTTCTGTAATATTCTAATTTTCTGAGATACTGAATCTTGGGTTTTCACTAGCTGTAAGCCATAATCACCAAAATTAAAATAAAGAAATGCTTAAAAGATATCACTCTGTGTGTAACACATCTATATAAATATATATGAGTTTCACTTTTTGAATTGAATTACTGAAATAAATTAACTTTTTGTTGATATTCTAATTTTATGAGATGCACCTGAGATGCAAGCCTTCAAAATGGGCACTTTTGATTTTTCCTATAGACTTCAATGGGGTTCACCGTTCAGGTTGGAACATTTCCCCTGTTCGGGATTTCTGCTGTGAACCAAACAGGGGGGTGTTCGGCCCATCCCTAGTTATCATATTAATGGTTAGGTTTAAACATCTTGCTGTATAAGTGACTTTAGGCTCTATTTCTCAACAGTATGTGCGAGCATCCTGCGACACTCATCCCAGCAAACTGTTTGAGCTGATGACGGAGCAGTGGAAGCTTTGTGTACCAAGTCTCCTCATATCTGTGACAGGGGGAGCCAAAAACTTCAACATCAGTTCAAGGCTGAAGACTCAGTTTAGTCGGGGCCTAGTGAAGGCTGCATAAAGCACAGGTAACGGGGCTTCTACAATGGCCATCCTTCTCTGTCACTGCTGTCTTCACTTGTAAATTGTAATGCTTGGCAGAAACACTTTAATGATCATGGTTTGCAGTGGCTGTTGAGGAACGTAGAGGATATTTTAAGGCAATGTTTAACTTTGCTGGTTAAAAATGGCCACAAACAGAACTGAAACTTGAGGCTTAAAGTAGTCCTCTCTGTAACTTTTCAAGACTATACAAATCAACTCCGACGTTTCACAATATACAACAATAGTGTCGTCTTATCAGAAACGCTCCTTTTATAAATAAAAAAACGTCTTACCAATTTAATTTCCAACATTTTATGAAAAATATATAGCATACCATGAAATAGTACAGAGAACAATACTATAACAATATAACCTCTTATAACAAGTCGACAAGCCATAATAAGTGTATAAAAGTTGGCAAAATCGCTATATAGCATCAAAAAGTAAACATCAGGTAGTGGCTCTATAGAATTCCATGTACCAAGGGACTAATGAGACGTACTTAAGAGAGTTGAGTAAATGTGGGTAATGGTGTGATCATAGATTAGGGCCTTGAACAGGCAAGAGTTCTTCATTAATGTGGGGATTCCACTGTTAACGGAGTTAAGGACTCTAAAAAAGTGAGCTGTAAAGTGTGCATGGAATATGTGTAGTTATCAAGAGAGAGTGCTACACTTGATTACTAGGACGAGCGTTGTCAACCATTATATGCATCTCTGTCTAGCTTATGCAATGTGGTAATGGTAAGTCTAATTATTGTGTGGGTCTGAAAGCGTTATAGGGGAAGAAGGGTGGAGTAGGGGGTGGTTGGTTGGGTGGGGAAAAAAGAGGGTCCAAGAAGGAAAGAGGGGGAAAGAGTGAAAGGAGAGAGAGAGGAGAGAAAGAAAAAAAAAAAAAAGGGGGGGGGGACTCCGCCTCCTGCTCTAGAAGAACCCGTAGTGTTGTGAAAAAATCCAGAGGCAGGGTATGTGATAATACAAAAAAAGCGTATGTGATACCTGGGGAAGCAATGTTGTGGAATGTAGCATGATTGTTTAATGCCATAGGTTACATGGTTGTGGATCCGCATCGCGCAAAGGATAAACTAGAACATGAGGGACATTTCTATTATAGCGGCAGGGTAAACATTTACTGAACCAGACGTGCATATGCGGCGGTTGTCTTGAAGTGCCTAACGTCTTACCAATTTACTTCTCTTTTTCAGACAGAGATAGGAAAAATAGGTGACATTTCTATGCAAGTTAATTTTTCATAAACAAAGGATGAACCAGCACCACACCAAGAAAACCCAAAAAACTATGTTCATTATGTTCAACTTCCTTGATTTTACAGTATACTATGGGGGAAATTTACTGAAACTGGAGTGCTCCAAATCTGGTGCAGACGCGTATGGTAGCCAATCAGCTTCTTTCTTTAGCATGTTCAATTAAGCTTTGACAAAGAACCCGGAAGCTGTTTGGTTTCTTTGCAGAGCTGCACCAAATTTTGCACTCTCCAGTTTTATTAAATCCCCCCCCCCCCTCCTAATGACCAAATGTTTGTGGGCATCTGACCATTACTTCTATATAGGCTTCTTGGACAACCAGTTTCCAAACCATGATCAAGAACATAGTCGTTTACACCCTCCCCATTGTGCTGTTCTTTTTTTTTTTTTTAATCAATGTTTTATTGGAAATCGAACTCAGTACAAAGTAATACAATTGTTGAGCAATAACATTAGCATACAAACCGCTAATTCAAACTGTAAATAACTCGCGCTCCGATAACCTATGCAGAATGTCGAGGGATTCCATCGACCATAAAAGCATGTTAGAATAAAACGGATATTGAGTAACTTTTTCACTTACATCAGACACAAGGAAGTAGGGGTGGGTGGTAGGGTGAAAGGATTATCTGGCGGGGGGGAGGGGTAGCTGGGGAGTGTTTGAGGGTTCCAGGGGGGGGGGAAGGGGAGAAGGGAGTAAGGGAATAAACAGTACCTCGTGAGTGTTCAAGACTGCAAAATGGCTACAGGTATCTTATATGTATACGACAGTTCTACCTCTACACCATATGAAGCACATATAGAGACACCATTGCTGCCAAGCACACCAACATATGCAATACCGGTAACGTGTAATAAAGTGTAACCGTATGAGTGTGGGCAATTGTCCACCAAGTCAGTATTGGGGTCTCAGATCAGTTCAAAGGGAATGTGAGAGGCCCTGCAGGAGAAGAGGGATTGGGTGTCGGTAGGTTCCACTTGCGATCTATGATCGATCGGGTCAGGCGAGGATCCAATGTGGGTCCCACCAGTTCAATGTTTCTTGAGATCAGAGGAAAAGTTCAGCAATAGTGGGGGCGGTGTCCGACATCCAGTGGCGCAGAATCAATCTGCGGGCTGCCATCAGGCATTTGACCAACCATGGCTTGAATTGTGCTATGCTGTTCCTGGAGTCTTTTGGCATTGGTAGACTTTCCGGATCTAGGCAATTGAACACGAGTGGGAAGATGTCTTCGGGGATGGACACCCCCAACGTTTTGGTTATGTAGCGTAATGTTTTGTCCCAGAAAGATGATACCTGCGGACAAAGCCACAGCTTATGCAGTAGAGAAGGATAACGTTCTTTGCAGAGAGTGCATAGATGATGTGCTGGGTCTTTCGACCATCGGATGTGAGGATAGTATGCTCCATGGAGAATTTTAAACTGCTTCTCCCTCCAGAATTCACAGGTTAAATGTTGTCGAGTTGTCAGGTAGCCCTTCAAGATCCTGGATTGAGCATCAGGCGAATTGAGCAGTTTATTCCAGGATTTAGCGACTGAGTGCACAGACCCCCGATAGAGTTCTTGGAGGAGTGGCTTATACAACTGCGATATCCTGTGTTTGGCCTGTAGAATCCATTGGTCTATCAGGATGGGGCGGAATCGTAATGATGATGTGCGACACAAATCATTTACATAGCTTATACATTGCCTGAAATACAAATAGTGGCCTTTCGGCAAATCGTGTGTCTTGGCAAATGAGTCATAATTTAAAGGGATCCCAGTATCCACGTCAAAAAGCTGCACCATCCATTTTATTCCCCTTTGGGACCAGGCCCCATATGCCGAATGTTGCTGCGCCTGTGGGAAGCCAGGATGGTTATGGATGGGAAGATGTCTAGACAAGCGTTGGGAAGACCCCAACCTCTTCCTCGCCTCTCTCCAAGCTGCCACCGTATCTCTAATCAGGATATTGTGACGGAGAGCGTTGGGGACATCCCCTGTCCCACAGTGCAGCAACGCGACTAAGTCGTGAGGAGCAGCCATTTGGGACTCCAATGAATAATTTGTATACCGCGATTCCCTGCTGATCCAATCCAAACAGCCTCTCAGAAGGCACGCAAGGTTGTAAATCCTTGTGTTAGGAAGATCAACCCCCCCCCTCCCTCCTTGACATATGCAGCTTGTTGAGGGAGTTTCCCATGCCAAACAAAACAAGACACTGCTTTGTGGAGTCTATTAATATCCGAGTGTTTTAGTAAAATTGGGATCGTCTGCATAGGATATAAAAGTTTCGGGAAGGTGGTCATTTTATACAGGTGGCACCTGCCAAACAAGGAAAGTGGCAAGTTAGCCCAGGATTTTAACTCGGCTACCATCTTGTCAAGTACCGGTGTAAGTTTAAGCGGTATATGGTGGAGGGAAAGCGCCCTATTTTGACTCCCAAATAGGTAATGTGTGTGGTTGCTATATGCAGGCTTGACGCCGCTGCCCACTGTGGAGTGCACGTCGTGTTCAGGGGTAATATTTCGCTTTTGTGGAAGTTGATACGGAGACCCGAGCACAATCGGTAGTCTGCGAAAATGGCCTGGATCAAGGGGAGGTCGTGACCTGGATCCGACGTAAAAATAAGCACATCGTCCGCAAACATAGCGGTGCGCAATTCCTCCGCTCCCACTCGTATGCCTCGAAGATCGGGATGTGAAAGCAGATATCTGGAGAGGGGTTCCAGGGCTAGATTGAACAGTAGAGGCGAGAGTGGGCACCCCTGCCTCGTCCCCTTGAACAGTCGGAACGAGGGAGAGATGTGTCCCGCTACCACCACCTGCGCCTGCGGACTCGCGTACATCATCCTAATTAAGTGCAAAAATTTGCCCGAAAGGCCTACTTTGGCGAGGACTCGATCCAGCCATTGGATATTCACGTTATCAAAAGCCTTTTCGGCATCGAGAGTGATTATCGCCGCGTCCGTGCTCGGGTCTGCCTTGGAAGCCTCTAAAGCCAACAATACCTTCCTAATATTTGATGTTGCAGATCTGCCTTTTGTGAACCCTGATTGCGTGGGATGAATAATAGAGGGCATTATGGACGCCAATCTGTCCGCCATTCATTTGGAAAGCAGCTTGGAGTCCACGTTGAGAAGCGAAATTGGCCTGTAGGAGCCGGGGTCTAGAGGGTCTTTCCCTTTCTTATATATCAATTTTATATGGGCTTGATGGCCCGTGGGGAGGTAAGGGTTGTCGTCCAATATATGATTGTACACTAATTGCAGCGTCGGGGCGACCGTGTCGGCCGCTAACTTATAAAAATCCGGGGTGTATCCGTCGGGGCCGGGGGACTTGCCTGACGTGAGAGATTTTATACCCTTGGTAATTTCCTCTAGCGAAAGAGGCTCATTCAATTGTGAAAGTTGTTCCCGAGTGACCTGCGGGAGGGGGACCTTAGAAAGCCAGTCCGAGGCAGTATCCTCGTCCATATGCTCCTGGCTGTATAAAGATTGATAAAATTTTTCAAAGACGTCATTTATGCCTTTGGGGTCCTCTACCCTGTTACCGTCGGCATCTCTAAGAGCAGAGACTTGTGTCGTGGTAAAGGGTCCTCTACAGAGAGAGGCTAGCAATTTGCCTGATTTATCCCCGAAGGAGTGATACTTCCAATCCTGGTGCGATTTGTAGAGTAATTCCCGTTTCGTCGCCCAGCCGTCGAAAGCTGCCTTGGCCTTGCGCCATCGTTCTCTGTTTTCCTCGGTGTTTCTCGAGTTTAACGCAGATTGCGCGCCTCTCAGCAGGGAGCTGGCTGTCATAAATTCTTTGGCGATAGTCTTTTTGTACGCAGCAGCGTAAGATATAATACGTCCTCTGAGCACGGCTTTCCCCGACTCCCACAAGAGTACGGGGGAGACCGTCGGCGAGTCATTGAGGAGTACATAATCTGCCCAGACCTCCCTGATGAGTGAGGCCATTCCAGGATCTTTATTTAGGAAGGAGGGGAACCGCCAGCATTTAGCAGCAGCAACCGTCGAGTAGATCGTGAGGTTAACCGAAACCGGGGCGTGATCAGATACGGTTATGTCGTGTATTCGCGGAGTGACCGTATAGGGGAGCATTTTAGGGTTGGCAAAAATGTAATCAATTCTCATAAGCGTGTGATGGGGGTTTGAGAAGAAGGAATATTCCTTGCCCTCTGGGTTATTAAGTCTCCAAACATCTGAGAGTTGGATACTATCCGCAAAATCCCTCAGCAGAGGGGAGTGACGTGGGGGTCTGGGTAAATGTGTGTCCTTCGCTGAGGACCTATCCTCCAAGGGGTGCATCAGCGTGTTGAAGTCACCTGCCACCAGAAGTGGGAGATGTAGGTACGGGGCTATCGTGCGAGTAACTGACTGGAAGAAAGATTCAGTGGGAGCATTGGGAGCATAAATCCCGGCCAACGCCCATTCATGAAGGGCGGTCGCCAGGTGCAACACAACCACCCGGCCAGCATCATCCGTAACACATGATTTTACAATTGTGTTAGAATTTTTATGTAGGAGTATCATTACGCCCGCCTTCCCCTTGACTGCTGGGGAGCCCAGAACCTGCCCTACCCACAATTTTTTCATGCGATGGAAGTCCTTGGCTTCCAGGTGCATCTCCTGCAGGATCGCAATGTCAGCTTTCAGACGTTTCAGATGTCTGAGCACTGCCATGCGCTTGTTGGGGGATCTGAGGCCCTTAACGTTCCATGAAATCACACTCATGGTGGGTTCCAGGGAACAAGAGCTAGATGCCGGTTAACAATCGCGAGTGTAGGTGTCTCAGGGTGTGTATTTTTGTTGGTCAGCATTGGCGCAGAGGTAGCCGAGTGAAACCAGAATTCAAGCGGTGGTTGAGGTACAAAGGGGGTGTGAGGCATAGGGTATAGCCCAACAGGGGCACAAGGGTATATGGGGAAAAAAGAGCAATCTGAGTTAGCGGACTTCTCTTTTTTCCTCATGGGAGCTCGCTCGCGCATCGGACAGCGTTACCAGACGTAGTCGTCACAGTGCCCCCTCAGCCGGCGACACAAAGGAACACTGTCGGCGGGCATGCAGGTGGACCTGAAAGAGGGTCCCGCACCGACGAAAGGGATCATAGACGACAGTACAAGTAAAGGTGTGCGGGTCGAGCGGTTGTCAATCAGAGCATAAACTGTTAAGCAATAACCATGAAGAAGCATTACAGAGAACATGACACTCATAACCAGCCGTTGGGCTTGAGGGAGGACAGTGACATGTACGGAACACTCGTCCGCGCATGTCAGTGCGTCCCAAACAGGTAACAGAACTCATAGCACAGTGACCAAACCAACAAAGAAAACATAGTATAAACATCATAGGCATATTTACCAATGGTACCTAACGGAATAGTTCGTCACTGGCGAAACACAGGATGATCGCTTTTTGCCTCAGATAAGAGGTGGCGAAGAAAGTGAAAGCTGACATCCAGGGTGCCATCAACGGTATTTGCGTCTGTAAGAGGGACCTGAGACTCGTTGCTTTTTAGCCGGGTCTTTTCTGGGGCTCCGTTGTTCCCGGGCGCCTTGAGGGCGCTGGGGGGAAGGTGTGGAGAGGGGATCCAGCGTGATGTTGAAGTGGCGCTGCAGGAAGTGGTAGGCCTCATCAGGTGTGGAGAAGGACTTCTGTTCGCCAGATGAGTCCGCGAGGCGTAAGATGGCGGGATAAGCCAAAGTAAATTTGATGGATTTCTGGAACAAGGCCTGACAAATTGGCTGAAAAGCTTTCCTGCGACGGGACACCTCCTGGGAGTAGTCTGCAAATATTAAGAGCTTGTGCCGTCAACTTTTAAGGCCTTAGACTTGTGGAAGGATTTCAGAATACTTTGCCGGTCCATATAATTCAGGTACCGCACGATCACAGCGCGAGGTGAGCGTCTGTCATTGGATGGGGCCCCCAGGCGGTGGGCTCTTTCCACCGAGCAGGCTGACTGGATCCCTAGGGCCGTAGGCAGCCGCGAGGAGGCAATATCGCAGAGAACATCAGTCCCATAGGTTTCTGGCAGCCCTATGATTCGGAGGTTATTTCTCCTCGATCTGTTCTCCAGATCGTCCACCTTTTCCAGTAAATACCTTTGGGTCTGCCTGGCTTGCTGATCCATAGCGAAGGATCCCTGCAGCTCATCCTCCAGGTCAGACATCCTGTGTTCCATCTCAGTCAGTCTGTGAGCATGGTCACCGATTTCTTTCCGCAGCTGCGTGATCCCATCCGAGACGGCCCTGTCCACAGCATCTTTGATGGTAGGAGATAGAAGGGTGGCTACTGCCTGGGCTAATGAGGCGATCTGAGCCTCTGGTATAGGGCTGGGTGGCAGACCGGATCCCGCAGTGCCAGTGTGTGAGGCCGTGTCCTCCATGATAATCTCGGAGGAGGCCGCAGTTGAAGCCGGGGGCTTGTTTTGTGGGGGAGGCGGAGCTCCGCCGCGCTGCGGCGGTGCGGATCCGTGTTGGAGAAAGCGATCCATGACCGCTCGGTACCCGGGACGAAATGCGGGTTATGTGCAGCGTCCGCCGGCTCGTTAGGGCTGAGAAAGCTGATTAATTTGCAGGCGATGTCTGGAGCTGGTGTCCCGCGCTGCTGCTTACATGGGCGCCGGAACCGGAAGTCATTGTGCTGTTCTTACAGCATCCACCCTTCTAGGTAGGCTTTCCACAAGATTTTGGAGCATGTTTATGGGAATCTGTTGCCATTCAGCTAAAAGAGCATTTTGTGAGGTTGAATAAGAGGTAGCATTACTGATGTTGGATGAGATGACCTGGCTTACAATCGGCATTCCATTTGATTCCAACGATGTTCAGTAGGTTTGAGGTCAGGGCACTGTACAGACCATTTGAGTTCCTCCACATCAAACCATGTCTTTGTGTGGCTGGCTTTGAACACAGGAGCATAGTCATGCTAGCACAGAAAAGGGTCTTCACAAAACTGTTACTACAAGGTTAGAAGAGCACAAATATCTAAAATGTCTTTGTATGCTGCAGCAGTAACATTACACTTTACTGGAAACCCCTGAACTCAAAAATGTGTACATTTTCTTTTGGCCATACAGTTTAAAGCATTTGTTACCCCAACACTTCATTTTCCTGATATGTGCCTACTGCACCATGTGCTTGCATGAGAAAGTCTCCTGTTCTCTTTGTATTGCTTTGTGTGAATTTCCTTGTGTCCCTGCCAGTCCCTCTGCTTTCTTATTAAACACTGACCACACTACCCGTTACATAGTTACATAGTAGTTGAGGTTGAATAAAGACAATAGTCCATCCAGTTCAACCTGTGTAGGTGTGTGTGGCTGTAATCATTTCTCATACCACTAATGTTCTGATCCTTGAGATGTACCTATGTCCAAGAGTCTTTTGAAAGTAGCCATACTTCCCACAGAAACTACCTCTTGTGGTAGAGAATTCCACAATCTTGTAGCCCTAACAGTAAAGAACCCCCTGCATTGCCTGAGGTTAAAATGCTTCTCCTCTAATCGCATTGTATGTCCTTGCGTCCTCATGCAATCCTTGCGACTGAATCGTTTTTTTTCTATGCTGAGATCACCATTGAGGTATTTGTAAATTGCTATCATGTCCCCTCTCAGGCGTCTCGTCTCCAGGGAGAATAAATCAAGCGATTGTAAATGTTTTTCATTAGTTAAGTTGCCCTTCTCTGGACTCTCTCCAGCTCCAACACATCCCTCCTGAGGACTGGCGACCAGAACTGGACAGAATACTCCAGATGCGGTCGGACCAGAGTTTTATAAAGTGGTAGGATTATAGTTTTATATCTGGAATACACAGGGCTTTTTTTCTCAGAGAATAGGTGCAGGAACTCCTCCTTTCTGGGTATCCCCTTGTCTCCGCCCCTATCAACCTTCGAGCATCGTTCCTTGGTTCCAAACCCAACCCACCTCCCAGTACTGCCCCTTTCAGAGAATATAGAACCAAGTAACATTTGTGGTATAAAGTAATTTGCATGGAATTTGTTAACGATAACAAGAAAAGCAGTAAAATAGATCCCCTGCAGCCAGGAACAATGGATTCCCCCGGCAACAATGGACCACCTGCAACAAAATACCCCCCCCCCCCCCGTCCAGCAACAATAGACCCCCAGAAGCAAAAACAGATCCCTCCCACAGCCAGCATCAATAGACTCTCCAAATTCCTCCCAGCAATAACTGACCACCAGCAACAGCAGTGCCACCTCCAGCAACAATAGATTCCCCACAGCAACAACAGCCCCCCCCCCCCCCGGCAAAAATAGATCCCCTCCAATGACAATAGATCCCCAGCAGCCAGCATCAATAGATCCTGTAGCACACCCCAGCACCCCTTGCCATTACATACATTTAGTGCTGGAGGTGCCGGAACTGCGTTCCCCCGCGTTCCCGCTGAAAAAAAAGCCCTAGGAATACATCCCTTTCTTTATGCATGCTAATATTCTGCCGGCTTTGGCAGCTGCAGCTTGACATCGCATGCTATTGCCTAGTCTATCCTCTACCAAGACTCCCAGATCTTTCTCCATTTTTTATTCCCCCAAAGGTCACCCCCCTAAAGTGTATTGTGCTCTCCTTCTCTAAGCAGGAGAGCCCACTGTGGTCAGTTCTCTAGTTATTCTGGGAGCTCAGTCTGCTCTCCTCCAAAATCAATCGATTCACTGGGAAGCTCAGTGTGATGCTGCTGCTGCTGCTTCTCCTTCTCCTAGCTCTTATGAAGCTGAGAACAAATGGATTGTTGTGATCATTTATAAAAAAGGGAAAACTGTATTTATAAAGTTTTTTTTTTTTATATCAAACTAAAAGTTTTTGCCTTTCCTTTCTATTTTAAACTGAATGGGTTGTTTTACAAGGTGATCACTTACAATTAAAGCGGAGTTCCGGCCACAAAATTGACATGTCGATTTTGGGCCATCCGCTTGCTCTAGCTCACCTGAAAAAGAAATGGGTAGTTAGTATTTTTTTTTTTTTTTTACTTACCTTGTAATTGCAGAAAGAAAATACTCACCTCTCTTCCACTTCCTCCCTCGGCTGCACGGCCCGCGCCGTCACTTCCGCTTTGCAATGATTCCTGGGAGCTGAACGTCAGGAGTCGATGCGACTGCACCGGCCCCCGATGTCAGTTCCGGTGCAGGCGCGTCATACCTTGCTAAACAGCTTCTGGGCATGCCCAGAAGCTGTGCAGGGATGACGCTGCAGACCCGGAAGTGACGGCGGGGCCGGTGCAGTGCATCGTGGGACCAAAGAGGACGGAAGAGGACGCCTAAGAGGATCGCGCTGGCTTTAAGCTGCCCACACCTGAGATGGCAGCGCTGGAGAAGAAATTTTAAAAGTAAGTATTTCTTCTAAAAGGTAAGTGCGAACCGGGACAGATCAGAGGCTATCCATTTTGGAATGCACTAGCCCTGACTGTCCCGGGTGTATGTTCATTGAAAAAAAAAAATTTGTGGCCGGAACTCCGCTTTAAGTAAGGAAATGGGTGATGATTTGGGTGGACACAGAGGATTACAGCGCAGAGAGTGAGGTGACTCCAGGCACTAGGAGTACTTCATTTTTCCTATAGCCAATTTCTCTTTCTTACATACAGGGGCCTGGATCATCACAGGAGGGTCTCATGCTGGGGTCATGAAGCACGTAGGTGAGGCCATACGAGATTTCAGTAGAGGTGAAGAAGACCCTGAGATTGTCCTGATAGGCGTTGCAACCTGGGGCATCGTCCACAACCGACAATCCCTGCTCAGTGAGGCGGTAAGTATAAATATTCTACAGCATTAGAATATTACTTTCATACTCTGTACTAGCTGATCTTACCATAGGTTACAATTTAATCAGCATTTTTCATGACCTTTTACTTTTCTTTATGGAACACAAGTCACAAGATGTAAGAGTTCGGGGAAAGCTAAGTATCTGTTACTCAGTTTAGAAAATCATTTTCCAGTAACATTTGGAGTTTAAAAGCAATTGAATCTTGTGACACAATGCTGCCTGTGTATGGCAGCTACTAGCCTTTACACACAGTGCAGTATCTCTACGAATAAGCTCCGGAATAAAAAGTGATGCGGCTTCCAGCACCAGCTGGAGCAGTTTGTGCATCAAGCTTTTAAGTATACAAAGGGCTTCTAATGGAGATGGCTTCCTTCATTTTCCTTTCATGTCCTATTCGGACCCACATCCAATCACTGTCCAAAGCCTGCCGTCTCAACCTCAGCAACATCTCTAAAATATGCCCCTTCCTAACCAATGACACCGCCAAGCTCCTAGTCCACTTCCTGGTTATCTCTCCCTTTGACTACTGCAACTCCCTTCTCACTGGCTTACCTTTACCTTTAGGCTATCTCCTTTCAGTCCATCATGAATGCTACTGCCTAGACATGTGCAGTTTGTTTCTTTCTGAATTACAATGCGGACGCATTTTCCATTTTCAGAAGTTCGTATGTATCCGAATTTTATAATTTCAAAGAATCCGAAAAATAACAGAAAACAATTCTGACGGAATTTGAATAGTTTTCTAATCAATTTTGAATGGTTTTCGAATTTGAATAGTTTTTGATTTGCTTTCTAATTTCCAAAGAGAATAAATTAGAACAGAAAATAAATGAATTTAATGGAAAATAAATTAATTGAATAGAAAAAAAATAGAATAGAATAAAATAGAAAGAATATAACCACCTTCTGAAATTTGAATTTTGAATATAATACATTTGAATTTGAATAGAATAGAATATAAAATAATAGAAAAGAATAGAATAAACAAATAGAAAAATAATAGAATTCAAAAACCAATTGAATAGAATAGAAAGAATGTAACCATTTTCCAAAATTCAAATAGAATCAATTAAAATTTGAAAAGAATAGGATATAATTGATTAGAATATGAAGATTGTTATAATCTTTCTATTCTATACTGTTGTTTTTTTTTCAATGCTTTTCTGTTATTTTGTATTCTATTCTAATCTTTTATTTTCCATTCAATTCAAATTTGAATTGGTTCTATTTGAATTTGGGAAAATTGTTATATTTTTTTTTTTTGTTCTACTATATTCTTTTCTGTTCTATTATATTTTTTTCTATTCTATTGCTTTATCTTCTTTTCTATTTTATTGTCTTCGGAAATTTGGAAAACAAATCAAAAGTTTTTAGAAAACGTTTCAAATTCGAAAAAGTTTTGAATTTGGAATTGAAAACTTTTTGAACTTAAAAGCTTTTTGAATTTGAAAATTATTTGAAATCGAAAACTATTCAAAACTAATTTGAAAACGATTTGAAGTCGGAAAATTTTAATTGATTTGAATATGAATAAACAAAACAAAATTCGAAAACCAATCAAATGGATTAAACAAACTTAACCAAACCAATTTATGAAAATAGGGAATCGAGACAAAACGAAACAAAGCAAATGTTTCAAAATGATGTAGCACCCTACAAGGTAGGTGCTAGACAAAGTATAGTGGGCCTTGGGCCATGATTTTCAGCTGGGCTGTCATGTCTCCCAGGTGTTACTATTGAGACCGGGGAGTCTCCCCACTGGCTCCATGAGAAGGGTTCTCATTGGGCAGCGGAGGAAACCCAATCAGTGGCACATTCAGGCCTGTATCTACCCCAGAAAGGCAGATTCTGCCGCACAGGATTCTGGGAGTGGGTATAAGTCTGAGGGGAGCGCATGGCGCAGCGTCCCAGGAGGGAGAGTACGGCTGTCTCTTCTCCTGTCAGCAGGATCGGGTGTCCCGGACGGCTTGCCTGAGGTGACGGAGTGAGATGAGCTGCAGAGCGGAGCAGAGGGGGTCTAGTTTCAGGAAAGCATTCCCAGATCGTGAGTACTGTAAACTGCCCCTGGGGGTCTGCCTAGCAGAGGGGACCACTCCGGTTAAGGTCCAAGGGATCCAGGAGCCAGCTAGCTGTAAAAGGGGTGCCAGTGTTGACCCTGAAGTGTAGAGGGGGTGCCTAGTGAGAGGACCCTGAAGTGTAGAGGGGGTGCCTAGTGAGAGCAACCTGAAGTGTAAAGGGGGCGCCAGCGGTTGGGCTCTGAAGAGTTAAAGTGTAAAGTGTGCAATGTGCAGAGTTGAGAGTTGCAGCAGCACAAGCAGTCACAGCTACCTCAGTCAGTGAAGGGCTGGAGGGAGCTGGTTACAGGACTTTTGAGCTAAACCAGAGTGTCAAGAGTCAAGTCTCAGTCTAGCCCAGAACTTTTGAGCTAACCAGATTGTTAAAAGTCAAGTTCAAGCACAAATTCAGCAAGTCTGAATTTTTCAAGCTCCAGCAAGCGTTGGTCAGCATTCAGCTGGTGTTAAGACAGCGCTAACAGGCATTTTTCTGCAAAGTGTCCCAGTTGTACCTACTTGAGCCAGAGGAGTATCCCGCTCATTCCCTTCTCCCATTCCCATTATCAAATAAACAAAACAAACCAAAGATGCCGGAATGGTCGTTGTCTCCAATCTCACACTTGGGTATTCAGCTTAAATGGGCTGAAGTTTTCACCGGTAACAATGGCAGACCCACATCAGGGCCAATGCCTGGAAAACCTGCTACAGTTAGTCAGGTTGAAAAAGACACAAGTCCATCTGGCTCAACCAATAAAAAAAAAAAAAAAAAAAAAACGATATTGCCGATATTTTGGGAAAGTGCTTGTACCGGAGTAATGCCTGCAGCTAGAGGCATCACCCCGGTACCAGCGTCCAAGAGAAGGCTCAATCAAACCCGCATTTGGCTCTGATCGGGTCTCCATTTAAAAAACCCGGAAATGATGTCATCACATCACTTCCAGGTACTCGGCGGCAAATTCAGAAAAATGCGAGCATTCAAAACAGCCAAGCTTGGCGTTTTGAATGCTTTTAAGTGCAGAGGAGGGGTTTGGGGTCTTTTGGACCCCCAGATCCCTCCATCAGAGTACCTGTAAAAAAAAAAAAAAATGTAAATGTCCGAAAATATCGGCCAATATCGGCCGATACCGATATCCGATGACCAAAATATCGGTATCGATACCTGCACTAAAAAAAACGATATCGGTCGATCACTTATAAGAAGTACTGTGCTAAGTTGTGCTTGCTGAGCTGTTCCTGTGCTGAAATTCGCTGGACACTCCTGCATCTGAGAGGTAGGAGGGTGCATTGGCCATAATTCTATGCATTACCAGCTGTTCCAGTGCTTACCCCGAGATGCTTGCTGATGATTTAGGCAGCCATAGCCAAGATCTGCTGAGGAGTCACTAAGAAGGTCGTCATCTCACCTGCTACCAGCATTGGTCAACTACAGAAAACAAAGGCCCCCCCTCCGGTCATCTTGTCAGCCGCTTTTAGAGAACTACAGAGAAATGAGGTAGTGGGAGGGTCACAGACCCACTGTTAAGTTGCATTGTACGTTCATAGACCCCACTCCTGCTGTTGAGTGAGCTGCTCATGCTGTATTGGCCAGGGACAAAACAATACAGTTATTTTATCTGCTCCCCAGCATGCTGATTTTGTGCATACCCTCAGATCTGACTATTGCAACCGTGCCTACCCTTACATCTAACTATTGCCACCAGGCATCTCTTAGCACCTGGCTGCAGCAACTGGGTCTGTATTCTTCTAAGTATTCATCTGCACCTAAGAAGTTCCTTGCTTCCTTAACATCATAAAGTCAATGATTACATGGCGCTCTCTGATGGTGGGTGGCATACCATGAGGTAAAGAGGTAACAATATAGAAAGTAAAAAATGGGTAGAAAAATATAAAAAAGGATGAGGTGGAAGGGGGGAGGGGGCCCACGAAAGCGGCTGCCAGCTGGAGCAAGGAGAGGCTCTGAGGAGAATAAACAAAAAGAAAGCAGCGCCAGCTTAGTGAAGCATAAGGTTTATTAATAAAAAAAACACATAGTGACTTACTCTTAGGTAAGTAAAGGCCGGTTCGGTAGGTAAATGGGATCATCCATCTTTTTGTCCTGGATACCGTTGCAGAAAGGAGGGGTGCAGGGTGCCGGTGGTGCGTGGAGGCTGTTGTCTGGCAGCCTGTCTGATGGTGCTGTGGTGGTGGAGGACTCTCAATGGGGCTCCACTTCCTACTTCCTGTCAGCCCGACATCACTTCCTGTGAGGTGGAGGGAAAGATGGGCGTTGCTAGCTTTCGGAGCATCCGTGCTCCTTCATTAGGCGGTCGCTAGATACATTGCTGCAATACTCAGTTCAATGACATACCTCCACTACCCTGCATGCCAATATTCTTTAAGGGCCTCAACATGGCCAGTAGAAGAGCCACCACAAAGCCTTACTCAAACTACTCTAACCTGAGGGCAGATTTGTGTCTAAATGTTGTTTTTTTTTTGCAGGCCTAAATCTAGCCCTTTTGTTAGAGAGCTCTCAAGCGGCATAGTTGACTACATTGTTTCTCTTGTTTAGTCACTTGGGGTGATGTATCTCATGTGGAGAGCTTCTGTATGTCATTGTGGGGGGGGGGGGGGCGGCACAGTATATGCTGGAGTCTTCTATAAGAGGACCTATAAAGTCAATTGATCAGTCATTATTGTGTTCATGCTAATGATGTTCACGTGCCAATATATTCTGCTATACTTTAATGATCTTAACCTGCCAATACAGTCTGCTTATCTTTTCTAGAGTTGTGAGTCCAATTCTTTTGTTGAGGTTAACAGAAAGATATTCTGGTGGTGTCAGTAAAGGTGAGGCCTCCCTGGGGCTGGACCAGAGCAAAGGTCCAAAATTACTAGTGGCTCCTGCTTAACCCCGAAGATGCCACTGTTTTCTCGTGTCACAAATAAATAGAAGATTCAGCGCTGAATAAATATGAACTCAGACCAGCAGCTAACACTCAAGTGTAATCCAACACCTTCAATAAATTAATATACAATAGTGTAGCGCAGTCCAGTATTGATAATAAATAACAGGCTTAAGTAAAACTTAAAAAGCCAAAAGTATTGTTTTAAAAAACATATATGGATAAAAGAAAGTTCATAAAAGGTGAAAATATAGACGGTAAAGAAACACACAGTCCACTAGTGATCCGGTGAATAGATAATATGTGTGACTTGAGTGCTCATAAAATCCTGTCACCCGGCATTCTCTGCCTCTCACCTCCAGAACTTGACCCCACAGGGTCTAAAAGCATGAATCAATCTCCACGATGTTCAGCAAATGATTTCAATAGAACCGGACCAGAACCTCCAGCATACCGATGTCTCAGAACAGCAGAGGATACACCTTCCCAAAATGCTCCAAAACATATGGATAGAAGAGGAAACAATCTAGTGCTCTCTGTTGCGGTAATGACACTTTATTGGCTCAAAACAATATTGCACTTACATTGAATCCCGATTCAGTAGGCATAGAATTAGCAGAGCATACAGCGTGCTGAGAGGTGCCTGGCTTCCGAGTTGTTAGATGGCCGTAGGACCGTGTGACCAATCCCCCGTACGCGTTACGTCAAGTGGGCATAGACTTCTTCAGCGGGGATGCTGATAGGTCAATGGTCCGGCTCTTTATACTTTACCTGGGCGGCGCCTACTGCGTCATGTCCGGCGTTTCACCATCGCCATGGAGACTATACGTCTCTCTGGACAGGAAGCGGAAAGGCGGGCCCGATCGTGATGTTTACTTAGCAAAGCCACAGCTACGTGTATTGCCATGGAGACGTACACACATCTCCGGTCACGAAAACGATCTGATAATATAATAGGCTATAATACATATATTTAAAGAAATATGTTTTAAAATGTTGCCTCATGTGATTTGTTACAAATACATGGAATTTGCTATTATAAATACATAGAATTTAATCAATCACTGATTTAAAATTATGGTCAATCGGACCTAACGGCCATAATGTCAGCCAGGCACCAGGTGGCAGCACTTTGCCTTCTCACAGGACAGACAATATTAAATGCAATAACTTACATAAAAGCATATATAGACACGTATTAAAAATACATTAAAATATACAATAAAATTATTATGACCTAAATAATTATACTAAAAAGATATACATATAAATCTAAAATTAAATAAATGACCATAAAAACTCATCTGTCTGAAATAAAACAATTAAGATCGAAATCAACATTCAAACCCAAAGGAGTTAAAACCTTAGCCTCGTAAATCCAAAAGGATTCACGACGACTGAGTTGTCTAATAAAATTACCACCCCTCCAATGGTAGCTGACTTTTTCAATCCCCGAGAATTTTAAAGTGCTTGGATTCTTATGGTGGTGATTTTTAAAGTGCCTGGATACACTGTGGGTAGTAAGTCCCTTACGTATATTGTTTACGTGTTCTCCAACTCTTACATGTAAGGCTCTTGATGTGCGACCTATGTACTGTAGCCCACAGTCACACTCTAACATGTAAACCACGCCTTGCGTGGCACATGTTATTAGATTCTTTATATTATAACTTTTTTGTGTGACCGTGGATACAAAACTTTTACGCTTTTTGATGTTTTTCCTACAGCTTTTACAAGTTGCGCACTTTCCGCACGCATAAAAATCTGCCAAGAACGGAAAAATGCCATTGTTTTTTACCCGGGGTGGGTCAATTACTCCTGGGGCTACTTTGTCTCTTAAAGAGGGGGCTTTTCTGTAAACAAATTTGGGCTGTTCTGACAGGACAGGACCCAGGATCCTGTCTTCTTTAAGAATAGCCCAATGCTTACGAACAATTTTCTCAACTTTTTTGTGCTGAATGTTGAAATCTAAGACAAGTCGGGATTGTGTGTCAAGTTCCCTAGATCCAGAATTCTCTAGGAGGCGGTCTCGATCTGTGTTCTTAACCCATTCTAGTTCTTTCTTTATATCCTTTTTGTCATATCCCTTCTCCAAGAACCTTCCTGTTAAAGTGTCGGATTGTGCAATAAAATCCTCCTCAGAGGTGCAATTGCGCCTTAAGCGTGTAAACTGTCCACGAGGAATATTGCACAACCACTGTCTGTGATGACAACTGTCAAGGGGGATAAAAGAGTTTCTGTCTGTGGGTTTAAAATAATTCAGAGTTTTAAAACCGCCGTCCACTTTAAAAATTTCCAAATCTAAAAACACAATATTTTCATGTTGTAAACTCCACGTTAAAATGATGTTCTTTTTATTGCTATTTAATCTGTTCATGAAGACTTCCAGGCTTGTCATGTCTCCCTGCCATACCATGAACAAATCGTCAATGTAGCGACGGTAACAAATGAGCTGTGGGGGCAAATTTGCGAAGACTGCTTGTTCCTCCCAGTGGGCCATGAATAAGTTGGCCACACTGGGAGCAAACTTAGCCCCATCGCAACACCTTTGACTTGTAGATAAAAGCTGTGGTCATACCAAAAATAATTTTTGTTAAGACAGAACTTTAAACTCCTCTGAAGGAACCTAATTTGCTTCCTGGGTAACTGTGTTTGTGATAAACCCCACTTTACAGCACAAAGTGCATCGGAATGATCAATTATGGTGTATAAAGATCCAACATCCGCTGTAATCAGTATACATTCAGAGGAGCTTGGCAACACGTTTAATATTTGTATGATGTGTTTTGTATCTTTAAGGAAGGATTTCGTTTTCCGTACAACAGGCTGAAGAAAAAAGTCTATATATTGTCCCAACCTGGCCGTAATGGAATCAATTCCATTAACTATAGGACGGCCAGGTGGGTTCTCCAATTGCTTGTGTATCTTAGGTAAGAAATATATTATAGGCCTCCTACAGAACAGAGGATCCAAATATTGAGCTTCCTTATGAGTGAGGACTCCACTTAGTTCTCCTCTAGTTGTTAAATTGTGGAGTTCCTCTTTGTACTCTAACATAGGATCCTTTGATAGAATTTGGTAGGTGGAGGGGTCACTCAGGAGTCTTAGCATCTCATTTTTGTAATAACTGCCACTAAGTACCACTAGCCCACCCCCTTTATCCGCCGGACGGATGACAATATCACTCCGGTTTTCTAGAGAAGCTATACCCCTTTTTATACATATTGGGTCATAAGCTTTTTTATATCTCAATTTGTCCAGGTCACTGCACACCATGTGTTTAAACTCATCTAGGTGCTAAGTGTCCTGACCAGGCGGATTAAAAGTGGATTTGTTTCGCAGAGAGGAATGATGAAATGTAGAGGAGGCTGAATTACGAGTAACAGGATTGGATAAAAAATATTTCTTAATACTCAACTGTCTCGTGAATTTCTGTATATTTACGTAGGTTTGGAATTTATTTAAATTCCTGATAGGTGCGAATTTTAACCCCTTATCTAGGACTTTCATTTCATCCTCCGTAAGGGGAACTCCGCTCAGGTTGTAAACACCTGTACCTATCTGGGCCTCTGCCTTTTTGGTTCGTCTTCCTCCTCTGCATCCTCTCTGTCTTTTCTTTTTCCTATGCTCTGGTTGGTGTTGTCTGATTGGTAATAATTCCCTCTCCAGTTGTGGTTCTGGATTGGGGTTCCTGGGGCTCGGGACTGGAATTGATTGTGAGGTCCCCTCCAAGGGGACCTCCCTTCCTCTAAAAAATAATTTTGTTCATCATTTTCTTCCATATGGCGGAGGGGGGTGAACCTATTTTGTGATGGCGTATCTAAATAGGGTCTATATTGGGCATAATTTCGTTGTTGGAATTTGCCTCTTCCTCTTCCTCTCCCTCTTCCTCTGCCTTTTCCTCTACCCCTAACCACCTGCCAACCTTCTCCTCCATTATTATCAGCTCTCTGGTGGTAATTATAACTAGGGGGAGGAGGGTTAGAAGAATTCTTTCTACCCCTCCCACCTCTACTTCTGTCACGATGTACCCCATTGTTTTGAGGGATGTGCTGTCCATGAGGGGTTGGCAAAGGGGCATAGTATGTTTTCTTTTTAGGAACTCCTCCATTATTAATATTAGTTTGGGAAGGACCACTAACTTCCATTCCTGGAGTTTCTTAGTTTATCTGAAAAGATTGTTGCCATTTGTAAATATCATTTCTATTAAAATCCGCCAAGTCCCGCTGGAATTTACCTTTCTTTTTTTCTTGTATTTCCTTATCCCATTTTTCCATTTTTAACTTAAGGTCATCAGTTAACCTGGTTAGACCCGGATGATCTTTAACCAATTCCACTTTGTCTTTAATATCTTTAATTTGAGTTTCTAATATGGTCATTTTTTTCTTTTTTCGATTCAATAAAAATACTAAAAGTTCTATACCTTTGGTAGTAAAGAAATCTTCCTAATCTTTTAAGGACTCACTGTCCAATAACCCGTCATTAGGAGGGACATCCCACCTCAAACGGCGTGGGACTACTTTAGCAGAGATATAATGTTCAAAGGACACTATGTCCCACCACACTTTAATTTTCTTTTCAAACAAAAAGCCCAGCTTCTTAAATAAATATGCTAGATCTCCAGGATCTTTAGAAGTTATGGGTCTGTTTGAGAAGATCTCATTAACCTTAATTTCCCTTTTTTCCAGATATTGGAAAACCTCCAAATTCTGCTGCTGAATCACTTGGATTAAAAGCCAGTATAACAAATAAATAGAAGATTCAGCGCTGAATAAATATGAACTCAGACCAGCAGCTAACACTCAAGTGTAATCCAACACCTTCAATAAATTAATATACAATAGTGTAGCGCAGTCCAGTATTGATAATAAATAACAGGCTTAAGTAAAACTTAAAAAGCCAAAAGTATTGTTTTAAAAAACATATATGGATAAAAGAAAGTTCATAAAAGGTGAAAATATAGACGGTAAAGAAACACACAGTCCACTAGTGATCCGGTGAATAGATAATATGTGTGACTTGAGTGCTCATAAAATCCCGTCACCAGGCATTCTCTGCCTCTCACCTCCAGAACTTGACCCCACAGGGTCTAAAAGCATGAATCAATCTCCACGATGTTCAGCAAATTATTTCAATAGAACCGGACCAGAACCTCCAGCATACCGATGTCTCAGAACAGCAGAGGATACACCTTCCCAAAATGCTCCAAAACATATGGATAGAAGAGGAAACAATCTAGTGCTCTCTGTTGCGGTAATGACACTTTATTGGCTCAAAACAATATTGCACTTACATTGAATCCCGATTCAGTAGGCATAGAATTAGCAGAGCATACAGCGTGCTGAGAGGTGCCTGGCTTCCGAGTTGTTAGATGGCCGTAGGACCGTGTGACCAATCCCCCGTACGCGTTACGTCAAGTGTTTTCTCGTGTCACCTGTTCCAGAGCACCAGACTCTGTGAACAACACTATGATCAGGATGACCAGAATGTGTGTGATACTCTGTCTCTTTGAACCCCTGATGCGGTGACAAAGCATTCTGCTAACAGCCTAAATTATGGTCTGTCTCACATTGTGTCCTCTCCACATCTGCCTCAAACCCAGGAACAAAGCCAATCTGTGATACAGGCTCAGTCTTTCCTGGGAACTATATTCACCACAAGTCTTAGTTCCTCCCAGCAGACACTTGTTGCCCTAGGATGCACAGCAGTATTTATCCCCTTCCTCTGTGTCAGCCAATCTCAACTATCCAGCATACATATTGGCTCTCCCAAAATGGCAGCCCCTAATGTGGAGAGGAAACTATATAGCCGAGCATTGTTTATGGTCTGCCCCAAAATGGTCAATACAGAAGGCAATTCATTTAACCCTCCTTGTGTCCCAGAGAAGGAAGCAAGTTTCCAACATGGAAATGTTTGTAACCATTAGCAAACCTGGCTACATTAATTCTCTTTTTTATGTGAATTTGTCTGTAGGGAGGAGCTCCTGCCCTGTACCCCATGGATGAAGGATCACAGGGGAGGCTGTGCTGTCTGGACAACAATCACACACACTTCATACTGGTGGATGATGGAACACATGGACGCTATGGGGTGGAAATCCCACTGAGAACTCGTCTTGAGAAATTTATCTCTGAACAGACAATGCACAAAGAAGGTGAGGGGGAGATGGCATGGAGGTTTAGCTGACAAATCAGGCAGATTTGTTGACACAATGATAAAAAAATGGAAGAAAGTGTATGGCTTGGTACCTTGAAGGACAACTCATCAGAATTATCCAGTCTTGCCATTGTATTGTAGAGAGACATATCATTAGGACTGTTCAGAAGACACCTTACTCTCAGTATTAAAGTGTCAGCTTACCAAAACCAAATTTTATTTATAGGTAGAGTCTGGTGACCCTGCCACTTTATATTTACTGAGCCTTCCTGTAGTGAGGTCTCCACCAAAGTTCCTTGTACCGTTCCTACCCACCTTATTGTGCCCGTTACTGAGCCCTTCATGATAGCGCACCTTGGCAAATTTACAGATCCCTGTGTAAGCCACAAACATCTCAACTATTCGTTATAGTATATTTAAAGCCAAAATGTTTTTTTTTTTTTTTTTTTTTAACAGGGGCTGGTTAGGGCCTCTGTCAGGTATTTCTGCACTCTATGCCCCTGCATGGGGAGATTCCCCTCCTCTGTTTCTATATTGACCATTGTCTTGGAACAGAAAACCATGGGGAGTTCATAATTTGACAGCAGTAAACAGGGATTGGACAGGCAGAACAGGGATTGAAGAGAGATCTTTGAATAGAGACACCGGTTCTGGAGCAATCCTGAAGGTTTACCCCCCCCCTCCTTAGCAAATCTAGAGCAATGGGATACAGAAATAAATAAAGTATGGTTTCAAACATTTCCTACCCACCCTATTCAAAGCAAAAAAAGTTTTGACATTAGATATCTTTTCTCTCTCCAACATCCACCAGACAGTGAAATGGCAGTTCTGAATTGAGGCCTGGTTCACTCCTATGCAGGTTGCAGTTTGCATATCCCAGGTGCATTTTGCGCACTTTACACATTTTACACATTTTTAATCCATTGAAGTCTATGGAACCAGCAGGTTATGTTTTTAGTTCCATAGACTTCAATGGATCAAAAATGTGTATTGAAAAACGCAAAACACACCTGGAATATGCAAACTGCAACCTGCATAGGTGTGAACCAGGCCCAAAAGGATATTAACGCAAATTATAAGGCCTGGTTCACACCTATGCATTTTTAGTGCATTTTCAGTTTTGCAGAAACACACTACAGTCCATTTAACATGGTTTCCTATGGGTCACTTTCACATCTATGCGTTCTATAGAAAAGGCCAGGGACCTTTTTCTGTTTTTTTTTATTCCATAGACTTCAAAAAGGTGTATTGAAAAACGCAAAATGCTCCTGGAATATGCAAACTTCTACTTGCATAGGTGTGAACCAGTCCTTAGTTTGAAATATTTACATGCAACGTGCTCACAGACTATCTTAGGCTCGATTCAAATCTATGCATGTTGCTTTTGAGCGTTTCAGCAGTGCTTTTTGCTGTGCTTTCTGCATTTTTCTTTAAACCACATTTTTACTGCAATTTTGCTGTAAATTGCATTTTGCTTTTTTATTTTGCATTCACTGTATATATATCCGGTTGCTAAGGAGCGGGCGGGAAACCGGCCACCACGTCCTTAACAACCAATCAGTCATCAGATGTTAGTGAGTCACTGCTGGCAGCTGAATTTATTAAAAAAAAAAATTGTGAAAAAAAACGGTGTGGAGTCCTCCCCCAGGTCCACGCCAGGCCCCTTGAATTTAGTATGGATTTTGAGGGGACACCCCACGCCAAAATAAAAAAAATTAAAATGGTGTGGGATCCCCCCAAAATCCATACCAGACCCTTATCCGAGCATGCAGCCTGGCAAGTCAGGAAGGACAGGGGATGAGTGAGTGCCCCCCCCCTCCTGAATCATACCAGGTCACATGCCCTCAACATGGGGGGTGCGGTGCTTTGGGCGGCTCTGTCCCTCCCCCCCAAAGCACCTTGTCCCCATGTTGATGGGGACAAGGGCCTCTCCCCGACAACCCAGGGCTGTGGTTGTCGGGGTCTGCTGGTGGGGGGGCATATTGAAACCCTGAGCCCCATTTTAACAAGGGATCGCCCAGATCCTGGCCCCCCCATGTAAATGAGTACGATGTAACCCTACCCATTCACCAAAAAAGTAGTTTAGTGTGACAAAAGACAATATTTCCTTCCACTTCTTCTTCCCCCATTTATTCCTCCGGTCTTCTTCTTTCTCCGGTGTTCTTCTCCCGCTTCTTTCTCCGGTCTTCTTCTTCCCCTGCCACCACTCTCAGCGCTGACCCGCTGAAAATACAAAAAAGACCATCCCTTGATGCTCCGCCCTGCCGGTCTGTCTGCATTGATGTCACACATTTCATATATAACTATGGGGCATGGCCATTGGATTGTGTCATCCAGAGACCCCGCCCCCATGTGACATCACAGACCCATCATGCCGCGGGCGGTGATGTTCACAAGGGTATATGAATGACGTTATCTGCAGCGTCTGGCTTTTTTTCTTGGGTGCAGGAGAGGCAGCAGAGAAGAACACCAGAGGGAGAAGAAGACCAGAGAAAGAAGTGAACCGGAGGAAGAAGAAGAGCTGGGGAAGAAGAAGACATTTTTAATAAAGGACTTATCTAAAACTGTCTATTGTCTTTTGTCACACTACACTACTTTTTTTGGTGAATAGGTAGTGGTACTATGCACCCCATACTCATTTGGGGGGGAGCATCTGGGGGCCCCCTTATTAAAGGGGCTTCAGAATTCTGATAGCCCCCTCCACCCGCAGACCCCAACAACGACAGCCCAGGGTTGTCGGTAAGAGGCCCTTGTCCCCATCAACATGGGGACAAGGTGCTTTAGGGTGGGGGGCAGAGTCCCCCTTGCCCAACTGCACTGCACCCCCTCATGTTAAGGGCACGTGGCCTGGCTTGGTTCTTGAGAGGGGGGGGGTCTTGTTTGTTCCCACCCCTTCCTGACCTGCCAGGCTGCATGCTCGGATAAGGGTCTGGTATGGGTTTTTGGGGGGACCTCATGCCATTTTTTTTTTAAATTTGGCGTGGGGGTGTCCCCTCAAAATCCATATCAGACCTAAAGGGCCTGGTATGGACCTGGGGTAGGACATTTTTGTTTCACAATTGTTTTTTTTCATTTCTGCCGGCAATTCTTTTTTTTTTTTACATTCAGCTGTCAGTGGGACCTGCTGACATCTGAAGGCTCATCGGTTGTTAAGGACACGCTGGCAGGCTTCCCGGTCCACTCCTTAGCAACCAGTTATACACAGTGAATGAAAAGCCAAAAATAAAAAAAAAACACATCACAAAATGCAAATCGCAGTACTTGCATTTTGGATGCAGGTCCATTGAAGACTAATACATGCAACATGCTGCATTTGCGAGGAAAAAAGTCCCCGACCCTTTCCAAAAATGCAGAGGCACAAAAATGCATTGATGTAAACGTGTTCTGTAGGAACCCATGTTAAAAAAATTAAATGCATTCCTGCAAAAAGCATTAAAAAATGCATTCATGTGAAACAAGCCTCAGGCTTAATTCACACCAGTGCATGTTGCTTTTAAGCATTTCTGTAGTGCTTTTTTCTGTGCTTTCCACATTTTTTTACTGCAATTTTGCCGTGATTTGCGTTATTTTACGTTTTTTGGGGTTTTTTTGCAAAATTTTCTGTTGGGCAGATTTAAAAAAAAAAAAATGTAGAACACAAATTGCGGCAAAATTGTAGTAAAAACACGGTAAAAACGCGCTACATGCTTTTCTGCAGCTTCTCTGTTGAAGTCTATTGAACCAAAATAACACCGTTATGTATTTAAAAAATCCATGACCCTTTCCAAAAATGCATTGATGTGAACATGTTCTATAGGAACCCATGATAAAAAAAAAATTGTCCTGCATTTCTGCAAAAAGCATTAGAAAATGCATTGGTGTAAATGAAGCCTAACTATGACAGTAACAGTAGGATGTATCCATCCCACATTAAGTTGAGATTTATGTTTATGTTATTTTTATTTTATTTTCTTTTATCCCAGGAACAGCCATTAAAATAGTGTGTGTGGTGCTGGAAGGAGGTCCTGGAACATTGGATGTAAGTTCATATATGGCCAAGCACTTTGTGAGCACCAAATGCCTTTGCAACCTCAGTTACTACCCTGTAAAAACAGCATCAAGATTCAAGTGGAAATGTATATGCCTCTTGTAGATATACAATACCTGCTATCCACAGAGTTCCCCTTCTACCGAGAAGCCTATAAGGCTCAATTCATACCTATGCATGTTGCTTTTGAGCGTTTCAGCAGTGCTTTTCACGTTTTCAGATGCTTTTTTTTTTTATGCGTTTTGGATTTTTGATTTTTTTTCTTTTTACTTTTTATTTGGCCAATTTGTTGCTGGGCAGATTTTAAAAAATGCAAAACATGTCAAAAACGTGCCGAAAATGCGCTAAAACCACACTACACGCTTTTCTGCTGCTTCTCCATTGAAGTCTATTAACCGCTTAATGACCGCCAGCCACAGTTTTACTATGGCAGGCAGCCGCTCCTGCACAAACCGACGTAGGTATACGTCGGTTGTGCGCCTGCATCTAGGGGGCGAGCGCGCGCCGCACGCAGCGTGCTCCCGCCCCCATTATTCAGCGGGGATACCGATGCATGGGGCAGGCGGCTCCAATTGCTCCCCGCTGAGAGAGAAGAACGGTCAGCTGTTGTAAACACAGCTGACCGTTCTTCTCTCTGGAATGATCATAGAGCTCCCGTGATCCTTCTATGTAGGATCACAGGTCTCTGTGATCATTTCACAAGCCCCGCCCCCATACAGTTAGAATCACTCCCCTAGGCTCACATTTATCACCTTGATCACCCACAGTGTTACCCCTTCCCTGCCAGTGTCATTATTACAGTAACAGTGCATATTTATAGCACTGATTACTGTAGTAATGTCACTGGTCCCTCCAAAAGTGTCAAAAATGTCAGTTAGGGGACCGATCTGTCCGCCGCAATGTCGCAGTCCCGCAAAAAATCGCAGATCGCCGTCATTGCTAGTAAAAAAATAACAATAAAAATGACAAATCTTTCCTGTAGTTAGTAGACGCGATAACTTTTGCGCAAACCGATCAAAATACGATTATTGCGATTTTTTTTTTTTTACCAAAAGTATGTAGCAGAAAACAAATTGGCCTAAAATGTTAAAACATTTTTATTTTTAATTTTCTTTTTTTGGAAATGTTATATAGCAGAATGTGAAAAATATTGTTTTTTTTTCTTCAGAATTGTCGCTCTTTTTTTGTTTATAGCGCAAAAAATAAAAATTGCACAGGTGATCAAATACCACCAAAAGAAATCTCTATTTGTGGGGAAAAAAAGAACATCAATTTTTTTTAGGTACAGCATCGCAGGACTGTGCAATTTTCCATTAAAATAACGCAGTGCTGAATCGCAAAATATGGCCTGGTCATTAAGGGGGCAAATCCTTCCGGTCCAGAAGTGGTTAAAACAAAAAAAGCAGGGTTTTGCATTTAACCCTTTTACTGCCAGGTCCGTACTGTGTACAGACCTACAGAACTGCTTGCAGCTGACCAGGTCCATATGCTGAACGTACCTCATTCCTCCTTGTGTTATAAGCTCACGATCAATTTAGTGACCATGAGTTTATATAAGAATTATTCAGCAGACTTGACTGAACAAAACCTTAGCTCTGAGCAGCGAACGACAATCCGCTGGTCAGAGCTCTAACCCCCGAAAAAGTGTGTAAGAGAAAAATAAAAACCTTTTGTTTTTGGATATTGGACTATTTGGATATTTACATTTTCGTGTACGTTCGATCTTCACCATATTGCAAAAAGGCGCAATGTAAAAATTACAAATATTTGTTAGCTATTAACTCCATACAGGGTAAGCTTTTATATTTAGTAGAAATTTAGCAGGAATTTTGTAAAATTAGTTGTGTTTTTATCTGCTAATAATGGTTTTAGTGTATTTTTAGCAAAAATATTGTTTTGATAAACATTTGCGCATATACCGTGGGACCTAAAAAATCAGTAGCACCTTCTTTTTATTTTAGAGGTCATATGCTTTCAGAAAATATATGGTTTGGGAGGTCTTTCAAAAAAATTTAAAAAGCTGTAAGGGAAAAATGAAAACCTTCAGATTTTTTGAGAAATTTGGATATTTACACTTTTGCGTCTGTTCGATTTTCACTATTTTGCAATAAGGCGCAATGTAAATATTACAAATATTTGTTAGTTATTAATTCCATAAAGGGTAAGCTTTTATATTTTGTGGAAATTTAGCAGGAATTTTGTAAAATAAGCTGTGTTTGTATCTGCTAATATTGGTTTTAGTGTAATTTTATCAAAATATTGTTTTAATAAACATTTGCGCATATACCGCGGGGGCCTAAAAAATCAGTAGCACCTTCATTTTATTTTAGAGGTCATATGCTTTCAGAAAATATATGGTTTGGGAAGTCTTTCAAAAAATTTTGGAAGCTGTAAGGGAAAAATGAAAACCTTCAGATTTTTTGAGAAATTTGGATATTTACACTTTTGCGTCTGTTCGATTTTCACTATTTTGCAAAAAGGTGCAATGTAAAAATTACAAATATTTGTTAGTTATTAATTCCATACAGGGTAAGCTTTTATATTTTGTGGAAATTTAGCAGGAATTTTGTAAAATTAGCTGTGTTTGTATCTGCTAATAATGGTTTTAGTGTATTTTTATCAAAATATTGTTTTAATAAACATCTGCGCATATAACGCGGGGCCTAAAAAATCAGTAGCACCTTTTTTTTTTTTTATTTAAATTTTCAATAAATTTTTATTGAGAAAAATGGTAATACAATACAATAAAAGCAAGTGGTGCCAACATAGAAAAACAACACTACTGCACTACTGAACTTCTTTTTATTTTAGAGGGCATATGCTTTCAGAAAATATATGGTTTGGGGAGTCTTTCACAAATTCTGAAAGCTGTAAGGGAAAAATGAAAACCTTCAGATTTTTAGAGAAATTTGGATATTTACACTTTTGCATCTGTTTGATTTTCACTATTTTGCAATAAGGCGCAATGTAAACATTACAAATATTTGTTTTTTATTAAATCCATACAGGTTAAGCTTTTATATTTTGTAGGGATTTAGGAGGAATTTTGTCAAATTAGCTGTGTTTTCATCTGCTAATAATGGTTTTAGTGTATTTTTAGCGAAAATATTGTTTGATAATCATTTGCTCAAATAAAGCTGGGCCTTAAAATCAGTAGCACCTTTTTTTTTAATTCTAGAGCTTATATGTTTTCATAAAATATATAGTTTTGGGGTTTTTTCACAAATTCTGAAATCTGTAAGAGAAAAATTAAAACTTTCAGATTTTTTGAGAAATTTGGATATTTACATTTTTGCGTACGTTCGATCCTTACCATATTGCAAAAAGGAGCAATGTAAAAAGTACAAACATTTATTACTTTATAACTCCATACAAGTTAAGCTTTTATATTTAGTAGGAATTGATGCAGGAATTTTGTAAAATTAGCTGCATTTTTATTTTTTTTAATTTTTGTGAATATTTTGTTTTGATAAACATTTGCGCAAATATTGTGGAGCCCTAAAAATCAGTATCACCTTCTGTTTATTCTACTGGTCATGTGCTTCCAGAAAACATATGGTTTGGGGGGTCTTTTACAAATTCTTGAAGTTGTAAAGGAAAAATGAAAAGATTTTTAGAGAAACTTGGATATTTACACTTTTGCGTCTGTTCGATTTTCACCATTTTGCAAAAAGGCGCAATTTAAAGGTTACAAATATTTGTTCTGTATTAACTCAATACAGGTTAAGCTTTTATATTTAGTAGAAATTTTGTAAAATTTGCTGTGATTTTATCTGCTAACAATGATTTTAATGGATTTTTATCAATAATATTGTTTGAATAAACATTTGCGCACGTATTGTGAGACCTTAAAAATCAGTAGCACCTTCTTTTTATTCTACTGATCATGGGCTTCCAGAAAATATATGTGTGAACTTTGGTTGGGAGGTCCGTGGAACACAGCTTACCTTAGAGAGGTTGGGACATTCCTCTCTCAGCTCCCTAGGTCCCTCTTATGTGTAACTCTCTCTGTGTCTATTAGGGAGGCAGGGTGACCAAGGGAATGATGGACAGGTACTTAATGAACACTGAGAATATGGTTTGGATTACTTCAAATGGGACATTAACATTTATCAACCATATATCTCAAGAAACATATGAAGACTGCTTCACAGTCAGACTCATAGCAGATGCTAAAATCATCAGCTCAACCACCTGTCTTCCACACAATGTTAAATATGCTGATTTACTCACCTGTTATCTACTGTTGGTTCTGTGTTTACACTTATGATGATGTGTATTGTATTTCAGGAGCTCGAGGACGGCAGTCTGCTAGTTAGATGGCTCATGTTGATTGAATCATTGTCATCTATTACTTACTGGTGGAAAAGTAGAATACTGTTTGTGTTGGTTGTTCTTTAGATATGTTAATTATATATCTGTGCACAATTTCATCTGCATAGGATAATGTAATCAGGCACCTGACCTGGTGTGGCAATTTGATCAGGAGGGGGATGTTTCCCTGTGCTGTATATATTATGTGAGAGACTGTTCAATAAAGTGGTTATTTCAGATCCATACACGCTAAGTTTTGGCTAGTTTTGTATGTAGAGCGGCTGTAATATCTGATACCTATGTTCAGACTGGAGGAAGAAGTATTCTGTCGGAAACCCACAAACACGTTGTGGGGTCGCGGTTCCGTTACAATATGGTTTGGGAGGTCTTTTACAAACTCTGAAACCTAAAAGTGAAAAATACAAAAGCAAAGGAAAGATTTGCAAAAGTGGCCTGGCCAGCTGATTTTAAAAGTGGAGCAGTGAAAGGGATAAAGTCCTTGACCTTTTCCAAAAATGTAGAGGCATAAAAATACATTGATGTAAACAATGCATAGGAAATCCATGTTAAAAATAATGTCCTGCGTTTCTGCAAAAAGCATGAAAAAACACATTGGTGTAGTATTGGCTATCCATCCATAGTTTCCGTACTTTATCAAGCAACGCAAATGGGAAGTTCTTATGGGAGTACATTCTTTCATAAGAGAATTGCATATTGATTAGATCTATGGTTTCAGAAGGGTTGGATGCCAGTGCCTGGCTATCACTGTTTTAGCAGCCACCAGTGAATGGAAGACTACAGGGGAACCTCTCTATTCCTAAATGGAGTATAGCTAGGGCAGGGTCAGGTTGTGTCACGATCCCTATAACTTCCGAGATGACAGAAAATAGTTTTTCCAGTAGCTTGTGTGGCTTTTACAGGTCCAAAATATGTGGAGGAGGTTGCCCGCATTCTCTCCAGCAAAGAGGGGATTGAGTCTTGGAAAATCTAGAAAGTTGATAAGGCATTAACCAGTTCCCGACCACCCGCCGCCTTTTTACTGCGGCAGGGAGGCTCGTACAGGCAAAACGGCGTATATCTATGTCGCTCGCCTGGGAGGAATTGGGGGCGAGCGCACACCGCCGGCAGCGTGCTCCCGCCCCTGATCGTCAGCGGGGGAAGCCGCTGCGGGTGTCAGGTGGCTCCGATTGTCGCCTGACACCTGCGATCATTCCCCGCTGAGAGAGGACAGTCGGCTGTTGTAAACACAACTGACCGTCCTTTTCCCTGAAATGATCACATAGCTCATGTGATCCTGCTTTATAGGATCTCCTGTCTCTATGGTCATCTCAGAAGCCACGCCCCTCCACAGTTAAAATTACTCCGCTAGGCTTACATTTAACCCTTTGATCACCTATACTGTTAAACCCTTCCCTGCCAGTGTCATTATTACAGTAACAGTGCATAAGTTTAGCACTGATTACTGTAGTAATGTCACTGGTCCCCCCAAAAGTGTCACAAATGTCAGTTAGGGGTCCGATCTGTCTGCTGCAATGTCGCAGTCCCGCAAAAAATCGCAGATCGCTGCCATTACTAGTTAGTAATTAGTAAAAAAAAAAAACAATAAAAATTACATAAATCTTTCCCGTAGTTAGTAGACGCGATAACTTTTGCGCAAACCGCTTATTGCAATTTTTTTTACCAAAAATATGTAGCATAAAACAAACTGGCCTAAAGTGTTAAAAAAAATTATTATTTATTTATTTATTTTTTGGGAATGTTATATAGCAGAAAGTGAAAAATATTGTTTTTTTTTTTTTTTTCGAAATTGTTGCTCTTTTTTTGTTTATAACGTAAAAAAAAAAAAAAAAAAAATGATCAAATACCACCAAAAGAAAGCTCTGTTTGTAAGAAAAAAAGGACATAAACTTTGTTTGGGTACAGCGTCACACAACCGCGTAATTTTCCGTTATAATAACGCAGTGCCGAATCGTAAAATAGGGCCTGGTCATTAAGGGGGCAAATCCTTCCAGTCTAGAAGTGGTTAAGTAAAGGAGTTTTTGTGTTTGTTCCCAATGTGATATACAGTGGGACAATGAGTAATTGTAATGAATGGTCATCTTCCACTGAGTGTCGGAGAATGTAATGTGGAGGTCTTTCTCCCACTTTAGCATGGGGGATGTTTTAACGAAAATTGTTTATTATAGCGTTCTAAAACAGGGAGATTTCTTTGTGGGGGGGATTTGGGGAGGATAAAAAATTCCAAACGTGGCCAGGGAGTTTTATTTGAGGAGGAGGGTTTTTGGCTATGAAGGTTGAAATCCTGTTGTATGTAAAGAAGAAAGATTTAGGTTGGTTGAATTCTGTTAGAAGAGATTCCAGGGGTTTAGGGGAATTGTCGTGAAGAAGTTGATCTAGGAGAGGTGCAAGGGCCACATTAAATGGCATTGAGGGCCTGATTCGGCCCACGGGCCTTGTGTTTGACACACGTGCCTTAAAGGGTAATGTACAGTGTGTTGTATAGAGCCCTGAAGTAATTGGGTTGTGAGTTTTCTCCATGCTCTAACGGAGGTGCGTGTAGTTATGGGAAGGCTATTGAGGTTTAGCGGGACCCATCAGTCTGCTAGTAAGAAGTGGTATCATTTAGCTGAACGAGTAAGTGTGGTCTCAATGTCTAACCAAAGAATGTCCTGGGAGAAGCAGAACCAGTGTTGGAGGGGAGCTAGTTGGGCGGCATAGAAATAATCTTCTAAATCCTGTAATCCCAGGCCTCCAAACCCGTCTGTGTGTAGTAAGATGGTGGAAAGTGCACCTAGCTCATTTGCCTTTCTATATAATGGTTTTTAATATTGTTTTCAGTGAAGAGAGTTAATGTGATGATAAAGGGATCTGTATTGTGCGAGAAATGTACAGGATTTTGGGTAGGAGTTGTATTTTAAATGCTGCTAACCTCCCAATCCAAGACAGTTCTATCTTGTAGAGTCTGTGTGTGTCTTCTCTTATGGTATGTATGAGAGTTTTAAGGTTGGCGTCCAGTAATTAATCGGTGGAGGAGGTTAAGGTATTTCCAGTAGCGGAACTATCAGGGTCGCAGCGGTTTGCGACCGGGCCCTGGAGTTCTGCTATCTGAGGGGGGGGGCCCGCCAGCCCCGTTCTCTTACAGCGGCCGCGGCATGAGGGGGCCCGTCTGTCCGCCTGAGCCCTGACTATTCGCTAGACGCTAGTGGTGGCTGAGTGAGAGACTAGTCTGGCTGCCGCCTTCCCCGATCGTTGTGCGGGGGGGGGGGAGCCGGAGAGGTACAGCGGTATGTCTGTGTAAAGCAATCTACCTGTCCTGCATTCTGCTGCTGTGCTGCCTGCACCGCCCTCAGCCCTACCGATCCTCCAATCCGAGAGATGGCTGATGCAGTGAGGCAGCAGGGGTGGTCAGTCACCGAAAGTCAGCTGACCAGCTGACACCAATAGAGTGCAGGGGGAGGAGGAGTTCTCCCCTCTGCCAGACGAGTGTGAAGAGACCACATGCCGATGCTGTGTCTGAATGGCTGGAGTTGCTGAGTGAGGGGGAAATCGTCTCAACGCTGACTGATTGTAAGTAAACTAACTTGCCTTTTTGATCCCAAACTCCACCCTTGCTGGCTTGCTGGAATACTGCCTCTTAATGATCCCATCCCATGCCTGGCACAGAACAGATCTCATCATCTACAACAGAGCTGTTGGGGGGTGTAGGGATGAGATCTGCGATGGGATCAGTAAGACAGAGGTGGTGGTGACACCACATCCCCCCCCCCCACCATCGCCCCCACTGATCCCTCTCCACCATCACTCCCCCTCATCACCGCCATTGATCCGACCCCACCATCCACCCCCCTCTCACCACCGCCACTGATCCCACCCCCCTCACCATCGCCGCCACTAATCACCCCGCACCACCACCACCGCTGTCACTGCTCCCACCCTCCTCACCACCATCGCCATGGTTGGTGCACTATTACTGATCCCATTCCCCTCTTCACCAGCCCTGCTGCTGATCCCATTACCTCTCTCCCCACCAGAACTATTACTGATGCCATTCCCCTTCTCCCCACCAGCCCTGCCACTGATCCCATTCCCCGGGTCAGATTTAACCAATCCTAAGGAGGCAAATCAAGGAAATTCATTGTTGAGGTTCACATTCACTTTAACCACTACCCACCCGCGCTATAGCCTAAAGACGGCTACAGTGCAGGAAACAGAATTTTTTTACTTTGTTATACATTGCAAGAAATAAAAAAAAAAAGTGTCAAAAACATGCTTTTCGGGGGGGGGGGGGGTGTGGGGGCCTTCATGATTTCTTGCACTGGGGCCCTGAGAAATCTAGTTACGCCTCTGGGAATTTCCCAGGTAAGGGAAGCTATGCTCGACCCATAGATAAGGTAATGTGGCGGAAAGGTGTTAGTAAATAACATTTTAATGCATGCTAATAATCTGCTGGCCTTGTTTGCTGCACCTCGGCATTGCATGCTATGATCTACTAGAACCCCCAGATCCTTTTCCATCCAGGATTCCCCCAGACTTTCTCCCCGTAACTTGCATTCATATTTATAGCCTATAAGTGCATTCCTTTACATTTTTCCACACTGAACCTCATCTGCCGTATACAGTGGGTAGAGAACCCCCCTTTAAAATAATCACATGTTGTTGCTTTTCAGTTTTAAATGAAAACATTCTGGGGTTGATTTACTAAAGGAAAACAGTGCAATTGCCCCAGAGCTTAGTAAATTAGGTAAAGCTTCACTTTGCAAAGGATACCCAATCACATGCAAGGAAAAAAAAAAAATAATTTTTGCTTGAACATGATTGGATGATGGAAGTGAGCAGAACTTTCCCCTCAATTGCTAAGCTCTGGAGAAACTGCACTTGCAGAAAGCAACTGAACTTTGCAAAGAGCACAGCCTATTTGCTTTTAGTAAATCAAACCCACAGTTTTTGTTTTATCCAGCTGTAATATTATAATAGCCAACTTATAATATCCAAGTGAAAGAGATAACACCAACATGTCCGAAAAAAAAAAAAAAATCAAAAACCGAATCAGTGAGTTAACCACTTTATGACTGCCCACCGCAGTTATACTGCGGCAGGCAGCCGCTCCTGCGCAAACCGCCGTAGGTATACGCAGTGGTGTATTTAGGTTTTGTGCTGCCCTAGGCCGGACTAAACCCGTGCACCCCCTAATTTAACTACGACCCACCCCTTCCTGTGAAGGCCACACCCCATTATGTTTCAGACCCGCCCTGTCATCTGTAAACCACACCCCTTCCTCATTAGGCTCCACCTTTTCCTTTTTTTGAGCTCCATCTCTTCCTCTCTGTACCTTAAAAGTGGGTACAAAGTGCCTACTTGTATATTTTGTGGTTTTGTATGGGTACGTCATTTCGCGGGAGCGCTCCTGGGGGCAAGTTTGTGCTCCTGGGGGCCCCCGCTAGGCAGCGGGGATGCCAATCCACAGGGCCGGTGGCTGCAATTGCCGCCGGGCCCCCGCGATCGCTCCACACTGAGAGAGAAGAGCGTCAGCTGTTGTACACGCGGCAGCCTGTTGTTCTCTCTGAAATGATCACAGAGCGCCTGTGATCCTCCTATTTAGGATCGCATGTCTCTGTGGTCATTTCACAAGTCCCCCCCCCCCATACAGTTAGAAAACACCCCCTAGGCTCACATTTAGCACCTTGATCACCCCTGGGTTAACCCCTTCCCTGCCAGTGTCATTAGTACAGGAACAGTGCATATTTTTAGCACTGATTACTGTAGTAATGTCACTGGTCCCCCCAAAATTGTCAAAAATGTCAGTTAGAGGTCCCATCTGTCCGCTGCAGTCCCGCTAAAAATCGCTATTGCCGCCATTACTAGTAAAAAAAAAAAAAATGAATTAAATGAAAATGACATTTCTCCTAGTTTGTAGACGTGAAAACTTTTGCGCAAACCAATCAAAATACACTTATTGGGATTTTTTTTTTTTTACCAAAAATATGTAGCAGAAACCAAATTGGCCTAAAAGGATAAAAACATTTAGATTTTTTTAATTTTAATAACAAAATTAATAAAAATTGCAGAGGTGATCAAATACCACCAAAAGAAAGCTCTATTTGTGGGAAAAAGTACATCAATTTTTTAGGGTACAGTGTCGCACGACTGCGCAATTGTCCGTTAAAGTAATGCAGTCCTGAATTGCAAAAAATGGCCTGGTCATTAAGGGGGAAAATCTTCCAGTCCAGAAGTGGTTAAAGCTTGGAGCACTTTGCAGTACATGAACTTTCCCTGCCTGTGAACTGTTAAATGAGTTTGCATTGATTTCAGCATGCATGGAGCACTTTGTACACGCTGAAACCAATGCAAACTCATTTACCATTTCACATGCAGTGAAAGTTCATGTACTGCAAAGTGCTCCATATTTGTTAAAAATATATTTACTGCAAAAATGTAATGGAATTATTAATTTATAATTGTAGCAATAGCAGTGGGTGGTAACCTAAAATTGTGATTCCTACCTGCTGTTGGATGTCCTGACCTGGTTGGGGGTTCCCTTTTCCTCCTCTCTCTCCTCCTCCTCGACATAGATAGACCCGTCCAGGCAGAAGTTAGTCCCTCTTACACGCCACGCGGAGGGTGGGTAGGTGGAGCATTAGGCTCCGCCCCCACCCACACATTGAGGTGCATCCCGTCTGGCCACTCACTGCCGCTCTATGGGGGCAACAGTCCCTCCCTCCCTGGCAAGTATGTACGCCCCTCAGGGCTGGGACAAGGCCATCCAGCGCCCTGAGCAAAGATGGCAAACTGCGCCCCCCCCCCCCCCATGTGTATTCACAATTCACATCTCGGTGTTAGTGTGACACCCGCTGGGAGTGAAGGCAGCTTCTCTGTCGTCTTGTCTCCAGTCATGTGATATGTCACATGGTAAGACAGTCTGCCCTCACTCTATAGTGGCACTGTGCTGAGACAAAGGCATTTAACGCAGTTCCGTGGAGGTTGCAGTGTGGCCTTATTTACTTGAACAGGTTGCCTTCAGCAGATGTTAGTGCATGCTGAAAGTGACGGGCGGTATAATTCCTGCCACTGCTGCAAATCAAAATATTGCAGCAATGGCATCTGTAAACCTCTAGCTGCTGCCTCTGGCAGGAGTGATAGGGAGCTGTATTATGAGGCTCAGCAGCATGTTTTATTGCCCGCCAACCGCAAGTGTAAATGAGCCCATGACTAGGTTCACACTGTTACAGGTGGTTGCATGTGTGGGACAGCGTGTAAATGGCACCAATTCCCGCACCCACAACCACCTGCAGTAAAAATTCCCTGCTCTTTTACAGATGCACAAGGCTGCCATTTACTCTTATTGGCACCCCCACACATCTGAAAATGCAGCACATTTTTTGGTGCGGGAAATTGCATGGTGCTTTTGCACCATGCGATTTCCCTGCGGCTGCGTTTTCCTAAAGGTGCAGGGACCTTTTTCCTGTGTTTCCTGCAGGTACAGTAGTCCATTTAATTGAATGTGCTGCTGTGCCTGCGCAAATGTGAGTCACAGCAAACACATTAGTGTGAACCTGACATAAAGGAAAATACATACAGCAAGGTGCCTCCAACATATTTTACTTAATAGCACAAAGTCACTTTATAAAATACCTCTGCTGAGTACTCCCCTATTTATCAATCATATACTGTACACAGTGCTCAGATGAAAAGAGCAGAACATCCATGCATCGTACCTGTAATTCTCAGAGTTCTTGGGTTTAATCTGGGCATCTTCTGTCTGCTTCTGTCCCCCATCTGAGTGTCAGCCTGCTCTCCACCTGCATTGCTTTAGTATCCTTAGCTCTGCCATGAGTCCCGACATTTTCTTCATCTTCTGCCAGCCTCTATCCCCGCCCACTGGCCCGCCCACCATGTATAGCACTTCCCTAGACCATTAACTACAGGTCTGATAGGAGGTGGGCGGGGACAGAAGATGCAGAAAACGTCGGGACTCAACCTGGACACAGAGCTAAGAATTCTAAAGCAATGCTGGTGGTGGGCGGGCTGACGATCGGGGACAGAAGCAGAGAGAAGATGCTGACACTAAACCCGAGCCCTAAGCATGCAAAAGCCTTGCAGGTGGTGCTCACATTATCAGCACTTCACCTCCGCTGCGCCCTCCCTCCCGCCCACCCCTTGTACGAGCCCTGACGCGGCGACGCCCCTTCACTAAAAGCTGGAGAGTGGAGACTGTGTGTGTGGGAGGAGGCGGTGACAGGCAGGCAAGGACCAGGGGAGCAGACAACGAGGGGGGACTCGGAACGCAAAGTGACGGGAGCACTGCAGACGGGCCTCACAGAGCGTACCGTTTTTTTTTTTATGCGAGGGCAGCGGCTTTTTTGCCGTCCCCCCGCAAAGTGCCGCCCTAGGCCTAGGCCTTGTCGGCCTAGGCCAAAATACAGCAGTGGGTATATGTCGGTCACGCGCTGGCAGCTAGGGGGAGCCAGCGTTGCACTTCCGCCCCCGCTCATCAGCGGGGAAGCCAATGCACAGGGCAGGCGGCTCCGATTGTTGCCTGACACCCATGATCGTTCCGCACTGAGAGAGAAGAACGGTCAGCTGTTGTAAACCCAGCTGATCGTTCTTCTCCCTGGAATGATCACAGAGCTTCTGTGATCCTTCTATATAGGAACACAGGTCTCTGTGATCATTTCACAAGCCACGCCCCCCACAGTTAGAAACATGTCCCTAGGTACATATTTAACCCCTTGATCACCCACAGTGTTAACCCCTTCCCTGCCAGTGTCATTATTACAGTAACAGTGCATATTTTTAGCACTGTAGTAATGTCACTGGTACCCCCAAAAGTGTAAAAAATGTCAGTCAAGGGTCCGATCTGTCTGCCGCAATGTCGCAGTCCCGCAAAAAATCGCAGATCGCCGCCATTACTAGTAAAAAAACAATAAAAAATTACATAATTATTTTCCGTAGTTATTAGACGCGATAACTTTTGCGCAAACCAATCAAAATACGCTTATTGCAATTTTTTTTACCAAAAATATGCAGCAGAAAACAAATTGGCCTAAAATGTTGAAAATGTTTGATTTTAATTTTTTTTTTATTTTTTTGGGAATGTTATATAACAGAATGTGAAATATATTGTTTTTTTTTTTTTTTTCAGAATTGTGGCTTTTTTTTGTTTATAACGCAAAAAATAAAAATTGCACAGGTGATCAAATGCCACCAAAAGAAAGCTCTATTTATGGGAAAAAAAGGACATCATTTTTTTTTTTCGGTACTGCGTCGCACGACAGCGGAATTGTCCATTAAAGTAACGCAGTGCCGAATGGCAAAATATGGCCTTGTCATTAAGGGGGCAAATCCTTCCGGTCCAGAAGTGGTTAAAAGAAGTATCATCCCCTTTGTGTCAGGATTTTGTCAAATCACTTTTTGCTGTAATTCCAGCCTTTTGTCTGTTGGGATATGTCTCTACTAATTCTTCCTACACCACAGAAGGCACAGTAGAAGAGGGAGAAGGAGGAGGATTCTGGCAGTTTTGGAGGTATTGAAACAGAGGAAGACATACGTCAACCCTCAACAGATGGTTTTCCATCCCCAGAACCCTTGGGAGTAGTACATGGCTGGGAGGAGCTTCAGATACTGTAATCCTCCTGGAGTCTGCTTCTCATGCCCCCGCAAACTTGTGGTGCATGGGCTCCCTCATGCTTCAAAGCCTGCAAAAGGATCCAAGGATAAGTGGCATTAAGGAGAAGAATCACTGTTGGTTGGGAATCCCTCCTTGACCACTGTTACAAGGGGAAAGTCTCAAAACTCATCACCTCCCCATACTGGGTGCAGAAGATGAAATCTCATGAGGACACTTTAAAGAGGAGTTTATCTAATGCTTTTCCAGACTCTGGTAGGTTACAATGTTGTGGAAAACAGAGTTTTGAGGCTTCTACTTGTCAAGAGAGAAGCAGAGAAAGGGACCGCCTAAGTGATGCATTTCACATTTTTTCTAGTCCTCACCGCCCAGAGCTCTCAGCTTCCATATCCCATCAGGAGCATCTGAATCAAATGGTGGACGATTATCTAGGAGCGAAAACAGAGACGGAGAGCTTTCCAGTTGACGATCTATTGGGTCATGAGAATAGAACACTGGCCAGAACTTTGCCAGTATGCAATTGAGCTGCTGGATTGCCCTGCACCCAGCGTGCTTTCTGTACAGGCATTCAGTGCTGCTGGAGGTTTTATTACTGATAATAAAACCTGTCTGTCCACAGACTCCGTGGACCATCTGACATTTACCAAAATTAATCAGTCCTCGATTACCAGCAGCTATGAAGCCCCTGATGCCTTTGTCACTGATTACGTGTTTTTGGGATGTGGAATCTCTGCAAGACTTCTAGGCTGCCTACTGTTGCAGGTGTTGATTTCATCTGGAATATTTTTTTTTGGTGTAGGCTTCATGGGCACAATTACCACCCAAAGACCAATTTTTCCACACCTGTTTGACAGGTGCATATCATTTAAATTTTTGACAGCATGGTCAATTCTTGCTTTCATCACGAGTACCTCTATAGGGCTACGGTGTGAAGGTGCCACAGACACCCAAAGACCAATTTTTCCGCACCTGTTTGACAGATGCATATCATTTCAATTTTTGACAGCAAGGCAATTCTTGCTTTCAACAACAGTACCTCTATAGAGCTACGTTGTGAAGGCACCTTCGACACACAAAGAACATTTTTTCTGCACCTGTTACTTCTATCCAAAGTCTGCAGAAGAGACACCAGAATGTATTCAAAAAAATCTCCAATCTTGTTCCTAGTGCACTACATTGTAGCCTCATCATAAAGACTGGCTCCCCAAGACGTTGTTTACAAAATAAAGAAAGCTTGCAGGGAAAATGTCATTTTTTTGGGCTTTATAAAATTATTTCTGCAGCAGCTTCTATACACAGTACAGATGTGCCACTTTACAGGTAGACTAAGGATGTCCCCAGGCACTATATTGAAAGGAAATTTTCATTTTTATTGTTATTTCTCATTTTGATGCCTTCACTTTAAGCATCAGTAAATCACTGCTCATTTAAAAATGACATTTTTTACAAACATTATTTTTTAGTGATGCATGTCCCCCAGGGCAGTACCTGGACCCCCATAACTATTGTATGCCCAATTACTTGCATATAAGCTTTCAAAATGGCCACTTTTGATTTTTTCAGTTCAGGTCCCATAGACTTCTATGGGGTTCGTTATCCTGTTTCGAACTTTTGCGATTTTCAAACGTCTTGGTGCGAACCGAACAGGGGGTCATTCAGGCCCATCCCTACTAATTGTATTCAATTTTAAGCACTAGTTGTTTCCCTGTTTGGGAGCTCCCTGATCACACAGCTCCCGCCATTCTCACATGGCTCCTGCTTTCAATTCCTCTCGCTTACTGATCATATGACCATGGGTGTACTCATCTCTTGCTTCCACTTACGGTTCACATAGCCCCAGCATCCTCTCCTCTTTCTTTTAAAACAGCCATTTACCATGAGTGTACCAAAAACTATTCTCCACTGTAGCGTGTAGGTAACCGTCTTCTCTTCAATGTTCTAATTGTTCCTTCTTACAGACCATCTACAACTCAATCTGTAACAACACACCATGTGTCATTGTGGAGGGATCTGGTCGAGTTGCTGACATTATAGCACAGGTGGCGAATCTAAGTTCCTCCAGGATCACTGTCAACCTAATTAAGGAGAAACTGAAAAATCTTTTCTCAGAGTCGTATGACAATTTCACAGAAGATCAAATCATCATGTGGACCAAGAAAGTGAGTGATGGTCACACAATAACTCATTATTTCCTTTTTTACTTCTTTAATATATACTGTCTAACACCTTTTACAAAGTTCAGCCATGTGCAATATCATGGTCACCTCTAGTATATAAGTCTACTTCTGAATTTATATTAAATTACATTTCCAAAAGGTTTTGGTTTAGGCCTCTACTAGGTCTGAATGACTACCAGAGGGATAGTCTTTGGCTAAAACAAACGCTTAAATCCCACTACAGATATTTATATGTGTCTCCAAATTTCTCCACAGATTCAGGATATTGTTCGCATGGAGTCTCTGCTCACTATCCTCCGGGAGGAGAAGGTTGGGGATCAAAGGATGGATGTGGCAATCCTGCAAGCTTTGCTAAAAGGTCAGAGATTGATACCAGCAGATAAAACATTTCTCTGAGACTCAGTTAAAGTATCCTCTTTCCACTAAACATTTTGTGACACCTGACTGGCACATTAAAGTGTATCTATAGACATAATTTTTTTCCTTTAGCTTTAAATAGATGATTAAAAATTGTGGCCTAAGATACATATTATTGACTGTAGTACTGATAGCACATCTGACCGTTTACAAACATCACTGTATTTTTACTAAGTGCCCCTTACTGTATGGCTTTTTTTTGTCAGGTACCCCTCAAGAGACAATGGGTGTAACATACATCTGTACAACCATTCCTCATGATTCAAATTAACATAATAATCGTCAAGTTTGTTTTTACATATCACCTGTATCAAAACATTAGCTTGTAGCTTTGAAAATACTATGCTTCATTTTGAAGATGTACCCTAAAAAACAGTACAAAGTGCCCCTAGGGGGACACATACCTGGCTGAAAATTTTTAAGAGGTCATGAGATAGTGATCAATTTTCTACCTCACCAAAGTTACTAGTTAGGCTTCATACAAACTAGAAAGCTAAAAACTGCTTTAGAAACGCTAGACATAAAAAGCTAATGTTTTAGCGTTTTTGCCGGCATTTAGCAGTGTTTAGCCTAGTGTGTAGCTAAATTTTGTCAATAGCTGGTTGTTAAGGAGCGGGCCGGGAAGCTGGCTGCCACATTCTTAACAACGGATCAGTCATCAGCTGAATGTAAAAAAAAAACAGGTCCTTTGGGTCTGGTATGGATTTTAAGGGGAACCCCATGCCATAATTTGAGAAAGAAACAGCATACCAGACCCTTACTTGAGCATGCAGCGAGACCCCCACCAAAGCCATATCAGGGCACATGCCCTCAACATGGGCCCCACCCCAAAGCACCTTCTCTCCATGTTGATAGGAACAAGGGCCTCTTTCCCACAACTCTTGCTGGTGATTCTGAGGGTCTGCAGGCAGGGGGCACATCTGGAAGCCTCCTTTAACAAGAGGGCCCCTAGATCCTCCCTCCCCCCTCATGTGAATGAGTATATGGTGCATAGTATCCCTACCCATTCACCAAAAAAGTGTAAAAGTGAGTTATCACACAACACAAGTTTTTGACAAGACCTTTATTTAGAAAAAAAAAAAAAAAAGAAATGTCCCCCGGTGTAGATCTATCGTAAATCACGCCACCCACAGTCCACCCAGAAAAAAAAAAAAAGCTCAGCTTGCATCAAATGCTTCCACTTCCGCTGCCTCCACCTTCTGACAGTTCTTTAATAGCTAATGGGTGTAGCCACCCAGGGATGTCACTGGGTGACCCTGCTCCCTGACATCACCGACCCAGCATGCACTGGTTGATGACATCACAGGGGGGCAGTGCCACCAGTTGACCTCACCAGGTAGCGTTTTGTTTTCGGGTTGGCGGTTTACATTTTACACTTTTTTGGTGAATGAGTAGGGGTATACTCGTTCACAAGGGGGGACCGGATCTGGGCGACCCCTTGTTAATGGAGGTTTCCAGATTCCATTAAGCCCATGGGGGCAAGGTGCTCTGGGGTGGGGGAGCAGACTCCAGGTGCTCATTGCCCCCCCCCCTTTCCCGGCCTGCCAGGCTGCATGCTCTGATAAAGGTCTGGTATGGATTTTGGGGGAACCCATCTAATTTAAAAAAAAAGAAAAATTGTCATGGGGTTCCCCTTAAAATCTATACTAGACCCAAAGGGCCTGGTTTGGATTGGGGGAGGGAACCCCCACAACATTTTTCCCATTTGTGTATTGCCGGCAATGTTTTCTTCTACATTCAACTGTCAGCAGGGAAGTCCACTGACAGCTGATGACTCATCTGTTGTCAAGGACGTGGTGGCCAGCTTCCTGGCTCGCTCCTTAACAACCAGCTAATCACTCTAATCACTGGTCACGATCCAGCCAATATGGCACTGCCGCTCATCCTCCTCAGGCACAACAAGAGGCCAACCACATAATGAACAGATGCAGCTACAGCCAGCACGATCAGACCTCCCAGAACTGAGTGCCTTAGAAGAGATGGACAGCCTCTCTCCTCCAGCTACAGACTCTGCTGAAGGACAGGCAGACAGGTAAGAGCCCCATCTCCAGTTAACTCTCACAGTATGGACACAGTATGGCCAAAAAACATCACTGGGCTGACTCAGATCCCTCAACTCAAAGCTCCTCTCCTACATCTTCACTTGCCTCTACTGTTTGCCAGTAACAGATAATCCAGTTTCAGAAATAATGCTGAAATCCATGCTGTTCACATTACAAAAAGATTTACACAGAGAGCTAAAAATGTGTCTCTTCCAAATGCATGACAAGCTTGACTGCCTAGAAGAGAGAACAGACACAATAGAGGAACACATAAATGAAACGGGAAAAGCGCACAATGAGCTCCTTGACGCACATGACCACCACTGTGATGACATACAAAAAAATCAAACTAAAACTAGCAGAACTTGAAGACAGGTCAAGACGAAATAACATAAAATTTAGGGGTATCCCGGAGTCGAATGGCAGTACATGGAAGCTGTCTTGCGTAAGTTTGGCTTATCGGGCATATTCCTGAACGCCATCCTTAGTCTATACTCCGCACCGAGTTTGAAAGTGTGGACATCAGGTGTAGTGTCTAGTCCTTTCAACATTATGAATGGCGCGAGACAGGAATGCCCCCTGTCATCATTAATTTCCGCCATGGTTATGGAATCCCTGGCTCAAAAGATCTGCTCTGAATCTCAGGTCACCAGCATAAACATTGGCACCACAGAACACAAAATCGGCTGTATGTAGATGATGTCATCATAACCCTCACAAACCCTGAAAACTCCCTACCCGAGGTACAGTGCATTCTTGACCAATTCAGCACTATACCCTTATACAAAATAAATCACAGTAATTCATTAATGCTAGCATTAGGCCTACACAAGCATACCATACAAAATATCACAAAACATTCACCATGCTCATGGTCACCAGACTCGTCTCTATCCTACCTGGGAATTCGCTTGACCTCACCCAGTAAAAATCTTATACACTCAAACATAGCGGACCTCATAGAAAAGTTTTAATGACTAACCAAAGATCTACATCATCCTTTTGTATCATGGGCTGTCAGAATTGCTCTAGCTAATATGTTTATGCTTCCACACATTTTATATTTTTCATACCTTGCCAGTACCATTTCTTCCTGAACAAATAAGGAATCTCCAGGCGATTCTCAATTCCTTTATATGGCAACAGAAGCGCACCAGGATAAAAAAAAAAAAAAAAGCCAATCTGACGACCCCCACCCAGATGGGAGGACTGGGGGCCTCCAATGTGCATTTATATTACAGACCAGTTATGTTGGAACAACTTAAAATCTGGTGGACTGTGGACGCCATCTACAGTATTCAATCAAGTCGGAAACAAATAGAGTCAGTAGTACTGACCGAAGAACCAAAATTGTTCCTTGGTGCATCACTTCTAACCCCCACTTCTAGGCACTTCGATTGGATACAATAACAGTCTCCCTCAGATCTTGGACAGCTATCCCTCAGATGCTGAAAGGTCTACATTGCTGCATTCTGGCATATTTACCAATTGAAACCGTTTCCCTTATTCTCCCAGATCTACAACTACAGCCCTGGATAGAAGCAGGTATACGCACCATAGAAAACCTCTTTACTTCATCACCTAGGTCCTTTACAGATCTCCAAACCACATACAGACTTTCTCCTAGATCGTTCTATGTTTACCTCAGGCTCAGATCCCTACTCTCTAAAATACCCTGGATAGCATAAGACAAGATCCTGTCCTTTGCGCTACAATTCTATGAAACAAATAGTATCCAACTCAAAGGCATCTTGACCAGTTATGGTCTCTTTTCACAATCATCAGGAGAATCTATCCAGAACCAAATACTGAAATGGTTCACATTTACACCCTCTGTCCCACCAACAGATCAATGGTGCAAGGCACTATAGTTGGCCTCATGGCTCTCCCATTGACCCAAACACTGGAAATCTCTATAAAATGGAATACTTCTTTTCTAAAGCTAAACTAACCACTGAGAAATTCTGCAAAGTTTGGGACCTCTGGCTTGAAGACCCCAGAAGTGTAAAACTAGACTGACCCCCTGGACTCCACTACCCTATAGCATTCTCTGTTCTTCAGTTCAACCTTCATTACTTTACTGGTAACACGCAGTTCTCTGCATTATGCAAATAGTAAAAAAAAATATTTTGTGACTCTGTTCTACATGCGTGAATACCAGATGGTTTTAATTTCCATCCGTACTTACAGCTAGTTCTAGAGACAGAGTCAGAATATGTTTTTTTCTTCGGTCTGTCATTCCTAAAACCATTGTATAGATACATTTGAATTTAAGGTGTGTCTATAGATAAATAATACTGGATACCATAAGATTAGCAAAGTGGTACCAACCTCCCCATATTTACATATTTAAAAAGATATTGCTCTGAGATTTCAAAGCTCTCGTCAAAGCGAGAAAACAAGAGGTCTAGAAACCAGGGGGTGGGACTTTAAGGGTACAGAGTAGACATTGAACATTCACCAAAGGGTATACATAAAATGTTAAAGCTTTATTTAATTACAAGTAATAAAATATCATCTGCTTTACAATAGGCAGAATGAAAGGACTAAAAATACAAGAGACAAACACAGACAGTTAATTGGATATATCGCATGGATAAGTACAACCATGTTACCAAGACCATAATATATTAAATGGAAGTGGCTAATCCGGTGGATAATCCGGCTCTAGTCCACAAGGAGGCGCCCAACATGTTTCGCCAGAGGCTTCTTCAGGGGCGTTAAGCTGATGAGAATATGGTCATGCTACTATATCAAAATATGAAAGAAAAAAAGGAAAAAAAAAAGGAAAAAACAAATATTACATAAAGTTAGTACAGGCAACCATATAATCGTGTGGGCATTGTGCCATGCAGATCTGAGAGAAGAGGGCCACACCAATTGGAAAAGATACCCAAAAGTCCAGAAATATACAACCAAGGGGTGACACACATGCATAGGGCTATGGGAGACCAATAGGAAGCTGGGGGGGACGAGTGCGGGAGCCGATATTAGATAGATCTAATTATATATTGTATAGATACAATACAGCAACCTACTTACCTGTATCTTTTTAATTTTCTTTTTATTTGTTACCTTTCTGCTAATTTATTGTACAATTCAGTGTGCATACATATTATCTGTTGAGAATTTTCTTTGTTGTTTCCTGCACTTCTTTAAATGATGTAACTATGTAAATTCAAATTAAGAGTTAAAGTATAAAAAAAAAAATCTGATGCCCAAAACAGCAGCTGTAAAAATGCCCAGTGTGCATGAAGCCTTAATGTGTACAGAAGCCAGAAAATAAAGAGACACATTATGGTAACCTGATATGTAAATTCCTTTTAGAAGTAAGAAAACAACATGATGACCATTGATATCTGTCTTTCAGCCTCTCACAATGCTAATCACAATGGCCAGGAGAACTGGGACCATCAGCTGAAACTCGCCGTGTCCTGGAACCGACCAGAGATTGCTGAGACTCAGATCTTTAGTGAAGATTGGATGTGGAAGGTTGAACAAACTTATTTTTTGTTATTCCTTGTATTCTTCTATTCATTGCCCGCTTTCCCTCATTTTGATTATCGTGACAAAATATATGTTGTCTCTTACGAGAGGTGAGAACGAATACAGTATTTTAACATGGTTAGGTTATACATTTAAAGGTGATGTATGGTCATATCTATTTTGGCTATACTTCTCCTTTAAGTCACAGGAATGCAGTTCATTCTGCACTGGCATGACCCATTCTCAACTGACAGTCTACTGCTGGCTGATGTCATTCAGCCAGGCCAGGTTCTGGAAAGTTCCTAACTTTTCAGTTGGGATCCACCAGGTGCCTGGACCGGTAGCTGGCTCAGCCTCTCAGCAAGCTGTTGGGAGACTGAGCCAGCCCCTCCAACCCCCTCAACAGCCCATCGCTCCAGAGCACAGATTCAGTGATTGACAGTCACCTCACTGAAGGCTGAGTACTGAGCGATCAGCAATCTTTGATCGCTCAGTTCTTAGTCTTAGAAGTGACGGGGGACAGAGAATTAGTAATGTATTGTTATGTTTGCTGATGTTGATTTTCAATTTAGAGCTTCTTCTTGCTTGTCTTCTAGCCCTCTGACCTGTATCCCAGCCTGACATTGTCACTAATTGAAGACAAGCCTTCATTTGTGCGCCTGTTCCTGGAGCGTGGAGTCAGTCTTTCAGAATACCTCACCTGGGACACTCTCACCGAATTGTACAACAATACAGAGCCATCCAGTTTGATTCACAGCAAACTTATGAAACAAGCCAGAGCAGAGAGATCAAAGGAAGTATGTAAAATAGAACTTCATCACGTCTCTCGTGTCCTACAGGATCTTCTGGGGGATGTAACAGAATTATTATATCCAGAAGCCAAACCTAAACACACAAGGAGCTCAGCAGAAATCAACATCAAGGTGAGCAATGTGGCCTTTTTAAGGTGAGAAGAACCTCAAATTCTCAAGCATAGGGTGTCATTCAGAGAATCTGTCAGAATTTTAGACAGTGGGACATGTTCATTAAAACTTTGGGATTTAGTGCTATTATATTACAGGTTATGGTCGCCTATATCTCAAAAGAGCGCATAATATGATGGTTTTGCAGCAGATACAGATGTAGCATTTACCCCCAAAAGAGCCGTTGTTTTCTCAGTTCCCCTGTTCTCAGTGTCCATGACTCTCCAAGCAGTACCATGCACTCCCAACACACAAGAGATGAAGGGTAAATAATTATTGCAGAAATGCACAATAATTCAACAATCAAAGAATGGAAAATGGCAATAAACACTTTGACAAGTATGTGAAACAGTTCTAAAATAACATATTCACTTGATCATAAACAAGCAGACCAGTGACTCACCTCTTATCCCTACACTATGGAAAGTCCTGTCTAAGGGGCGATGCTAGGACAATGATCTGGCAGTCTTTGGCAAACCCTCCTCCGCTGCCCATGAGTAATGATGAGCAAGCGACACATCCAGTCATGAAACGCGTCTACCATCTTGTCCTGCACTCACAGTTTGTATCTATATTTGCCATTTGATTGATGTGGAATAAAGACACTCCTTTTTTGAATTTCATCGGAAGTGCGGTCATTCCTTTTTGCTTGCTGTGACCCTGGATTGCGGATCCAACCGGCACCTGATCCCAGTCTCACCTGGAGCGGTCTCCCCAGCTTGGACTCTGCCAAACCCTCCTCCGCTGCCCAGTGTGTTGGGGCCCAAATCCAGCATTGCAGAGCTCAAATTTAAGTCCCTTCCTAGCCAGGTGTAGGTATCTGAATGGCGTTCCCAGTAAGCAATCCTGTTCCTCTAAGTAAGGTATGGCCAGCGGCCTCTCACCAATTCCCAGGGTGATGACTATTCTCCTCCAGCTCTCCATCTGATGTTTAGCAATGTCAGCTGCAGTGATGTCCTCTCCATGATCAGGTAGGATTTTGTGGAAATTGAGCTGCTTTAGCCAATATTTGCTTGGGAAAAAAAAAAAAAAGTTCTGCTCTTTTTTTAAGTATTCTCCTTATTCATTGGGCATTTGTTTTTAGAGAGTGTATTTAGAGCAGTATTTTTATACTGTTGCTTAAATTATTTTTATTTAACCTTTTTTCACTTTCTGTGGTTTATTTTTGTGAAAAAAAGACTAATAGAGCTATTTTTCTATAGGACCAGATCTGGAATAGTTAAAAAGGAGCTTCTATAACCATCAGTAGCATTTGAAAAGTAATGGCACCCTTAAAATCAGCAAACACTACCTCTATTGTCCTTTTGGCAAATTTCCACCATAATCCTATGATTACCAGGGAAATAAAAACTCTCACATTCTTTTATCCATATCCTAATTTAATTGTACCTGTCTCTTATTTGTACTCCTTCTTACAAACTCTTCTAACTTTTGTTTCTCTGTAGCTTTTAGTTTTTTTTTTTTTTTTCAGATTTTATTTTTGAAAATTTTATATCAAATAAACAACAACAAAACAACTAATAATAAAAAAAAACTTAACAGACTATGAAGGGGGTACAAACATACCTATTCAATAGGTAGTGTACAGTTTTAATCTTTAATTTGTATATTATCTTTTGCCATTTTCACCATTTCATCTTCTCCTAAAATTCTCATTCCATTTCTTGAGATCGGTTGGTGTTGATGTGGTTAAAAGTTAATAGAACAGGAAAATGACATGATGTTAACCGCTTTTGTTGAGTGCTAGAAGTAACTTTTGACATCCTTTACTCTTGATGTCCTGCCAATGTTGCATGAAAGGAAAATAGCACTGATATGAGTCTGATATGAATTTTGTATCCTCAGGTGACTGTGGAAGTAGGAACTAGGAAACACAGAAACTACCGGCAGTTGGACCACCCTGTGAGAGATCTTCTCATCTGGTGCATCGTGCAGAACCGTGCTGAAATGGCAGATGTTTTCTGGAATCTGGTAGAGAAATGCTGTTCCCTTTTATTCGATCATTGCCCTAATTTTCCTGAAAAGCTGGTGTTTTGTACCTATCCTTAGTGTTTAGAAAATTATAAATAGCCTAAAAATGAACTTTGATTATGGTAGGTAGGGATGGGCGGAACGACCCCATGTTCGGTTTGCACCAGAACTTTCGAACATCGCAAAAGTTCGGAACCAAATAACGAACCCAATTGAAGTCAATGGGACCTGAACTGTAAAGTTCTAAAGTGCCCATTTTGAAGGCTTATATGCAAGTAATTGGGCATGCAGTGGTTATAGAGGTCCCCTTAGTCTACCTGTAAAATGGCACATGTGTACTGTGTATAGAAGCTGCTGCAGAAATAATTGCATTTATAAAGCCAAAAAATGACATGTTCTCTGCAAGCATTTTTTTATTTTGTGATGAGGCTACAATGTAGTGCACTGGGAACAAGAATAGAGATGTTTTGGATAAATTCTGGTGTCTCTTCTGCAGACTTTGGGTAGAAGTAACATGTGCGTAAAAATTGGTCTTTGTTTGTCGAAGGTGCCTTCACAACATAACTCTATAGAGGTACTCTTGATGAAAGCAAGAATTGCTGGCAAAACCTGAAATGATATGCACCTGTCAAACAGTTGCGAAAAATTTGTCTTTGGGTGCCTGTGGCACCTTCACACTGTAACCCTATAGAGGTACTTGTGATGAAAGCAAGAATTTGCCTTGCTGTCAAAAATTGAAATTATATACACCTGTCAAACAGGTGCGTAAAAATTGGTCTTTGGGTGTTAATTGTTCCCATGAGACCTACACCAAAAAATGTATTCCTGATGAAATCAACACCTAAGACACTAGGCAGTCTAGAAGTCTTGCGGAGATTCCACATCCCAAAAATGCTTAATCACTGACATCGACATCAGGGGCTTCATAGCTGCTGGTAATCCAGGACTGATTCATTTTAATAAATGTCAGACAGTCCACGGAGTCTGTGGACAGACATGTTCTATTATCAGTAACAAAACCTCCAGCAGCACTGAATTCCCATTCGGAAAGCACGCTGGATGCAGGGCAGCCCAGCAGCTCAATTTCATACTGGGCAAGTTCTGGCCAATGGTCCATTCTCATGACCCAGTAACCCAGTGAATAGTCAACTGGAAAGCTCTCCATCTCTGTTTTTGCCTCTAGATAATCATCCACCATATGATGCAGATGCTGCCGATGGGATGTGGAAGCTGAGAGCCCTGGGCAGGGAGGACTAAAAAATTTGTGAAATGCATTACTTGGGCGACCCCCCTCTCAACCGTTCCTCTCTTGACCAACAGAAGCCTCAAAACTAAATTTTCCACTACACTGTAACCTACAAGAGTCAGGAAAAGCATTAGATAAACTCCTCTTTAAAGTGTCCTCAAGAGAGTTCATCTTCTGCACCCTCTGTGGGGACGGGATGAGTTCTGAGACTTACCCTTTAAACGGTGGTCAAGGAGGGTTGCCAACTAATAGTTATCCTTTTCCTTGATGCCACGTATTCTTGGGTCCTTTCGCAGGCTTTGAAGCATGAGGGAGCCCATGCACCACAAGTTTGCGGGGGCATGAGAAGCAGACTCCTCTGGGTCACTGAGGATTACAGTATCTGGAACTGCCTCCTCCCAGCCACGTACTACTTCCAAGGGTTCTGGGGATGGAAAACCATCTATTGAGGATTGACGTATGTCTTCCTCTGCTTTAATGCCTCCAAACTGCCAGAATCCTCCTTGTGACAGGAGTCACTTTGGGCATGGGGGTTGTGGACCCCAAATTCCTTTAAAGAGGTTGGGAGGCACTATGTCCAGCCTTGTGTGGCTTTCTTATGTTTAAGTCACCCTGCATCTGTTATGGATGCAGGGTGACCAGGAGGGTGGTGAACACTGAAAATATGGTTTGGACTACTACAAATGGGACAGTCATATTCAGGAATAATGTCTCCCTTGTAATATGAAGATTTTTGTTCCCATTTGCCATGAGGTCTCTGATAAGGAAGTCAACGCCTAATATGGTCATTACAGGAAGTTCTGAGGAGACGGACTGTCTGAGGTGGCTCTCCATTCACCTATTGTCAGGTGTGCTAATGACCTCACCTGTTGTCTGCTAAGGAATGTATTGACACTCAGAGTAATGTGTATTGAGGGCTCGTTAGGGAACCATTGTTCTGTATCTGACCAATCCCTGTTGACTCATTTTCAAGTCCTCATTTGCATGGCAGTCCTTCTGGTCAAGCTATCTGACCAATCACTGCTGACTCATTTTCAAGCCCTCATTTGCATGGCTGGAGAGGACCTTATTGGGAACTGCAGGTACTATGCAATTGACCAATGGGAAAGCGGTTGTTGGGGGAAGGATGTTCCAAATTCTGTATAAAAGTGTGCTGTGTTCTTCCAATAAATGTTGTTCCTGTTTTACCCTCAACTCGGAGCTTTGTCTCGTTCTTGGGGGGATTCACTGTATGCTGTTGGAGACTGATTGCTAGGAGTGTAAGCTGATGTATGCTTTTCCTGTTTGTCTGCTAGCAGCTATTCGTGAGGTTCCAGGTTGGAGTGCTATTTTGTATCCAGTTCGGGAGTTTGGTGTTCTGCAGTAGCTGTGCCTGTCTCTCAGAAAGGGGCATATTGCCTAAACGGATTTTAACCCCTTGTCTGCTGAAACGGTCCGTTACACTCCTCCTCCCACACCTCTTGTGCGTTGTGGGGCATAGGAAGAATAGTATCTGCATAAAGTGGGCCTTGAGAGGTTCTCCTCTCTTTCCTGCTGCTCTGCCTCAAATGCCCTGTCAATAATGCCACACAGAGTCTGCCCCAGCACGAACACAACAGGGATTGTGTCACTGATGCATGCATTGTCATGGTTCACCATCCTTGTGGTGACAGTACAGTGCATGCATTCTTTATCAGCAGCCACTGATACAGACTCTTCTGACCTGCTTTAGCAGATCTTCCAACCCTGGGTACCTATTTAGGGTAACGCTGCACCACCAAATTGAGGACATGTGCCACGCATTGCATGTGTTAACTTTCCCTGTCTAAGGGCAGAGAGGAGGTTTGTGCCATTATCGCACACCACCATTCCTGGTTTTAGCTTGCATGAACCACCTCTGGGCCTGCCCCTGCAGAGCTGCAAGAATCTCTGCTCCAGTGTGGTTCCTGTCCCCTAGACACACCAACTGAAGCACCAACATGGCACCTTTTAGCCTGACTCATTGGGGTGGGGAACTCATTGGGTCAGGTATCCTGACTCATAGGGGGTACTTGTAGTTCATAGAACAATTCAGCAGAAGAAGGCATAGAGGAGGAGGAGGGGGTAGAGCTGACAAATTTTGCATCATCACCACTAGCTGTATTGAGACGTGGCGGCACAAAAAGCTGCAGCACTGAGCCCTGTCCTGCATCCTTCTGAATTTCAAACAAAGTTACCCAGTGTGCTGTGAATGAAACATAGCATCTCTGACCATGCTTGCTGGACCACGTGTCAGCAGTAAGGTGGACTTTATGGCTGACTGCCTTGCCCAACGATGCCACAACGTTGCCTTCAACGTGATGATTCAGAGCTGAAAGGGCCTTACATGAAAAGAAATCGCGAGTGGGAACCTACCATTGTGGTACAGCACATTCTGGTAATTCACAGAAGGGGGCAGACTCCACGAGACGGAAAGGCAGAAGTTGTAAAGCCAGCAGATTTGACAAGCTTGCATTTAGACGTTGGGCATGTGGGTGGTAGTGACTGTATTTTTTTTTCCGCTGCAGCAGTTGAGGCAGAGAAATTAGCAGACTATAGTCTACAGCTGGTGGTGTGCTACTGGCAGATGGGCTGCAAGGACCATGGGAAACCCTGCGCTATACCATCATCCCTGTCAGTGGAGGCTGCTGAGAGGTCATGAGGTATAGCGGGGGGTAGACTGTGGTGAGTAAAGAGGGGGAACAGAATTGTGTCCCTTTTGTGTGGCTTTCAGGTACCCTTGCCAAAGGGCTGATTGGTGGGAGGTTAAATGCCTTGTCATGATGTCAGCTTGTGGTACCCAAATGGCTGGTGTTTTTTCCATGGTTGATGTGCTTGAGACAAAAATTGCAAATTGCATCAGCTGCACATTTGCTAAAAAAAAGGCCCAGACAGCTGAGCTGTGGGAAGGGTTCTGGGAGATAACAGCTCCACAATGTGATGGAATAGGGTGGCTGCTCTCTACTCTTCCATGATGGCAATGAGCCATGATTCGATAGTCAACATTACTTTCTCCAATCATGGCTCTGACTGTGCTCTGTGCCCTGATTGGGCAAAGCTTTCATTGCTTCAGCCAATCGGGGCTTCCAGTGCAGTGTTTGGTGGCGCAGTGCATTGTGGTCATGCGGTGAGCCAAACAAATGGTCGAACACCCCAACAATTTGGGTGTTCATCGAACGGGTGAACAGCCAATGTTCGGCCTGAACTCATGCTCGGACTGAACTATTTGCATGAACCGTTCGCCCATCTATAATGGTAGTCTTTGACACTCAATGTCGATCAACAAAAATAATTTTGTGTCCATAAGCTATTAACCTGTCCATATTTCCTATAACACTGTCCATGAAATATTATATCATGGTTTGTCTATAGACAACAATAGGGGTGAGCAAACGGTTCCATCTGAGCAAGAGTTTGAGCCGAACATTTGCTTGTTCAGCCGTTCGACAAACAACTGAATTTGCAGGGTGTTTGCGGGGTGTCCGTCGACAAACACCCTGCAATAAACTGAGTGCTGCACGGTGCATTCTGTGCCTTGATTGGGCAAAGCTTTGGTCGTGGCATCCCTAACAACCGATGAATCATCAGCTGTCAATGGGTTTCTCTGCTGACAACTGAATAAAATAAAAAGTGGCGGTTAAAAAAAATAAAGAAGAAAACGGCGTGGGGCCCCCCAAAATCCATACCAGACCGTTATTCGGGCATGCAGCCTGGCAAGTCAGGAAGGAGGATGATGAGCAAGTACCCCACCTCCTGAACCATGTTTACATTGGCAGATCGCCGTTCTGTCTCCATGGGGAGCAATCGCGGGTGCCCGGCGGACATCGCGGCCTGCCGGACCCGCTAACTGGCTCCCCCTCTAGCCAATCTGCGCGTGCACACACTTGCCCACAGTAACTGCTACACAAAGCGACATACATGTACGTCCTTTCGCGTAACAGAGCCGACCTGCCGCAGTAAAACTATGGCGGCTGGTCGGCAAGTGGTTAAAAAAAAAAAGTGAGGTCAGAAGGGGGCGGTGCCACCGGGTGAAGTAACCAGGTGGCCCAGCCCCTTGCTTATATAATAGAAATGTCAAAGCACAGAGCGAGCATAGGGCGGGAGGCCTCCCAGTAGGGGGCTGGTATGAACTGGGGGGGGGGGGCTACGCCATTTTTTCTTTTTTTTTCTTTAGAAATTTCATTTCTGCTGTACCATGATTTATGCATGCTACAGATGTGCCACTTTACAGGCAGATTAAGGGGACCCCCAGGCACTATATTTAAATACATTTTCCATTTTTATTGTTGAACTTTAAGCATAATTAAAATCTCTGCTCCAAAAAAAAAATATTGTTTTTTTTTTTTTTTTCTGGCTTTGTTTTTTATTGATAGGTGTCACTTAGTGTAGTACCCAAACCCCCATACCCCTTTTATGGCTAATTACATGCATATAAGCCTTCAAAATGGGCACTTTTGATTTTTCCTGTACGGTTCACATACAGTAGACTTCAATAGGGTTCGGGTTAAAACATTTCCCATGTTCGGGAGTTCTGCTGCTGGGGGTTGTTCGTCCCATCTCTAGACAAAACCATCAAATAGCTGTTATGGGTTTAACCCTGGAAAATAATTTCTGAATTTATACTCTCTGTCCCCCTAGTGCGACTGTCTTGTGCCACCCCCCTCCTAAGCCAGCAGACTGGCTAACTCTATGACACTAACAAGATCAGACACCACTGTCTATGGCACAGGGGAGAAAAGAGAGAGTTTCCAACTCTGATCTGTTAATCCAAGGATCAACCTTTAGGATTGATTGTCCTACTCTGGCAGCTATGATCTATGTGTACGGAGCAAAAGTGGGTGAGCTGTAAGTAGACTATTCCACCAGGAATAAAGGTTTGCAGAACCCCAGTTCTGCCTATTTCGACTGACTTTACTGACAGTGTATTAAGACACAATTGTAAAAATTTGATACATTTTTATTCACATAATAAAAATAAAACAAAAACGCAAACAAAGTAGTCGCTACACGTGGGGACATAATAAAATGTCCAAGGCAAATATAAAACAAGACATACATCACAAAATATATGCTAAAAACACCATGCAACAGGGTATAAGACAGCAAGCACCGTCTCCTGGTGGGGAGATAGGATAATCCTATGTAGTGATGGACGAAAATCGGCCGGAGCGGTTCGCGAATGCCAGCCGAAAATTTTCTCAAAAGTCCGCGAACCGCGAGTTTGCGGCGGGCCGTATTCACTTTAATGGGAGGCGAAATTTAAAAACCTTTATGTCATATTTGTAGCCACAAAAGACGTACTAGCTGTGCACAAATAGTCCCAGCACATGGATAATGTCATAACAGAAGTATTGCAATTGAAAAATTTGCCCTAAATTTTTTTTTTTTTACAGCAAAAAATATATATTTTTTTTTCATAAATCAGCCAGAACTAACAGCAGCCGGTAAATACATTGTCTAATACATAGGGTCCATTCACACATCTGTAAAATGGGTCCGCATCCATTCCACAATTTGGCGGAACCTTTACAGACCCATTGTTTTTCATTTACAGTCTGAAAAATTAGGCATTCACAGGATAATGAAGTAAGTGTCGGCCATTCCGGGCCCCAAAAATTAGCCCACATGTGTTTACCTGACAGCTAAGAAAGTAGTATTCTGTGGCTGAAGGTACACTAGGCATTCACAGGTAACAGAAGTAAGTGTCGGCCATAAAAGGCACCAAAAAATAGCCTACATGGGTTTACCTGACAGCTAAGAATGTAGTATGCTGTGGCTGAAGGTACATTAGGCATTCACAGGATACAGAAGTAAGTGTCAGCCTGTATAGGCTGCAAAAATTAGCTCACATGGTTTGAACTGACAGCAAAAAACTTTTTTTGATGGCTAGAGGTACAGTAGGCGTTCACAGTATACAGAAGGTGGTGGCGGCCTGTTTAGGCCGCAAACATGAGCTCACATGGGTTAAACTGACAGTAAAGAACGTAGTATATGATGGCTAGAGGTACAGTAATCGTTCACAGTATACACAAGTTGGTGGCGGGCTGTTTAGGCTGCAAACATGAGCTCACATGGGTTGAACTGACAGTAAAGAATGTAGTATATGATTGCTAGAGGTACAGTAGGCATTCACAGTACACAGAACAGTAAGGTTCGGCCTGTATAGGCTGCAAAAGTAGCCATTCAATGGACATGAAATGCCTTTTATGCCGCTGTATTTAGCGAAGCCAAGGACCAGGAACACTGGACGGGGGGCAAGCCAACAGTTCCATTGCAAATTGTTCAAGCTCTGGCCGTTAACCCGATGAAGTCGGACACCTGTCGGACACCTTTTTTTACGCTCCAACATTTGAGCCACAGAAGCCTTTGCAATTATTTTTTTAATTAGTTTTTCCAGAAAAACATGACGATGGCATCATGGAAGGTGAAGTGTTGGACAACTGTGAGGAGACAGGAGAAGGAGAAGTGGGGGGGGGGGAGGAGAAGAGGCTGGACGGTGAGAGCATGGAGTGTGGCTTTGTGGGTTCTGACAGTTTTGCTCCCACTGGGCTTGATGATGGGATTTCAGGTGCCTTCTTAAGGCGGTTGTCCCTAGGTGAGTGTTTGGCTTACCGCGACTTATACGTTGACTGCAAAGGCTGCAGATGGCAACACTGGTGTCAGCAACGGACACATTAATAAAAGCCCACACTGCGGAGCCATGTGCCGGCGTCCTGGGAGCGCCAGATGTGACTGTACAAGGTTGATGGCTCGCTCCTGATACATTTGCAGTCTGCTTTCTACCTCTTCTGCAATGCAAGTTCTGCCTGCCTCTCCTCCCTATCTGCCGGTCCGTCAGTCCGCCAGTTCTACAAATAATTGGCCAGTAACTGTTGTCACTGTGTGTAGCAGAGTTAACACAGCAAAAGAGGCCAAATGTTTGCAGGACTAAAATACACTCTTAGAAAATTATACTGTTAAATAACACCTCACTTCAATATGTGGATTGGTGTAGCACACCAGTTCAAAAAATTGGCCAGGGAGTTTGGCGCAGTGTGTACCAGACTTCACTCAGCAAACTAGGCAATATTGTTGCATGACACAAATACACTTAAAAAAGTTTATGAGTGCTTTTGTCACTGTGTGTAGTGTTGCTGCAGAAACGCTCAGTCTCACCACCACACCTGTCACAATGATGCACAGTGCACAATAATAGTACTAATCCACTATAATATGCTTCTACAAAGTATATTATACTGTGGATTACGCCCCCCCCCCCTTTTTAGTGCACTGCACAGCAATACCAAAAAATTTGCAGCCCTTTACATGACTTTTGTGGACATTGACAAAGTGATTTCTGTGCGACTGCAGCCGATATCTAACTGTCCCTAAAGCAACCACAAGATACCTGGCCCTAATGTTAAAGAGACTGTAATAGACCCTAAAACGACATTGGAGCATTTTAAATGACTTTTGTGGACATTGACAAAGCGATTTCTGTGCGTCTGCAGCCGATATCTAACTGTCCCTAAAGCAACCACAGGATACCTGGCCCTAATGTTAAAAAGACCGTAATAGACCCTAAAACGACATTGGAGCATTTTAAATTACTTTTGTGGACATTGACAAAGCGATTTCTGTGCGACTGCAGCCGATATTTAACTGTCCCTAAAGCAACCACAGGATACCTGGCCCTAATGTTAAAGAGACTGTAATAGACCCTAAAACGACATTGGATCATTTTAAATGACTTTGGTGGACATTAACAAAGGGATTTGTGTGTGACTGCAGCCGATCTCGAACTGCTCCTAAAGCAACCACAGGATACCTGCCCCTAAGCTCTAAAGATACTAGACCTATACCGAAAAATACCAGCCCTCAAAAGGACTTTTGTGGACATTGACAGAGCGATTTGTGACTGCAGCCAATCTCTAACTGCCCCTAAAGCAACCACTGGATACCTGTCCCTAACCTTAAAAGAGACTGTAGAAGGCCTATACCGAAATACCAGCCCTAAAAAGGGCTTTTGTGGATCTTCACAGCGCTACATATGTCTAGCAAACTCTCCCTAATGAGCACAACAGACCTCTCCCTACACTGGCTGAAAGCGGAATGTGAAATGGCTGCCAGGTCAGGTCTATTTATAGGGTAGGGGGACTGTCCATGTGCTGGAATGTTTCAATTGGCTGTCCCGTTCCACCTGACAGCTGTGTCACGAGTCAAAGTTCTCCCCAATGTAAACAAATATGGCCGCCGCAAACGACGCCATATGTCCGAAAATTTGGCGGGTAGCGAACAAGCAAAATTTGCCGCGAACCGACCGCCAGGCGAACCACAAGGCCATCTCTAATCCTATGTACCCCACAATGTGCAGTGGGATGAACAGGTTCCAATAGTGAAAGATATTACAGCCAGGAGGTCCTATATTCTGTTGTATGATGTTTTTAGCATATATTTTGTAATGTATGTCTTGTATATTTGCCTTGGGCATTTTATTATGTCCCCATGTGTACCGACTACTTTGTTGACGTTTTTTTTTTTTTTTATGTGAATAATAAAATAAATGTATCAAATTTTTACAATTGTGTCTCAATACACTGCCAGTAAAGTCCGCCGAAATAGGCAGAACTGGGGTTCTGCAAACCTTTATGAATTGACTACATTTGGATGTGGCAGACAATAGAGATTGAATTTTATATTCCACCAGGGAATATACACAGGCTGTAGTTGAATATACAGAGTAAGCACACCACAAAACTGCCTTAGCAATAAGTTTGAATTAGGCATATACTGTACATACAATTATACAACAGGTACTGGTAACCAAGTATGTCATTTAACATCAAGTATAATACAACAAAGATATACACTCCAAAGTTTAATTTATAGCAAAAAAACATGCATGCATATGAGTGCAATGAGCTACACTTAAAACGAATAAGAGCTGATGTTAAGAAATACACACCTGTACAGGAATTCAGTACCCTTGACAGTGTAATGAAAAGGAAAGCTGAGCCAGATCCTGGTGAAAAGAGAGAAAAGGAGGTAAACCAACATTTCGGGAATGCAAAAGCACCCTTTCTAAAGAACCTCCTACGTATAGGAGGTAGGAAGTTCTTAAGTAAGGGTTTTTTACATCCCTGAAATATTGTTTTTTGCCTCTTCCTCCATTCTATTTCAATATTATCTGGTATTGTGACATCAGCTTTCCCTCACAATATGTTTCCCAGACAATACACATCACTTGTTAGTGCATGCCATATAAATCTGGGTCTACTTCACTAGGAGTCCAAAAATAATAAGTTTATTAAATTTTAAGTTTCACATACAGTAAGTAGTGCTACCCCCAAAGGAACCGTAGATTGCCTGGAGTCCTTTCCCCGATTGTTGACCCGCAGCCAGGCACACGGTCACAATCACTCTTTGGCTCAATGAAGAGTCCAGGGCTTTTATTTTTAATGTTTTTAATTTTGGTAACTTGGGGGATGGGGAAAGGGAACTGAGTGGGATGTTCCAAAACTATGTACAAATAGGAGGACTATAGAACCATGAGCATGTAGCAGACTTGAGGAGATTAATCATCTGGGGGAAAGTCCAAGCAGTTACCTTTCACTAGGAATTAAATAAATTAAGCTCTTCAGGATACTGCTCACTATGTCCTCTTTACAGACGCAGTTGCCTCTAACACACGGGGATGGCCTCAACCCACAGTCTCTATGATCTCTATTTCCAATCTGTACCCACAAATGTCCTTGGGAAATTGGTTGCCTCCTTTCAGTATCCTTGCAGAATTTTTCACCCTGTGTTACCAGACTAGCTCTTCAGATGACAGCCATCTACCAGCAAAGTAGGCCTGTCAGGTCACCTGTGGCCAGGTGACAACTGCACCCTGTTGGAGGCAGGGGTGCAGCGCAAGGTAGTGAACCCGATAGCAGACTGCTGCTGATGGACCAGAACATGAGCCCAAGATTCCTCAGGGAGCGGAGTCTAAGACCCAGCAGGTGTTCACCAGAGCCTCTAGCGGTGAGGATGGACCCAGGTTGCGGCCCCTGGGGTTCCCCCAGGTCACGCTCCGTAGGGAGAGAAGGGAAGCAGCCACTCAGGACACACGGAATGGTGATGGGTAAGCCGAGGTCGGGGTAACAGGCAGACAAGGGTAACCAAGGGGCAGGCCAAAGGTCAGGGTAACAGGCAAACAGGAATAGTCAGAGACAAGCCAAAGTCGGTACACAGAAAGGTAGATCAAGCACACGGCAAATAGGAAACAAACACTGTTGAACAGCAAAGCACACCTGCAGTGCACTGGTTAATATAGACTTCCTGTGATGACCTGGGGTGGGGCAGGAACAGGAAGGAGAGGTGATAAAAAAGGAACCAGAAGTGAAGTCTGACCTCTAATACAGACATGAAGGAACAGGTAAGCTGCAAAACATTATTGCAAGTCCATGACAAGGCCTCCAGGTAGCCCACCTAAGGCCTCATCACCCCGCAGGTGCATAGCAGAATGGCCTAAGGGGCAAACAGCCTCCCTTAGGTTGTGATTTCCTTCTAAGGAAAAATACCACACTGCTCCCTGTCCCAAAGTATTTATACAGGGCTGTATGAATATTTAGCTGCTAATTAGACTCTCTCTGTCCACTAATTCCCGGAACTTTCTGGACTAATCAGGGGGGAAGAGTCAATACTGTAACTAAAAAAATCAACAAAGCCACACTAATTGCAGTGAGGCAAAACTACATTTTCCTAATAACAAACTGCAACTCCTCTGGATACAGTGAGCCAGAACGACCTAATCCTAGCACCTACCTTTCTGGATATTATTCAGAAAGTGTAAAAAGCATTACTTGTAGATCTGGTGTCGTGAGTGTCATGCTGTGGTTTGTTTTTCTCTTCCCATCAGACTCAGGATAGTGTAGCTGCAGCCCTGGCCTGCACCAAGATCCTGAAGGCTCTCTATAAGGAGGAGGAAGACTCTAAGGAAAAAGAGGAGATGGCAGCACTTGCAGACCTTTACGAGAAACGCGCTGCAGGTAAGACAAATGTGTAAGATTACAGCTTACTATCTAATAGGGAACAGTAGGTATGAGGATCCTGCTCACTACAGCTTACATTTAAGGAGGAACTGGAGGTATGAGGTTTATAATCATTACAGCATCCAGTCTAAAACGAAACAGGAGGTATGAGGGTCCTACTCATTACAATTTACAGTCCAACAGGGAACAGGAGGTATAAGGATCCTGATTGGGACAGCTTACATCTAACAGAGAAGAGTAGGAATGAAGGTTCTATTTATCACAGCTTAAAGCGGAGTTCCACCCTTGGAACGTTTTTTTTAAATAAAAATACCCCCGGGACAGTCAGGGCTAGTGCATTCCACAATGGCTAGCCTCTGATCTGTCCCAGGTTGCATTTACCTTTTAGAAGAAATACTTACCTTGAAAATGTATTGTCCAGCGCTGCCATCTCAGGTGTGGGCAGCTTGAAGCCAGCGCGATCCTCTTCTGTGTCCTCTTCCGTCTTCTTCGGTCCCACGATGCACTGCACCGGCCCCGCCGTCACTTCCGGTGCCGCAGCGTCACCCCTGCACAGCTTCTGGGCATGCCCAGAAGCTGTTTAGCAAGGTATGATGGCGCCTGCACCGGAACTGACGTCGGGGCTGGTGCAGGCGCAGCAATGACGTTCAGCTCCCAGGAATCATTGCAAGCCAGGAAGTGACGAATTGCCGTGGCCGCTGAGGGGAGGAAGAGGAAGTAAGGTGAGTATATTTTCTTCTAAACAAAGTAAGTAAAAAAAATAAAAATTGCGATTATCCATTTGTTTTTCAGGTGACCCGGAGCAAGAAGATGGAGGTAAGTATAATTTTAGGGTGGAACTCCGCTTTAAAGGCTAATAGAAAACTGAATGTCAGGAATCCCTAAAAGTCATAGATCCCAAACTGAACATTTAAATAGAATGTATATTTATTTATATATGTTTACTTTATTTGGCCCCTCACACAGTCTGCCTGATCCACTCTGATCGGCAGGGTATCTGTGGGAGGCAGGTCTTCTAGTTATAAAAGTACCTCCCCTTAGATAAAGTGCCCACAAAAGCCATAACGTACACTGCCATGTTGGAACGCGTTTAAAACAACTAGATTTCTTTTCTATTTAATCCTTTCTCAGGATTGATCTTCCCGGTGCCCCTGATGATGTCAGAATGATGAAATGCGTAGGGTAGGGCTTAGTAGCACTCTGCATGATTCAGCATGGATCCAGCACCTGGACTGAGAAGATTGCTGGATTTACCAAGTGAGAATTCTGGGGAAGATTTCTTGAGCCCTGGATGAGTCCAGTTAGGCTTATGCAGTCCAATTGATTAACCACTTCAGCACTGCACTATAGGCAAAAGACAGCTACAGAGCGGTACTATAGTTCTGGGAGAGTATAGATAGATGTCCTCCCAGAATCCCGCCCCCTGCACACCCCCTGCAGCATGTATTGGGCATGCTCTGTGACAGCTGTATCCTTTGGACACAGCTGATCACAGATTGGGGTAAAGGGCCAATCACAGCGGCCCTTTACCATATGGTCAGCTGTGTTCAATCACAGCTGATCACATGTAAACAGACTTGCTGGTTATCGGCAGTCCTTTCCTCATACTAACATGTATTTATTTCTGGTGGAAACAAAAAACAAATAGGACTCAATTTAGTCTGTGTAAAAGTTATAGTTTACAAACCATGGTATATATGTTTGAAAATTGGTCAAACCTAATGTACTAACTGCCTATCTAAATTCGTGAGGCCTAAAAAAGGGACAGTACAAATTCACCCAAAATGTCTGCTTTTCAGAAAGTAGACAGTCCAAGGTTTTTAGTGGCAGGGTGAATTTTTTTAAGTTGTAATTTGTTGTCACGTTTTTTTTTTTTTTTTTCAATTTAAGAAATTAAAGAACATTTGTTTTTTGTTTATTCCACAAAGTAATTTTAATAAGTGTTTTCTCACACACAGCCTAGGCATACTTATAATTACACCCCAAAACATATTCTTCTAATCCTCCCCAAGTATGGGGATACCACATGCGTGAGACTTTTTCACAGTTTAGAATGCATTGAGGGACCCAAAATCTAAGAAGCACCTTTGGGATTTAACCACTTTACCACCGGAGGATTTTGCTGTCTTCCGTCCAGGCCACTTTTTGCGATTCGGCGCTGTGCGACTTCAACTGACAATTGCGCGGTCGTGCGACGCCGTACCCAAACGAAATTTACGTCCTTTTTTTCCCACAAACAGAGCTTTCTTTTGGTGGTATTTGATCACCTGTGCGATTTTTACTTTTTGCGCTATAAACAAAAAAAGAGCGTTTATTTTGAAAAAATAACAATATTTTTCACATTTTTTTATATGAAATTCCCCCCAAAAAAGATGTAAAAACCAATTTTTTTAAAAGTTTTTGGCCAATTTGTTTTATGCTACATATGTTTGGTAAAAAAAATCGCAATAAGCATATTTTGATTGGTTTGCGCAAAAGTTATTGCGTTTACTAACAAAGGGAAAGATTTCTGTCATTTTTGGTGTTTTTTTTTAACGCGTAATGGCGGCGATCTGCGATTTTTTTTGCGGGACTGCGACATTGCGGCGGACAGACCGGACCCCTGACTGACATTTTTGACACTTTTGGGGGTACCAGTGACATTACTGCAGTAATCAGTGCTATATATATGCACTGTTACTGTAAAAATGACACTGGCAGGGAAGGGGTTAATTTTATTGGAGAGGGAGGGGTTAATGTATGCCTGGTGCTTACTGACGTGTAGGGGGGGAGGTGACTATGTGATTCATGGACAGATCGGATGTCCAGCTATGCTGAACAGTCCGATCTGTCACTCCCTGTTACTACACACAGCGGGCGGATCTCCAGACTCGATCCCCGACGATCGGGTAAGAGCAGCGGCGATCGCCGCTGCTCCTCCCCTGGCCCGACTCCCGCTGTGAATGAAAACAGCGGGAGCGAGCCTCCGGCGGCGCGCAAGCGCCGCCCAGAAGGGGAGGAGTCCAGTCACGTTAATACTACGTGACTGGACGGGAACGAGCCACTCTGCCGCAGTAGTATTACTGTGAGCGGTAGTAGAGTGGTTAAAGTAACATAAATTACACATTTAATTTCCTGACTACCTATGATTTCTGGAGTCCCTGAAGTGCCAAAACAGAAGAAATATCCACAAAATGACCCAATTTTAGCAAACACCCAAGGTTCCGGTATTTTCTAAAAGGCATAGTGAGTCCTTTGCAAATTTATTTTTTTCCCAGAAGTTTTTGAAATATTTGGAAAAAAAAAATATATATGTTTTTTTTACACAAAGTTGTTAATTTTCTAACACCGCATAGGCATAATTAGAAATATACCTCGGAACACAGTATTGGGGATACCACATACTAGAGATCGACCGATTATCGGCAATACCAATATATCGGGGGCCGATATGCACTTTCCCCGATATATCGGAATCAACCTCTGAAGTTACCGATATTTTTTCGTGATGTCATCGCGTATGTAGCGCCACGCACCTCCGCGCACTGGGCAGCTTCTACGGCCTTCTTAGGCCACCTCCCTCAGCCTTGTTATCGTTACAGTACCCACCACAGTGACCAGTGACACAGAGTGTGCATGTTGTGTAACACAGCCGCCGCGACCACCCACCACCCACAGCTACCCGGTGCCAGCCACACACCCACAGGCCAGTATGTGTACCAGCCACAGGCCCTGCCTGAGTGTACCAGCTAGCCAGCCACCACATGGGGTGCCAGCCAGCCGCCAAAGGGTGCCAGCCACCCACCCACCACAGGGTGCCAGCCAGCCACCAAAGGGTGCCAGCCAGCCATCAAAGGGTTCCAGCCAGCCATCAAAGGGTGCCAGCCGCCAGCCGTCCAACCCCACAGGGTGCCAGCCAGCCACCAAAGGGTGCCAGCCACCCACCCACCACAGGGTGTCAGCCAGCCACCAAAGGGAGCAAGCCAGCCATCAAAGGGTGCCAGCCACTAGCCACCACCACAGGGTGCCAGCCAGCTACCCACCTACCAAACACAGGGTGCCATCCAGCCACCCACCCACACCCAGCACAGGGTGCCAGCCCACCACCCAGCACAGGGTGCCATCCAGTCACCCACCTAGCACAGGGTGCCAGTCAGCCAGCCACCCAGCACAGGGTGCCAGCCACCCACCCACCAAAAGGTGACAGCCAGCCACCCACCCACAAAAGGGTGCCAGCCAGCCACCCACCAAAGGGTGCCAGCCAGCCAGCCACCAAAGGGCACCTGTCAGCTAGCCAGCCACCTACCAAAGGGTGCCAGTCCCTCATCACCACAGGGTGCCAGCCAGCCAGCCATTTTGTTTAAGCCTATATTAGTGATTGTCTTTTCAAGTTTCAATGGAGATGGATAAAGATAGAAAAATTAAAAGCGTGGTCTGGGACTATTTCTCTTTTCCATCTCCAGGAAAATCAGCAGCACTGTGCAACACTTGCAAAAATAATGTAACCATGGGATCAATAACTGTGAAAAACCAAAAATACGACAAATCTTTGGGCCCATCTAAGAGTTCATCATGTTAAATTATATCATGCAGCACAGAAAAAAACTAAATAAATCATAAGGTGAAACATCCCTATCCCAGGCAACAATAACAGATATGTTTCAGAAGAAAAACAGGTGCCTAAAATCGGATGGAAGATCCCAACTGCTGGACAGAGTAATCAAAGAGATGATGGTGACTGGTAACCAGCCATTTACAATAGTGTCTGACTTTGGATTTCAACGGTTGATATCCATAGTTGAGCCAAGGTACACACTGAAGAGTGACAAATGTTATCGAACTGAAATGCTGCAAAAGATTCACCAAAAGGTAGTTGACAAAGTAAAGACTATGCTGCAACCAGAGAATGCTGGCAACTCACCCTCATTTATGACTGACTGCTGGTCAGGACAAACAGAATCACTAATGAGTCTTACATGCCACTTCATTGACAGCAGATGGACAAGAAGGCATTTGGTGTTGAATACAAAAGTGATGCAAGGATCCCACACTGAGGAGTACATTAGAGAAATGTTTCTAGGCATGCTAGAAGAGACAGTGTGCTTCGAGACAGCGGAGCGAACATGGTTAAAGGAATGAGACTTGCTAAAGTGTCAAACCTCAGTTGCATGGCACACATCCTCCAACTTGTAGTAAATGATGGTCGGTCAAACCAGAAATCATTGTTTGACATTATTAGCATGCTGAAGAAGTACGCAGACCATTTCCACCATTCTATTCTTGCCAAGCAGGGACTGAGGTGCATTCAGGAAGACCTTGGCCTACCCAAAAACAACCTGATACAGGCTGTTCCAACACAATGGAACTCAACGCTACACATGGTACAAAGAATGCTGAAGCAGAAGCGAGCTCTCACTATATATTCTGGTGAATATGGACTTGGAGGACATTCTTGTCCTACTGCTGATCAGTGGGACATAGTAGCCAACATTATTGAGACGCTCCTACCCATTGAGGAAGTGACACTAGAGGTGAGTCATTACGATTATGATTATGATCAATCATCATCATCTGTGTCCTCTGTCATCCCATGTGTGAGAGTGCTGAAGATGCTTCTTCAACAGAATGAAGGACCCAAATTTCCTCAATGCCAGTTAAAGCCATATTCGCTGTGCATAGCGAATATTGGTAAACTGACACTGGGAGACATAATGGCAATTTAAATAAAACACTTCCTGAAAAATGTGCACAAAAATATTAATACAATTTCCACAACATGACTATGTTTTTTGCCACAAGATTTGACACAGTTCCCCACACATGGCTAATGTGTAAGGTAATGTCTACAGGCTTGGAAAGATCAGTTTGTAAATGGATATTCAAACGCTTTGACAAAATCGAACTATACTACGATTTACTACAGCCACCCCTCTGTCCAAGGTTTTACTTACCTCCTCATAAAAAGAAATCAGGTTTGTTTGACAACTTCTGTCTTTCATGAATCCATGCTGCCTGTTACTTACATTTTTTTTACAGCAAGAACTCATCTATGTGGTCTTTATTAAACTCTCCAGTATCTTCCCGACTATAGCAGTTAAACTAACAGGTCTATAGTTACTTGATAAAGACTTTGATCCCTTTTAAGTATTGGCACCACATTGGCCTTACACCAATCCAGTGGTACTATACCAGTCATTAACGAGTCCATAAAAATTAGAAACAATAGCTTTGAAATGACAGAGCTCCATTTTTTTAGGATGCGTGGGTGGATGCCATATGGTCCAGGCGCTTTATTCACATGTTGCTGGTTGCACTGGCCTGGTGACATTGTCAGTTGTGTGGCAGCATTCAGAAACACTGTTAATGGCTTACACTGATCTGGCGGCACTGAGACTGGTGCATGGGTGATCAGAAACACTATTGGTGGCCGCATTGATCTGGTAAAACTGGCACTGGTGTAGGTGCGATCAGGAACACTGTTGCTGGATGACACCAGTCTGGAGAAACTGGGACTGGTATGGATAGCAATTAGGAACACTGTTGGTGACTTAAGCCCCGTACACACGCGTCAAAAATTGGCAGGGAATTTTCGGCCAGCGTCCGATCTGCAGATTTTCGGCTTGTTAGTATGATGCTTCCGACAACCAACTCCGACTTTTCGGCCGAAAAAAATCTGGTGTGCAGACTATAACATTTTTGTTGGCCGTCAACATAACGGCTGATTTTCGTGCAGTCAGTACAGATTTCGACAGGGAAAAATCTGATGAGCAAGTCTGGGCATGCTCAGTGAAGAAAAAACACAAAGAAAACAAACCAACACATGACATCACTTCTGAAGTAGAATTTTGTTGGCCGAGAAAATTTGTGTGTAGTCTAGGCACATTCCAACCAACAAAACACAACTTGGACAAAAGTCGGACGATCGGTCGGCGTGTGTACGGGGCTTAAGTGTAGGATTGTACCATGCAATCCAATGCAGGCAAATGCAATGTGTTTGCAACCTGTGTTTGGGGTGTCGTTGAGATTGACACCCCAAACACAGGTTGGAAATGCATTGCAAATGCATTGCATTTGCCTGCATTGGATTGTATGGTACAAAACAACCATACAATTTGTTTGCAATGAAATTCCAAAATTGGTACATGCATGGCTGACTTTGGTGTGATCTGAGCCTATTCAGAATGAATGGGCCCAAATCGCACCACCCTGAAGCACATGTGAATTAAACAGGAACGTTGGTTGGTTCCTGTGTTATTCAAATGCGGATCATATTGTGAACTGAGGATTAATCAGTCCAGCCTGGCTCTGGCCGCCATGTCTATCATGGCTGCCAGTGCTAAGCTGGACAGTCAGTAACAAAACAGCAATGGAAAACTCAGCCCAGCCTCAGTCAATGACATTAACAAGGACTTGAAGACCAGGCCTATTCTGACACTTCTCTCTTACATGTAAAAAAATGTATTTTTTGCTAGACCCCCAACATTATAAATTTTTTAGGAGAGACCATAGACAATAAAATGATGGTTGTTGCAATTTTTTATCTCTCAGGGGATTTGCTCAGCGGTTTTCTAAACACATTTTTTTGGGGAAAAAATACACTTCAATTAATTTTAATGTGGAAAACACTATAGCCCAATTTTTTTAAAAAACATAAAAGATGATGTTGTGATGTTGTGCTGAGCAAAGAGATACCTAACATGTCATGCTTTAAAATTGTGCAAACTTGTGGAATGGCAACCAAAAAATCTCCATAGGCGATGCTTTAAATAATTTGACAGGTTACCAGTTTAGAGTTACAAAGGAGGTCTAGAGCTAGAATTATTGCTCTCGCTATAATGTTTGTGGTGATACCTCATATGTGTGGTGCGAACACTGTTTACACAAATGTGCGCGATCTATGTATGTGTTCGCCTCATTGCTTCCGCTGTCCTAGTCCATAGAGATGATGAATGATGTTCTGGCCCCTGATCACCTCTATGCATCAACTGCCGGATCAGATGCCAGGCTCTCTGGAGGGACAGAAGTGCCCAGGACAGCAGCGGGAGGAGATGACCCCTCCTGCCGCTTGTAAAAGCAATCAAGCAGCAAATTAGCCACTAGGATCACTTTTACAGTGTAGGGCATCACGGAACAAAGCGATACTGGGATTAGGGCTGACAGCTGCAGCCATGGCCCCGGTATAACCGCTTGAACACAATGACATACATGTACATGACATCAAGTGGTTAAGGCCCTGTTCATATCTAGCAATTTGGGATCGCTGACAGAATCACTGTGATTCTGCCCATGATTCCAAATCATACTGTAATGCTGGCATACTGGCAAAATGCAGCACGTGTGTTTTTGTGCAAATTATTTTTAACGGCACCTACAATGTGGTGCAGTTTTGGCACAATTGTCATGTGATTTATCGCACGGCAAGCAGCATCACGTAAAGCTTGTCACTGAAAAAGGAGCAGGAGCTTCTTTTGAGCGACAATCACAGCAAAACCACATTGCGATTTGGTGCGATCAAAATAAATGTCACAAATATGTATGCTGCATTTTGCCAACATTGCAATGCAATTTGGAATCTTGGACGATTCCACCCGCGATCCCAAATCGGTAGATGTGAACGGGGCTTGACACAACAGCAATGGAAAACTCAGTCCAGCCTCAGTCACTAACTTTGCCAGTTGCCACACAGTATCTCACGGCTACCTACTCTTTGCGGCCAATTTGTCTGAGCAATGGCTGGTGGTGACGCTTCAATCTTTATGGCACCATGGCTGATATGGTGTCAGGATGATTGCATTGTAATATAAAATTAAATGGTTCAACTCACTATAATGCCGAATCCGTAGGAGCCCTGACTGTCACCTGCCACCATCGCCTGTCACCAGACGTAGATTGTCACTTGCCACGTCACCTGCCACCAGACTGTAACGCTCCGGCGTTTATTTGTGTGGTGTGGATTTGCAGCTGTGGAAGTTACACTCAGTAGTCATGTAGAGATGTGTTGAACTACCATATCCAACTCTCAAGACTCATCATTGTGCATCAGCCTGTCTCAGCAAGCACATACACAAACACAGACACTCATTAAAGATGTTCCTGGAGTGATATGTTTATATGTGAAAGTATAGAGGTGATACTGAGGGGACAGGCGTGGATAGTGATAGCAATGGTAAGAGGTAACAGATGGTGATAGTAAGCACTTAGGATAGCAATCATGTACAGGTAACAGGTGGTAGTGAAGAGCAGATGAAGTGTACAGGAGATGCTAGGCTAGTGCAGTGACAAGATGGTAATAGGCTCAAGAGCTTGCAATCTAAGTAGCGGTGCAGATGTTAGATGTAACAGTATAGTCCTTAGAGTAGCAATAGTCTTTAGTAAGCAGAGTAGTAGTGAAAGTAGATTAGGAAGGTATTCCCCTGTGGGGTACTTATCACTGGTAGGTTTGTAAGGAGAGGGTTCCGGCGGTGAGGAAATGATCTTGTATCGAGATATAAGATGTTGTAGCAAGTCTTCGGTCAATCCAGGTATTAGGGAATAGCTGGAGGATTCGGCAGCGTTAGGTAATGCTGTAGCAAGCGGTTTGCACGAACACATGTGAGTGAATGCCGGCGGTTGAAATAGCCGCTCAGAGCGGCACTCCCTGATGAGGTCATGGAATTTAAAGGGACAGGTACTAGATGCGTTCCACCAATCTATATGGTGGAACGTAATGTACAAATAATAGGCTGGAAGGGTACCGCAGGTACCAGGATCTTACACAGACGCAGCTTATCACTTGCTTCGTTGGCTGCCGGCAGATGCAGCTTGTCACCGATGCCTGTCACATGCAGCTTGTCACTTGCCATGTTGCCTGCTACCGGAAGCAGCTTGTCACTTGCCACGTTGGCTGCTGGCAGATGCAGCCTGCCACGTTGCCTGTCACCAGATGCAGCTTGTCATTTGCCACGTCACCTGCTACCGGATGCAGCTTGTCACTTGCCACGTTGGCTGCCGGCAGATGCAGCTTGTCACTTGCTACGTTGGCTGCTGGAAGATGCAGCTTGTCACTGACGCCTGTCACTAGATGCAGCTTGTCACCTGCCACGTTGCCTGCCGGCAGATGCAGCTTGTCACTTGCCACGTTGCCTGCCGGCAGATGCAGCTTGTCACTTGCCACGTCGCCTGCTACAGGATGCAGCTTGTCACTTGCCACGTTGCCTGTCACCAGATGCAGCTTGTCACTGGCTGACACAATTCTTTACCACCAGGCACCATTGAACACAGCAGGAGCAGTGCCTGTAATCCTGCTCACCCCGCCAGGCAGCATTGAACACAGTAGGAGCGGCTCCCGACGCCTGTAGTCCCTCTCATCACTAGAGAGTGGTGGGTGGGACTATGGGCGGTACTCCAGCTGTGCTCAATGCTGCCTAGCAGGATGGGCGGGACCATGTCGCTCCTGCTGTGTTCTAAGCTGCCTGGTGGTAAAGAACTGTGTCAGCCAGCCCGAGCCTTACAGCCCTGTGGTGATCAGCATGAGCTCGTCACATGCCAGCCCTATGATCTATTAACCCTTGCTGCAGCACTACACACGCTACAGGGACATAATGCAGGATGCTCGGGGGGGGGGGTTTTCAACCCCCCTGACCCTCTCCTTATCTACGTCCCTGGGTGACAATCAGGAACACTGTTGCTGTTCCTGACTGTGACACTGGAACTGCTGGGGCTGTAATCAGGAAAACGGTTGCTGGCTGCACTGGTCTTGTATGGCAGTGATCAGGAACACTATTTATAGCTACACTGGTCTGGTGACACTGTGACGGGTGTGCTGGTGGTTGTAAACCTTGTGACTGGCTGCACTATTGGGACTTGCTTACACGTGAGGTTAGGGTGGGGGCGAGGGGTGCATAAAAAAAAATTGCAAATAAGCTGTGGTTTTATTGCCCCCCAACCACTACCTCTTTTAGTTTCAGAGGCAGCAGTAAGGGATGTGCACATGCCACAGCCGCAATGCTTTGCTTCGCAGCTGTGGCAGGAGGTATACCCCCTGTTTCTTTTGGTGGGCATAGCGCCTGTCAGCTGCAACCTATTCAGGTCAATAGGGGTGTTGTGCAGGGTCCAAGGGGTTAAAGATGTCTAATGCTCTCTGAAGAGTGATCCAAACACAGTGAATGGTCAGGAGGTGTTTAAAGCTAAAGTTTAGTTATGTCACTTTTTACATAGTTGCATCAGTCCAATGTAAGAATACTTTGACATACCTGTGGGATCCCATAGAAGGTAAAAATCACTATTCTGGGCACCGCAAGTACAGTGGGCCAAGCTGGACCAATGTAAAGGTCTAAAAATTGCCATGCCTACACTTCAGCTTTGAATTTGTTTTCTACTTTATCCTAACTATATTTTTTTAAAAAAAGCTCAGCAATCCTTCCATGCATCCATTTCTATCAATTTCTCTTTCTGAACAGGAGTGTTTTCTGAATGTTATCGCAGTGATGAGAAACGGGCAGAACTTATTTTGATCCAAAAGACCCCCAAGTGGGGAAGGACCACCGCCCTGGAGCTGGCTCGGCAGTCTCAAGCTCTGTCTTTTATGTCACAAGGAGGTGTCCAGGTTTGTCAGAAATGCCTTTTTACCTGACCTGATATAATATGTCCAAAACAGAAAGCTGTAGCCTTTATTCTAAAGAGACAGATTATCAGTAAAAAATGCTATAGAATTGTACAAAAAGTGATTATGAAACTCAAGGCTGGCAGTGCATTACTGGCCATGTAACATGAGGCCACGATGGCTTTTTATGTAGAAAATCTATTCCAACACCAAACCTTCATGCCAATTCTATATTCCTCTGTTACAGTTGTAACATTAGAAAAATAAAGTAAACCCAGTGGATGTTATGAGATAAAAAAAAAAAAAAAAGATCTCCAGTCTTACCAAGCATTAACATTTTCCCTCGAGTCAATCCCAGTATTCACAAGTCCCCTGTAGTTTTCACTCAACACCTGCATTCTCCTCCCGATCCGCCTATTTCAATGGAGTCTTCAACAGTCTTCAACTGCCTCCTCATATTCCAGTCCAGTCTCTTCTTGTCCCCTCCAGTTTCCTCTAGTCTTCACCTGTAGCCTCCAGCTTACTATAGTATGTATTATTTTCTCCTTCCATTACTTTCGGTCTTCTCCTGCCCCATCCAGTCTCATCCTATTCCCTGCAATCTTCTCCTGTCCCCTAAAGCAGTGGCCCTCAACCCTGGTCCTCAGGGCCCACTAACAGGCCAGGTTTGCAAGATAACTGAAATACATCCCAGGTGATATCATTTGCTGCTCAGTGATTGCAGTATTCTAGTCTGCATCTCCCCAAGGTAATACTTAAAATCTGGCCTGTTAGTGGGCCCTGAGGACCGGAGTTGAGGACCACTGCCCTAAAGTCTTCACTTGTCCCATTCAGTCTCCTACAATCACCTCCACCTTTTCCATCTCTTCCAGGCCCCATCAGTTTCCTCCAGTCTCCTTAAGTCTCCCTCTATCCCATCAAAATTTTCCCTGCCCCTCTCCCATTCTCTTCCAGCCCTCTTCAGTCATCTGCAGTCACCTCCAGTCTTTTTCCTCCTCCTCCTGCCCCTTTCCAGTCACCTCCACT